>NC_142889.1:11225689-11534522 GCF_051225735.1 Oryctolagus cuniculus
TAGAACTAAGAACCAAAGGGATCACATAAACAAGACTAGTGTCTGCAAATACTAGCTGATAGAAACAAAAAGGGAGAGAATGATCCAACATGGAAAGTGAGATACACAGCAGACCCATAGAATGGCAAATGTCCTAACAGCACTCTGGCCTCATAATCAGCCCTTAAGACATGTGGATCTGGCTGAAAAGCCCATGAGAGTATTTCAGGCATGGAAAGCCAAGACACTCTGGGGAAAAAAAAAACCTAAGTGAAAGATCTCTGCGAGTGAGATCCCAGTGGAAAGAATGGGTCATCAAAGAAGGAAGTACCTTTCTCTGAAGGGAGGAGAGAACTTCCACTTTGACCATGGCCTTGTCTAAATATGATCAGAGTCAGTGAACTCAGGGGGCTTCCATAGCCTTGGCAGCTCATGACAAGAGCCTAGGTTGATTACTGAGGTCAATTTGTTAAGTCAACAACAGGAGTCACTGTGCACTTATTCCTCATGTAGGATCTTTGTCCTTAGTGTGCTGTACATTGAGATTTAATGCTATAACTAGTACTCAAACAGTATTTTTCACTTTATGTTTCTGTGTGGGAGCAAACTGTTGAAATCTTTACTTATTGTATGCTAAACTGATCTTCTGTATATAAAGAGAATCGAAAATGAATCTTGATGTGAATGGAAGGGGAGAGGGAGTGGGAAAGGAGAGGGTTGCGGGTGGGAGGGACATTATGGGGGGGGAAGCCATTGTAATCCATATTCTGTACTTTGGAAATATATATTCATTAAATAAAAGTAAAAAAAAAATAAAATGCACATGATAGAAACTCCAGATTGCCTTCTGAGGATTTCAAATTAGATTCATGTAGGCAGCCTTTGGAAAATCAAGGCCAATCTTGGCTTGTGGAGTTCTTGGGATAAGAAAGTCACATACTCCCATCCTGAAGGAGGATGATAATCAAGAACGCTCTGTTGGCCGGCACCACGGCTCAATAGGCTAATCCTCTGCCTGTGGCACTGGCACACCAGGTTCTAGTCTCAGTTGGGGAGCTGGATTCTTTTATTTATTTAGTTATTTTTGACAGGCAGAGTGGACAGGGAGAGAGAGAGAGACAGAGCAAAAGGTCTTCCTTTTTGCCATTGGTTCACCCTCCAATGGCCGCCGCAGCCGGTGCATTGTGCTGATCCGAAGGCAGGAGCCAGGTGCTTCTCCTGGTCTCCCATGTGGATGCAGGGCCCAAGCACTTGGGCCATCGTTCACTGCACTCCTGGGCCATAGCAGAGAGCTGGCCTGGAAGAGGGGCAACCAGGACAGAGTCTGGTGCCCCGGCCAGGACTGGAACCCAGAGTGGTGGCACCGCAGGCGGAGGATTAGCCCATTGAGCCACGGTGCCAGTGGGGTGCTGGATTCTGTTCCAGTTGCCCCTCTTCCAGTCCAGCTCTCTGCTGTGGTCCTGGCTTCGAATAAGCACGGTGTGCCAGCCGCAGCCTGCTGGCCTCGGTGGCCACTGGCGGTTGAAGCAATGGAAAAGGAAGACCTTTCTCTATGTCTCTCTCTCACTGTCCACTCTACCTGTCAAAAAAAAAAAAGAAAAAGAACACTCTGTTAAAATTATCTGTGCCACCAGAGGCCCCCAATAAGTTGCTTATGTATGTTGTTATCTTTTGTGCTTCTTTGTGCTTTTTTGTGCTTCTTTTTGCTTCTTTGTGCTTGTTATGTAAAAATACCACCCAGACATTGGAATAAATGAGCTTTGATCAGCCTTGTTGTCTTGGCTCCATTCTCTCTGATCGCTTGTCTCTCTTTTAGGTCCCTCTCCCTTCCTCAGGTTCCATTTGACTGATGCGGCTGACCCGCACAGATTCATAGCTGAATTTTGATAAGAAACACCAAAGGCTAGGAGAGAATGGGAAGATATATGCAAAGTGTTAAGAGGTAAAACTGTCAACCAAGAATAATGCACCCAGCAAAGCTCTCTTTTATAAATGAAGGTGAAATAAAGATATTCCATAATAAACAGAAATTTAAAGAATTTGTCACAACTTGCCTAGCATTACAAAAGATGACCAAAGATTTTCCATTCTCTGGTTTATTGCCCCAAATGTCCACAATGGCTGGGGCTGAGAAAGGCTAAAGCCAGGAGCCATGAATGCCATCCAAGTCTCCTATGGGGGTGGCGGGGGCCAAAATACTTGGTCCATCCTCTGCTACTGTCAGAGGAGCATTATAGAGAGATGGATTAGAAGAAGAGCGAGCAAGTGAGCAGGCACCCACATGAGCTCTCATATGGGATGCCAGCATTGTAGGTGGCAGCTTAATCTACTGTACCACAATCTCAGCCCTTGAGGTATTTTAACTGGAATCCCTTTGTATCTTTTTCTTTATGGACATTCACAAAAAATTCTCTCTGTTTTAATGAATAGGAAATATATTTTGTTAATACAGAAATTATTAGTGTTGATTTATCTCACATTTGTTGGTTTTATGATATTCTCCATTATAATCCTCATCATTAAAACCTATTTCATAGAGAGAAAATTCCCTGACCTTTACAGACAATATTTTGTAACTATTTACATTTTTTTAAACTTTTATTTAATGAATATAAATTTCCAAAGTATGGCTTATGGATTACAATGGCTTCCCCCACCGCTTCCCCCCCATAACGTCCCTCCCACCCGCAACCCTCCCCTTTCCCACTCCCTCTCCCCTTCCATTCACATCAAGATTCATTTTTGATTCTCTTTTATATACAGAAGATCAGTTTAGCATACATTAAGTAAAGATTTCAACAGTTTGCTCCCACACAAACATAAAGTGAAAAATAATTGATGATTTTTTAAATGATGAAATCAGATCAGACCTATTGTCATGTTTAATCCCAGTGAGAGTCAAGTTGGGAATTGATAATTTCTTCTTTTTTTTTTTTTTACAGAAGATCAGTTTAGTATACATTAAGTAAAGATTTCAACAGTTTGCACCCCCATAGAAACACAAAGTGAAATATACTGTTTGAGTACTCATTATAGCATTAAGTCACAATGTACAGCACATTAAGGACAGAGATCCTACATGAGGAGTAAGTGCACAGTGACTCCTGTTGTTGACTTTACCAATTGACACTCCTGTTTACATTTGAAGCATTTTGTTTTGCTGACAATCTGTTACACAGTGATTAATTGTTCTTGCATAATGAAAATTCATTATGCTATCATGCTTAGAGATTTTTTTTTCCTTATAAACCATTTTCCAAATTGATTATATTTTCAAAAAGTATTCATTTAGTCCATTGCTTTTACCATTATTTTTAAATGAGAACTATAATAGTGAGTACTGAAAGTTGAAGAAGTCATGAATGGGAGAGAGGCTTGTGCTGGGATTTAAGCAATGGAAATGTCATCATGGAAAACGGACAGCCTTACAGAATTAATCAAGTTAAAAACATTTTCCCAGGAAAATTCTTCTTCCCCACAGATTATTCCTTTGCAACTACATATCTTTTAAATTGGAAGCAGTCTCAGAAAAATTATGTTGAAATTAACATTAGGGGGGCTTATACTTCAACACCATTGTTTCTAGAGTGGATTTTAGGACATTGAAATTTTAATAATGATGACACTAGGTTCTCTAATAATATGCTATATGTGTTTGGATCAGGATAATTTGAAACAAAAACATTCCAGTGTAAAATTTCATAAATGGAAAATACATTGAATTATACAGTTATAATATTAAAATAATTGGGGGCTTGTGTTACGGTGTACTGCATTAAAGCACTGCTTTCAATGTAGGCATCTTTTATCAAAGTGCCAATTTGAGTCCTGGATCCTCTGCTTTCAGTACAACTTCACAATAATGTGCCTGTGAAGGTAGCAGTTGGCCCAGCTGGTTGAGATCTTGCCACTCATGTGGGAGACCTGGATGGAGTTCCATATTCCTGATTTTTGCCTGGATAGTGCTGGCTATTGTGGCCATTTGGGTAGCCAAACAATAGATGAAATCTCACTTGCTCTCTCTCTCTCTCTTTCTCTCTCTCTCCCCTTCTCAACCTTTTAAAAAAATTTAAAAAGTTAAACTTTGGGGCTGGCACCATGGTGTAGCAGGTAAAGCCACCCCCTACAGTGCCAACATACTATATGGGCACCGGTTCGAGTCCTGGCTGCTATACTTCCAATCCAGCTCTCTGCTATGGCCTAGAAAAGAAATGGAAGTTGGCACAAGTCCTTGGGCTCTTGATCCCACATGGGAGACCTGGAGGAGGCTCCTGGATCCTGGCTTCTTATCAATGCAGTTCCAGCCATTGCAGACAATTGGAGAATGCATCAACAGATGAAAGGCCTCTCTCTCTGTCTCTCTGTCTCTCTCTCTCTCTCCTACTGTCTCTGTGTATAACTCTGACTTTCAAATAAATAAATAAATAAATCTTTAAAAAAAGTTAACCATGTGTCGTAAGGGCATTAGTATAATTGTGTCCTTAAAACCATGTTAAAGACATGGCATTCATCTTACAGAAAAAAAAAAGAACTAATAAAATTTATAAATGTCTTTATCAAGTGCAATTCTAAAAATGATATTCACAAAGCACATCTGTGTAAGAAGTGTTTTATTTTCTCACATTTTTATTCTGTAGTTTATGGTAATTTGAAATCTTTCAGTATTGTTCATTTTGCTCATAAGTGCCTAGATTTCTAGATACTAATAAAATCTTTCTTTGCTTTATAATTTCAGTAGTTGTATAAGAACATGTCTAAGTGCTGAATGTTATAGAGTGATTTTGTTAAACACATTTACACTGTATAAATATATACATTCAAATATATTCTACACTTAAAGTGTACTTTAAGTATAAATTTCCAAAATTGGTTCCATTGCTTCAGCTTGCTGTGCTATCACTATTGCTGGATTATCTTGTCTAACTCTATATCCTTTGTTTGCTCTCAAATCTGTTTTCTTTCTATTCACTCTTGTATTATCTTCAGTTTAATTTTATTTCTACAGTCATTTTTATTTTATAATTCTTTTTAAGTAATTCTAATTCATTTCCCTCTGGTACTTCTATTTTTGTTTAATTATTCATACTTGAGTTATTCTGATTGTGACAAATTTGTTCTTTGACATGTCTAATGTGTTATGTCAGATCATTTTGCAGTGCTAAATTTTTGGTTTTCATATTTTTAATTTTTTGATCCTATCTTTTTGTGTCTCATGTCATTTTTATTTTCTGTTGCTCTCTGGGTGAATAACAATTGCACCTATTCTGTGTTCATGTTTCAGCACAGTGAATTTTATACTATTTTATAGTGAGGCTTCCATGTAGATTTTAGGTGACAAGCCGGCGCCGTGGCTCAATAGGCTAATCCTCCACCTTGCGGCGCCGGCACACCGGGTTCTAGTCCAGGTCAGGGCACCGGATTCTGTCCCGGTTGCCCCTCTTCCAGGCCAGCTCTCTGCTATGGCCAGGGAGTGCAGTGGAGGATGGCCCAGGTGCTTGGGCCCTGCACCCCATGGGAGACCAGGAAAAAAGCACCTGGCTCCTGGCTCCTGCCAGGATCAGCGCGGTGCGCCGGCTGCAGCGGCGGCCATTGGAGGGTGAACCAACGGCAAAGGAAGACCTTTCTCTCTGTCTCTCTCTCTCACTGTCCACTCTGCCTGTCAAAAAAAAAAAAAAAAAAGATTTTAGGTGACAAGCAAAAAAGAATCTTGTAGCAGGCCAGTGCCACAGCTCAAAAGGGTAATCCTCTGCATTGTGGCACTGGAACACTGGGTTCTAGTCCCAGTCGGGGCACCAGATTCTGTCCCGATTGCCCCTCTTCCAGGCCAGCTCTCTGCTGTGGCCCAGGAGTGCATTGGAGGATGGCCCAAGTGCTTGGGCCCTTCACCCCATTGGAGACCAGGAGAAGCACCTGGCTGCTGCCTCTGGATCAGCGCGGTGTGTTGGAAGGTGAACCACTGTAAAGGAAGACCTTTCTCTCTGTCTCTCTTTCTCACTGTCCACTCTGCCTGTCCAAAAAAAAAAAAAGAATCTTGTAGCTTCATGATTCTAAGCTTTCTTATGTTGTATACAAATTGTGCTAAAATAAAGCTCCACTCTATTTTCTGGAAGCTTCCTTTCTGATACTCTTTTCATCATATATTTGAAGTTTCTCTTTTCCTTGCTTTTAGTTTTCCTGACATCAACATTGGCTTCCCCTTCTTTTTTTTTCTTCAATATGTATCATTTTTCTCTTATTTTTATTTATTTATTCATTACATTTATTATTTTTATTTTTTTCTTTTCAATTTTATTTAATAAATACAAATTTCCAAAGTACAACTTTTGAATTTATAGCAGCTTTTTCCCCATAACCTCCCTTCCACCTGCAACCATCCCATCTCCCACTCTCTCTCCCATCCCATTCTTCATCGTGATTCATTTTCAATTATCTTTATATATGAAAGATCAACTTAGTATATACTAAGTAAAGATTTCAACAGATTGCACCCACACAGACACGCAAAGTACAACACACTGAGGGCAGAGGCCCTACATGGGGGGCAGGTGCACAGTGACTCCTGCTGTTGATTTAACAATTGGCACTCATATTTATGATGTCGGTAATTACCTGAGGCTCTTGTAATGAGCTGCCAAGGCCATGGAAGCCTCCTGAGTTCACAAACTCCAATCTTATTTAGACAAGCCATATTCAAAGTAGAAGTTCTCTCCTCCCTTCAGAGAAAGGTACCTCCTTCTTTGATGGCCCGTTCTTTCCACTGGGATCTCACTCACAGAGATCTTTCATTTAGGTCTTCTTTTTTTTCCAGAGTGTCTTAGCTTTCCATTCCTGTGAAACTCTGGATGCCTTAAGGGCTGATTCTGAGGCCAGAGTGCTGTTGAGTGATTTTGCCATTCTATGAGTCTGCTGTGTATCCTGCTTCCCATGTAGGATCATTCTCTCCTTTTTAATTCTATTAATTATTTGCAGTATTATTTATGTAATCTCTTTGACACGTAATCCAATTTCCAATGGGCCTTCCTCATTGTAGCTCTCTGCTCCAAAACAGAAGCATGTGCTATTGACTTTTGTGAGCTTTGTCTTCCTATGTCACACCAGCATCAATGAACCTTCAACTAAACCAGCAACCCTTAACCCATCCTCCCTGATTTCAGCTTTTCTTAAGTCATCCAACAAAATTTCTCTACTGGATTAACATTTCACTTTTGCTAGGGGTTTTTGGACATGTCAGACATGTCCAAGTAACAAAGCAGTGCAAATGACTGGATATGTTCTTGGCCCATTTCTTTCATTTAGTCTTACACATTCCCTTTAACATTTCATTGACCTAATGGAAATAAAGGCCAGTTGCCTAAAACTCTACCTCATCATCATCTTTTTGTCTCAGTTCTTTTAGATTGTCCTTAAATATTTTTATTCTATGCTCTGAAAATCCTTCAGGAATACAAATTTAAAGCTAAGTATTTATTTGATGTGTAACATGTTGACTGGAAGACAATATGTATATGCATTGTAGTATTACACATTACATTGCTATAAAAGTGGTTCTGCCAGATAAAATACAGGGCACTCTAATACTGCCTGGAATATGATCAAGCTAATTTTATCTTTTTAAATATTTATTTATTTACTTATTTGAAAGCCAGAATTACAGAGGAGACCCAGAGGAGAGAGGGTGGAAGGGAAAGGGAGAGGAAGAAAGAGAAAAGGAGAGGGAGAGGGAGAGAAAAAGGGATAATCTTCCACATACTTGTTCACACTGCAGATGGTGGCATAACCTCCTCTGCCACAGTGATGGCCTCTCAAACTAAAATTGATGTTGTTTAACTGAAATTCAAATTTAACCAAGGGTTCCATCCTTCCTTCTAAAGCTTACTACTTTATTCAAATGACATATAAAAGCTTCTCTAATTAACCAAAGTAATGATGACAAACTGCTGCCAAAACCATACCATTATTGTTATTCCTCCCTTGTAACCAAGTGTGTGAGGTTACTTTGATGCTGTCTAAAGTTTCACTTCCATAAACCAATTAACTATCTGAGCAATTAATTATTCTTACTATGGTGTAGTACATATATGCTTAGGCTTTAAAGTATTTCACTTATAACTCTATCCTTTCACATTATCTTTGTAACAATCTCTGAAAAGAAAAATTTCCCTTGTCAGCTTGGCTATTACTAATGCTCAAACAGTGGTTCTTTTTTTTGACAGGGAGAGTTAGAAAGTGAGAAAGAGAGACAGAGAAAAAGGTCTTCCTTCCGTTGCTTCACCCTCCAAATGGCCGCTACAGCCAGTGTGCTGCACTGATCTGAAGGCAGGAGCAAGGTGCTTTCTCTTGGTCTCTCATGGGGTGCAGGACCCAAGCACTTGGGCCATCCTCCACTTCCTTCCTGGGCCACAGCAGAGAGCTGGACTGGAAGAGGAACAACCAGGACAGAATCTGTTGCCCCCACAGGGGCTAGAACCCGGAGTGCTGGTGCCACAGGTGGAGGATTAGCCTAGTGAGCCATGGCACCAGCCGAACAGTGGTTCTTAATCAAAAGAAAAGATCACTGCTCCCAACATAATTAATTACTAATTTACCTTTCCTCAAATCCCAGAGATGAAGAACCATGACTTTTAAGGACAATATTTCCTGTGTGATGAAGAATTAGACTTATCACACCTTTTGACAAAGTAATTTCATTTCTAAGAATTTCTTCAAAGGAACCAAAAGCACCAACTACATACTGATCACCTTGCATATATTTTGTTAGAATTCCTTAAATCTATTTCTCAACAATTTTTAATAATAGAATTCATTGTCATTGCTTTAAGATTGATTCATTTATTTGAAAGAGTTACACAGAAAGAAGGAGATGAAGACAGAATGAGAGAGAGTGAGAGAGAAAGAGAGAGAGAGAGACAGAAAGAAAGAGAGAGAGAGAGGGGTCTTCTATCCATTGGTTCACTCCCCAGTTGGCTATAATGGCTGAGGATTCACCAACATGAAACCAGGAGCCAGGCACTTCTTCTGTGTCTCCTACATGGGTGCACAGGCCCAAGAACTTTGGCCATCCTCTACTATTTTACCAGGCCACAGCAGAGAGCTAGATCAGAAGTGGAGCAGCCAGGAATTGAACTGGTGCCCATGTGGGATGCCGGCACTGCAGGTGGCCACTTTAACCAGTAAACCATAAACACCATCCCCCTTCATTTTTATTAAAGTCAATTAACTTTTTAAAAATGCATTTGTTTAAATTTTAATAATATAAGGAGAACAGATTTCTTGTATTTTCATGCATAATTCTAAGAACATAAGCCTAATTCCAACCCTCTTTTCCCCTGCTCAACTCCTCCCTTTTGTTTTCTTTATTTTTTAAATTTTTGCAAAAATGTAATTTTAGTGCACTCTATAATCACAGGCTTAATGTATTGCTAAACATAATGTCCAGTAAGTAAGAAATATCAACTTTTATCCTTTCATTATACACCCATATTGTTCTCTCTCTCATTAATACAATTAAATGTGTGGTTTGCTTCCTCACTTGGAATATTCATTTCCTTGCTTCCTTATTGAAAATTGAGTTACAGAGTTCTATTTTTTTCTCAAGATCATTTTTTTTTTGACAGGCAGAGTGGACAGTGAGAGAGAGAGACAGAGAGAAAGGTCTTCCTTTGCCATTGGTTCACCCTCCAATGGCCACTGTGGCCAGCGCGCTGTGGCCGGCGCACTGTGCTAATCCAGTGGCAGGAGCCAGATACATATCCTGGTCTCCCATGCGGTGCAGGGCCCAAGCACTTGGGCCATCCTCCAATGCACTCCCAGGCCACAGCAGAGAGCTGGCCTGGAAGAGGGGCAATTGGGACAGAATCTGGTGCCCCGACCAGGACTAGAATCTGGTGTACCGGTGCCACAAGGCAGAGGATTAGCCTAGTGAGCCACAGCGCCGGCCTCTCAAGATCATTTTAAAAATGTTAATTATTTTGAGTTAAAATGATATTATCTGTACCACATTCTTCAGATATACTCTATGGTGGCAGAATTTTACCATTCAGGTCACACCAGAATGTGGAGTGAATTGGTAGGAAGATAAAATATATGAATCTCATTTGTATTAACACATGTCAGCAATTAACAGGCAGCACCATAAAGAAAAAAAATCAACAATCATAGCAGCATTTATTTCAAAAGATTAATGTAGAAATGAACTTATTGCATGTAGTCAGCAGTACATAAGTAAATGCCTACCTTAGGATATCTGGGAAATTTTACTTGCTTCTCTATTGAAATTATTGGAGACACTGCTCTATTGTGGTGCTCTCTTCAGCACCACAGCCATTCTGCAGCCATGAAAGGGGTAGTTGACATACTGTGATTACCTGGGCAGGTAAGCATAAATAATGGATCTCAGATAGTTGAAGCACTAATGTATCAAGCAGAACATATAGGTTTAAGGTACAGAAATTAAGACATGTAGACTGCAATTGCTTCAGGTACATGGGATTGGAGACACTGGGAGAAACATAGGACTTGTACATACAGGGGTTGGAAAAACATGAGGGAATAAAAAGGATGCAGTAAACCATAGTAAAAAAATAATTTACAGCCTTCAATGATTATGTTAGAGTGCAACAATGAAATCAATCATTACAGCTTATTAAGAATTATAAAGAAAAAATGAAAGTATTTAATTAAAGCAAGAAGATAACAGCAAACCTTGTGAAAAGCTGCAAAAAAAAAAAAAAAAACTACCACAAGCAAATAAACAAGGATATAATGATTTAAAAAATGTTAAGTTAATAAAACATTAGTAAAAGCTATTAAGGAAACAGAGAGAAAAGTCAAACAAATAACCAGTTTCAGGAACTAAAACAGGATCATTCTTCTGCAGCCTTTACCAAGATACTAAGAGAAATCTGTGAAATTCTTAAGAGCAAAATTCTGACTAGAGAGATCAAAATCCACCATATTTTGAAAATCAAATTCCCAAAACACATATATAACATAAAATAGAAAAAGTCATATATAAATCAAGTAAGTTGAATGACATTTCAAAACTCCAACCAGGAAAAACTTACATAATCAAAATTTCAGGTCCATCTTTGTAGACATACTCCAAACTTTTAAGGAAGAAAGAACAAACTTATGTTTCCCAGATCTATGTAAACTGGAAATAAGCAGAGGGTATGTTTTAAATTTCTCTTGGAAAACCAATATCACACTGATGATGATGCAAGTGCATCAGGATTTGAAAGAATTTTTAAAAGCATCCCTTTTATAAACAGAAATATGAATATCATAAGCAAAGTGTTATTATAATAAATTAAATCATGTATGAAAGCCATAGATCAATTACAAGCAAGAGAAAATAAAAAATGCAGGAGTTGGAAGATTCCCAAACAATTAGGTGAAAAATACAAAAAGAAAATCACATGATCATTTTGAGTGAATGTTTAAACACATTTAATAGAATTAAGTTTCTATTTGAAAAAACTTGCTATCAGTCAAAACAAACAAAAAGTAATGTCCTCAATCAGATCAAGATCAAAAGGAACCTAAAACAAATAACACACTTAAGCTTTGAAAATTTTTTCCTTGGAAGAAAGCCTAGAATAAGATGCCAACACTATTTTTTTTTTCAACTTCATAGTGGAAAAGTAGTCCTGTAAATAAGCAAAAAGAAAATATAAGGGGTAAAGATAAATTTTGAAGGAATATATTGTTTATATAGATCATATATATTATATATCTAGGATGACACTTTAATACAGAGATAATTCATAAAATCTAAAATACAACTGATAAGTTTAACAAGATTACTGGGAAGATTAATGTATAAAATCTGCTAATTACTCAGTACCAGCAAGAAACAACTATCATATTTAAGAACAAGAGGAAGACTAGAAAACAAGTATCTACAACAAAATGATTATTTAACCTATGTTAACATCCTTAAGATTGATATAAAAAATTTTCAAATGACCCAACAGATAATGAGTCAGAAATATGAAGAAAATGAAAAGGCCCAGAAGCCAATAAATACCATTAGACTTTAACTCATCTTAAGCAGGTTACTACAACTTCTAGGTAGGACAGGTGCAGGAAAACCCATGGGGAGGCAGGTGGCATGATCCAGTGGTGAAAGGCCCTCCCCCTGCAGGGAGGGTGGATCCCTAGGGGAGGCAGTTTGCAACACAAACGCAGCTCTCCCTGTTACTTCTCCCATCTGGAGAGGCCTAAAATTATGTAACTGCTATCTAGGATGCTGATTCCTTGTGTCTTTTGTTTCATGCATGCTGATGGTTATGCAAGCTGCTAATCAGGCCTGGTGGTATAAACACTGCATAACTACACAGGATCTTGACACCATAGTAGTCCAGTTCCTATAGGGAGAAAGGATCCAAGGAGGGGGCTTTGCTACTGGGAGACTCCGAAAGGTGTCCCAGTGTCCACTGATCTCTGACCCTCTTTCAGCACAGGAAATCACACACTTAGGACACCAGGAAATGGTGAGTGTGTGGGGCTGGGGTCTAGAATGGGGGAAGGTGGAGCTAAGGCAGGATGCAGGCTCCCAGAGCTGTCTGTGCAATGCTTGGCCCCATCTCATAGGTGGCACAGCACTTCCCTGGGTCTCTTTTGACCAAAAAGGTGGAGCCTGGACTTGCACCTGGGATCCCCAGTGTCCTGCCCTTTCCCTGCTGGCAGAAACTTCTGGGCCCAGAATCATCCCTGGGCAGCTATGACTCCCCTGATTGTGCAGTTGGGACTGGGTGGCCACTACAGAGTAGCTGGGCTGTGTGTGGGGTTCAGGTGGGTGAGGAGCTGTCATTTATGGGTCCTCACTTCCTCCTGTCTTTTCATGTGGGACAAGGGGCCTCAGTTCCATGACCTGACCTTTCTGTGTAACTGTCCAGAAAATATCTCATTATTTTTATATATAATAATATTAAGTATAAACAGTGTAGATGATTTCTAAAATTTACAAGGAGGGGGAAACTTTGTTTAAATTTATTAAAAATTTTTTCTGTGAGATTGTCAGGAAAACTTCAGAGAAGTTCCATTTTATTACACAAAAATAATTCACTTTTTACATCCATTTTCACACAGACATAAATAATGACTTTCTCTGAGTCTTTTAGTAAAGGAGTTAAAATAGTGATTTTATCCTTTAATCTTTTCTATTTCTTTTTTCAAATATTGTTTATAGCCATTGTCTGTTTTCTCACTAAACTAGGTTTTTTTTTTTTGCTTTATACTTGTTAAACTAGTTCCCTGAAGTATTAAGCCTTTTTAATCATAATGTAAATTTAAAATGTTATCTCAAAAACTAAAAAGACAATGAAAGAAAGAAGGTGGCAACGAGTAAGGATGGGTATACATTATTTGTTAGAATTCTATCTATAAACCTATTGAATCTGTTAAAAACTAAAGACTTACCTAAGAAACTATCAATTTGACAATTTTTAAACAAAATTATGAAACACTGTAGATATCTTCAATTTTCACTATCATTCTATGAGATTTCAAAGAAATCCTATTTTCTCACCTTAAAATATATTAATGTATTAGGATTTATCATGAAATTATAAAATATAAGAGTGGGAATAAGAGAGGGAAGAGATGTGCAATTCAGGACATGCTCAAGCTGACTTATTTCAAACAGTAGAGTTAGAAACATACCAGGGGATTCCAATTCAATCCCATCAAGGTGGCGTGTACCAATGCCATCTCACTAGTCCTGGTGATCAATTTCTGTTCACAATTGATCATACTGATAGGCCTAAGAGTCAAAGGTATCACATAAACAAGACTGGTGTCTTCTAATGCTAACTGATAGAATAAAAAAGGGAGAGAACGATCCAACATGAGAAGCGAGATACACAGCAGACTCATAGAACGGCAGATGTCCTAAACAGCACTCTGGCCTCAGAATCAGCACTTAAGCCATGCGGATCCGGCTGAAAAGCCCATGAGAGTATTTCAGGTGTGGAAAGCCAAGACACTCTGGAGAAAAAAAAAAAAAACTAAATGAAAGATCTCGCGCGAGTGAGATCCCAGTGGAAAGAACGGGTCGTCAAAGAAGGAGGTACCTTTTTCTGAAGGGAGGAGAGAACTTCCACTTTGACCATGGCCTTGTCTAAAAATGATCAGATTTGGTGAACTCAAGGGGCTTCCATAGCCTTGGCAGCTCATGACAAGAGCCTAGGGTGATTATTGATGCCATAAACAAGAATGTCAATTTATTAAGTCAACAACAGGAGTAACTGTGCACTTATTCCTCATGTAGGGTCTTTGTCCTTAGTGTGCTGTACATTGAAATTTAATGCTATAACTAGTACTCAAACAGTATTTTTCACTTTATGTTTCTGTGTGGGAGCAAACTGTTGAAATCTTTACTTAATGTATGCTAAACTGATCTTCTGTATATAAAGAGAATCAAAAATGAATCTTGATGTGAATGGAAGGGGAGAGGGAGTGGGAAAGGGGAGGGTTGCGGGTGGGAGGGACGTTATTGGGGGAAGCCATTGTAATCCATATTCTGTACTTTGGAAATTTATATTCATTAAATAATAGTTAAAAAAAGAAACTATTCCCTTGAGAATTCTTATTTAATATACTGTTTTAAATGAAAATATAATGATTACCAAAAAAGAAAAATCCTTATTATCTTTGATAAAATAGGAAGAGTCTTTAAAAATCACTACTGAAAACATTAAGAGACCTAAAATACAACATTATATTTTAAAATGCAAGTGACATAGTACCCTTCAAGGTTTTCAAATACGCATTGCTTTTTCATATTGCCAAGTAAATCAGCAAAGAATTTAAAGCATATATATGTAATTGTTTCTAAAATTCTTTTGGGAATTAGATGTAGTTACTTGTTATGTATATATTTCAAGTAAATAGCAAACATACTCAAAAGTATGTTGAAAAAATTCATGCAACTCATGAATAAGTATATAAAGAAATTTTGCACCATAACAAAAAAGCAAGTATTTATTTTCCAACATTAATTTCCCACAAATTATAATCTTGAACTCAAGAGGGATTACTATATTGATAGAATGATGGCCTACATTTCAGGATACCTGATTCTTCATATAATTTTCACTGCTGCAAATTACCTGCATGACTTTGAACAACTCACTTTACTTATCTGGGCATTAGCACTTAGCATACTTTTGTGCAAAATGAGGTTTGTGTAACATTATTTACACTCAATATAGATTTCAAGGATCTCCAAAGAGGTATTTTCATGTATCAATCACAATTTAAATCAAAGATTACATTCTTATATATCCATATATTTTGAACTTTTGCTAGAACTCATATAAAGGAACTCACACATTCAAATTTATACAATATCAATTTTAGTATTTGGGGATAATTAATACATTAACATTTGAAGCTAAATTGTTTTGGTACAACCCATTTTTCTTAACAGGTCCAGTAATTTGTACTGCTTGCATTATATACTTGATTTAAATGGTTAGGTTTGTACAAATCTGTTTTAATGCAAGTAATGCTTGTGTTTTCACATAAAATTAAGAGTAGAGATATCATGTGAGCAGGTGGTATCCTAATGACTCAACTGACAATCTTGTCAAACTTAATAGTTATGGTTTTGATTTACATTTCCCTGATGACTAGTGCTCCTGAGCATTTTTTTAATGTGTCTTTTGACCAATTGAATTTCCTCTCCTGAAAAATATCTGGTCAGGTCTGTTGCCCATTTCTTGACTAAGTTGTTTGTTTTGTGTATGATTAGTTACTTTACCTATTTATAGATTCTGGGATTTAATCCTTTGTCAGTTTCATAGTTTGCAAATAAATTCTATTATATTGGTTGCCTCTTCACATTGCTGAGTGTTTCTTTTGCAGTGCAAAAGATTCTCAGTTTGATGTAACCCCACTTGTTAATTTTGGCTTTGATTGCCTGTGCTTCTGGACTCTGCCAAGAAGTCTTTCTCTATGTCAGTATCTTGTAGCATTTCCCCAGTGTCCATTAGGAAAATGCAAATCAAAACCACAATGAGGTTTCACCTCACCCCATTAGAATGGTCCTCATACAGAAATCATTAAACAACAAATGCTGGCGAGGATGTGGGGAGGAGGATCCCACTGTTGAAGGGATTGTAAACTTGCACAGCAACTGTGGAAGACAATATGGAAATATCTCAGAAGGCTGAATATAGACCTGCCATATAACCCAGCCATCCCACTCCTTGAAGTCATCCAAAAGAAATGAAACTAGCATATGAAAGAGTGATAGGTATCTGCAGGTTCACCTCAGCTCAATTTACAATAGCTAAAATTTGGAATCAACACAGATGTCCATCAACTAAAGACTGGATAAAGAAATTATGGTATATATACACTTTGGAATACCACACAGTGGTAAAAATTAAAAGCTTTCATTTGCAATAAAATGGATGCAACTGGAAACCATTATACTTAGTGAAATAAGCCAGTCACCAAAAGGTAAATGTCATAGGGTCTCTCTGATCTTTGGTAACTAATATAGTACTAAATGTAATCTATAGGAGAAAAGCAGGGCAAGATGGTGGAATAGGAAGGGAGCACACTGATAGTCCAGGAAGAGACAGTTTAATAAAAGTGGAGATACTGCAGGTTCAAGGAAGAGTTGGGGAAGCAACAGCAGAGGAAACTCTTCCAGAACTAGTGATTCATAGTGGACCTGCGAGGAGGAAGTGGGAGCCCATGGCTCAGGACAACAGTGGTGGAATCTACGCACCAGCACTGGAACATGAGGTGAGCCAAACCTCAATAGCCCAAGACACTGGCAGGAAAGCAGAAGGAGGAGCCTAGAGGGAATGAGGCTTGAAGCGCCATGGGGGAAAGTTAACCAGGCTAACTAGAGGAGAGGGAAAAAAAAAGGGAGCAGTACCAATACAAGTTTCTCTCTCTCCGCTCACCTATCAAAGGCGAGCAAGACAAAGAGCAGGCACCATTTTGATCATATGTATAAGCTATGCGACCTTAGGGCTCTGCCCACCCACAGCCAAGCAAAAAAACCTGACTCTGGGGGTGGGGGTGAAATAACAGAAGAATAGGACCTAGTGAATGTGTGGAGCTAATGAACTGAGACTATGAAAAAAGAGATGGTGGGTGAGAGAACTCATGGAGTTCACGTGAGTACTCTCCAGAGACACTGCAATTCAGTAGCCTTGGCAACCCAATGAGACTGTGGGAGAATTTGAGCCCACAATGAGGGCAGCACAGATTCTCTGTGTGGTCCTTGGAAAAGAGCAGGTGAATGTTATACCCACAGGAGCCAGAGATTGGAAGCTGACTACCTTCAGTTCTGCTCAACTGTGCAGAATTACTTCCCTTCTGAATCAAAGAGAGAGAGAGAGAGAGAGAGAGAGAGAGAGAGAGAGAGAGAGAGAGAGATTTACCCCACCTAACCTGGGAATGTCACCTTTGGCACACCCTTAACCCTGAGGAACCAAACAGAGCTCTCTGGCTACACCCATCTCAAGCCTCTAAGGCACCATCAAAAGCAGACAGTCCACTTAATACAGTCATAGTATAAAGAGAAAAAAAAATCACAGTGAGGGAAGAAGAATCCAAAGAATATCTCCACAATACCAAGAAACAAATGCAGAAACTGAGGAAACAAGAACAAGGAAGACATTATGACACCCCCAAATGAAAAAGACACCCCAAGCCAAGATTATGAAGGTGATGAGATGGAAGAAATTCAAGATATGGATTTCAAAAAATTTATGATAAGAACATTTAGGGAGATTTCTGACGCCATAAATAAGAGTGTCAAATTGTTAAGTCAAAAACAGGAGTCACTGAGTACTTAATCCTCATGTGGGATCTCTGTCCTTAATGTGTCATCCAGTGTGAATTAATGCTATAATTAGTACTCCAACAGTATTTTACACTTTATGTTCTGTGTGGGTGCAAACTGATGAAATCTTTACTTAATATATACTAAATTGGTCTTCTGTATATAAAGATAACTGAAAATGAATCTTGATGTGAATGGAATGGGAGAGGGAGTGGGAGATGGGAGGGGTGCGGGTGGGAGGGAAGTTATGGGGGGGAAAAGCCATTGTAATCCATAAACTGGAAAATTATATTTACTAAATAAAAGTTAAAAAAATAAAACAAATCTGTTTTTTTCTCAAACTCCACTTGTAACAAACTTTCATTCTAGAATTCAAATATCTGGAAAATCAAGAATCTCCTATGTGTACCTGCATTTCACTAGGAAAAAAAGAGGTTCAAACCTCAAAATAAAACAGAATGGCCAATTCTAAATATATAATCTTCTAAGAATGTAATCACTGTAGCTATTTAGTAATTCATCCATTAGCCTGCACTTCATGTGTTTATCAGATGTGCATCACATTGTGAGGATCTGGCTTGCTGCTTCTCCAATGATTGATCTCCATTTAAAATATATTTGTAACATTACAGAAAATTAAAATTTTCATAGTGAAAAATTGTACATAACAAATTCATATGACTTGGTGTTATAAGGGCAAGTGTCCTAAATATTAAAAATAAAATCTAGTATGTCATAAATCATCTCATGCTTAGAAAAAAATCAATTCTAAGAAACATGTGTGTGCACAGTGTCATGTGCAGGACTGAAATATCACCTATAATTAATGTCAAAAATAACTTTCTGGGCTGGCGCCGTGGCTCAATAGGCTAATCCTCTGCCTTGCAGTGCTGGCACACCAGTTCTACTCCTGGTGGGGGTGCCTGATTCTCTCCTGGTTGCTCCTCTTCCTAGTCCAGCTCTCTACTGTAGCCCAGGAGTGCAGTGGAGGATGGCCCAGGTCCTTGGGCCTTGCACCCACATGGGAGACCAGGAGAAGCACCTGGCTCCTGTTTCGGATTAGCATGGGGCACTGGTCACAGTGCACTGGCCGTGGCAGCCATTTGGAGGAGAACCAATGGAAAAAAGGAAGACCTTTCTCTCTGTCTCACTGTCCATTCTGCCTGTCAAAAAAAAAAAAACTCTCTAATTGTTACACAGAGAAGATAGAATGTGACAAATTGATGTTTGACATTTTCTGCTACTTCAAGGATGGATCTGTCAAGAAGTTACCATCTCTTACACTGACAAAAGCACATTTTGTTGCAGTTAATTTTAAATCCTCATTTGTTTTAGAAGTTAGACAGTTTCTAGAATTAATGCTCATGACCACTTCTAATAAGAGCTACATTCTTCCATGTGTCAGTTTTTTTTTGTGTGTGTAAAGACCTATTTCTGTTTCTGAGTATATTATGATCATTATATAGTAAAATACCATCTAAACTAGTCTGAAACAAAAAAAAAATGCTTTCTATAAAAGTTGAACATTTTAGAATACCAGTGAATATGAATGTCAAAACTGACAAATCAGATATGAATCAATCAATACAATAGATTGAAAATGTATTAAATTTGAAGGAGTTTATACCCAGGTTACTTGTCAAATACCTTCAAGTGTTTGATCTTTAAAATACTTCAAAATGAAAAATTGCAATTGGTTTATCAGATAAGAGACTACATAAGTACAAAGATAAAAATGTGCCCGTTAGATATAAGCGATGAGCCTTCATATTTTAATATTTAAGCATATAATGTAAAAAGCTACATATAAATCAGTGATGACCAATCTACAATTAATAATTATGATTAATTTAGTTCTGTGTACTGAAAGTATAAGAAAGAAAATGCATGAGTCGTACTTAGCCACATATTAAATAGAACTATCCTATCTTTACTGGACCTTTGCCTATAGAATATATCAAAGAACAAAACTCCTGGATTTCCTCTCATTCAACTGTTTCCACCTGACATTTACAGAGTACAACATAAAAGTGATATTCAAGTATTTTGTGGAGCAGGAAAACTCATTAAAATTATGCTCCTTTCACAGAAATGTACATACTTAGAAGACATCTTTTTGTACTGGTAGATTGCAGGGAATCCTATTATAGTAACATGTCTAATTGGCCCCATCGTATGCAGCAACCAAAGGAAAAAAGGAAAAACTGGACAAGGAGAAGTTACACACTTTTCTCCCTTAGGACATAGCAAATAGCTTTCAAAACAAAATATATGTTTCAAGAACCCAATGTACTTATTAGACATAGTCATGAATGATTTCTTTCCCAGTTATCCACCATTTAGTGCAATGGTACAAGCAGTTTTTCTCACCACAGTTTCTGGGTGCCTCCCTTGCACTTGCCCATTTTGTACTGGTACATTTTGTTTTTCTTAAAGATGACCTTACGTTTTCAGTTTCAAAATTCCCAGATCTATCTCCTTCTATTTATGATTTATTCAATGCTCAATCTACAATAGTATGGTCCCTAATTTCCAAAATATCTCATTTCATATTCACCTGCCATCTTCAAATAATATTTACCTGCTATCTTTAAATAATTGATAATTTGTATTATGCTTAATCTTTCCTGTGATAAACAGTGTATATGTGCGTGCACGCATGCACACACACACACAGCATTGAAGGTACAGTTAAATAAACAGAATACATTTTTCTGTCAACATCTTAACATATTTTGTTCAGATATGTTTTATAGAAAATACTTATCTATTTTAAAAGGGTAGCTTACCTGTTTGGGTATATTATACTTGTTAGGTGGAAGAATAATTCTCACCTTATGAAAAATATTCAGACCAACTATATAAACACACTGATCTTCAAGTAATACAACAGCATGATGATCCTTAGCAGTTTCCAATTCAGAACAATTATTACTGTTCATAAAATGCAAATAGAATATTATGTATTATGCTACATTCAAAATGGCAAAACTATACTCTGATTTCTCTTCAGAATGTATAAATCTTTCACCTTTTTCAAAAATAGCAAAACAGACACATGGCTATGTCTGTTATTGGTAAATTTTAGATTTTAGCAAAGAGCAGATATGTTTAAAAGGCTATGCATTTTGGTATATAGGCAAAATACATCAGTAAGACTTTTCTATAAAATAATCCAACAAATGATATAAAAGGATTTACCAAGTGTAAATTTGAATTTGGTATGAATAAAGAGAGTCACACTATTTATTAATGTATTGAGAAAACAAGTAAATCCAGGTTTCCCTTCAGTGGTAATCAAACATCCTAATCACATTGTTTTGAAGTCTTCTATACCAGGTTTAAATAGTACTTGTAGTGTCTGGTGTCAGTGGCAGAGCCATCTCAAGCCTCTCTCTGATCCCATTGGCAGCTCCTGAAATGTGAAGATAGAGGAACATAAATTGGATAAAAATGGGAGGTGACACATTGGAGCTTGGCTCAGGACCCTGCCTCCCCCACCCCCTTCCCTATAGTGTCCTTGCTCTCTGGCTCCCCCTCATGTCTCCACTCTGCTTGCTTCTCCCAGGCCCTTCCCCTCCAGCTTGGTCCCTCTCCTTTCTTCATCTGCTCTCTTGGCTTCCAAGCTCTCCAGCCTCCCTGGCTCTGTATTGCTTGTCATTGTCCCATCCCTCCAGTGTCCTAACCCTGTCCTACTCATTTATTCACCTCTTTCCATCCATCTGCCCACCACCCCTATAAGTATCTCCCCAGTCAGCCTCACAGGCTGCCCCCACCTCAAGGACAAACTGAGGCTCCCAGGGCCCCATCATCTGTTGCATGTTCTGTGGTTTTGCAGGGACACTGTCCTTACCCTGATCTGGCCCAGAGTGCACAGATAACATGAGTCCTGTTGGCCTCTGCCAGAGCAGCAGCCACTCATGCCCTTAGAGAAATTGCAACACATCTGTGCCCTGGCCCTCACAGTGTTTCTGGTTCAGGTGGTGCAAACTTACCCTAGCTGTGTCTCCCAGCCTATCAACAGCACCATGGCAATCTTGGAATAGTCAGACCCAGGTGGAACAATAAATTTGTAGTGAGGTCATGTGTATGGGTTTATCTATACACACACAAGCCCACACATGAGCCCACAGGAGAACAGAGCTCACCAAAGATGCAGCAGGAGCTGAGGCCTGGGACTACTACCTTTGTGGGAAATAGAGGTGAACAAGACTGACACTGGAGTGGAGGAGATGAGATTCTGATGGTAACTGTGATGCCTGCTGCTGCCCAGACTGGGGTATCCAAATATCATCAATCCTGGGAGGTTCAGGGCCTGCAGGTGCTCCTGCCTCCTGCATCCTGGCTATGGCCTAATTATTGTCAGCATCATCCTCGGTGTTACCTGCGTGAGTATCAGGAAGTGCGCTGGAGAAGTTGTAGTGTTTTTCAGTTTAACTCCTTGCCTACTTTAAATGCAGGGTCTTTGTTCCTTCTCTTGGAGACAGTATGGGCTAAGTCAGCTTGGGGTCCCAGATAGGTGGTGATTAGCTGGCCACTGACCTTTCTTTTATCCCAAGAGGTCTACCTAGGTTACAACACCAACAGAACCAGAGAGAAGGGCAGGAACAGAGCAGGGGCATAGTCTGGATCAGCAGTGGCAGTGTGAGGCCTGACTTGTGGCAGAAATTTGTAGTGCTAGGAGTCCCCAGTTATGGTTACTGCAGGGGTAAGCAGAGAATCCAGAAATCTTAGGAAATTGCTTGAGACATATGGGGACATGTGATGACATTGACTCAAAGTGAAAAGGCCTTAAAACTTGTGTGAAACACGGTTGTGGGATAAGAAAGTTAAGGAGATAGAAAGCTATAGACCATGTGCAACAGTTGATAGAGTACAGTGACTCACCTGGACCTATAGCACAAGAGCCACATAAGTTTCCTCTTAACGTGCCTCTTTAACAAAAACATTATTAATATAAAGTGAGCAGACTGCACTCCATCGCTGCAGTTCCAAGACGACAACCACACCTCCCCTGCTACCTCAATACCTCTCCCACCCTTCCCACTTATGATTAGTTTTTGCAAATACATAATTTTAATTCATTTTAGTAATAGACTTAATTTTCCACTGATTATAGTATCCAGCAGGAAAAAAGTAGGCAGACCACAATTACACAGGAGTACAAACAAGGATTAAAAATGACAATTGTATCCCAAAATGACCATTTTATTCCTATATATATTTTGGTATTCTATGTTAACTGCCACATACCATTTTGTTGCAAAAATAGGGCTTCATTCTTTTTTATGGCTGAGTGTATTCCAAAGTTATATATGCAGTCATCAGTTGATGGATATCTGGATTGATTGGAAAGACCATGGGACCCATCTCCAAGGGATTCAATTATTCAAGGAGTAATCAGGCTGATCCTAGGTTCTGTTGATCCTGGAGGGCACCATTGTGACAGAGTTGATAGAATCCTATGATGCCTCTATGTCCTGTGGCAATCAGAGGCCACCAGTGTCTCCCAATTGATTTACTGACCTGGTGCATGTTATTAGCACCTGGCACCTTTGGCAGAGTTGATTATTTTAGAGTTTAAGTGAGTGGAGCTTGATCTCTTCATGTTTTGATGACTTGAGTACAGTGTCCCAGTTGTGTGGCCCAGGCCTCTCCTGGATGCTGACACTGGTGATGCCAACTGATCCCTCAGGAGTGTCTGTTCTGTGATGGGTATATGCTTGTTCATTTCATTCTTTCCTCATTGTGATCTTGTGGAGTGGGTGTGAGTGTGCCCTAAATGTAATCTGTGTTGGGACATGGATTTCTATGGATGCATTGGGTCTTTGCTGGTCCTTGCAGCTCCAGGAAGGTTTGGCTCTGAAAACATGGCCCATAAATGAGCAGACATCATCACTAATAGAAGTAGATATAAGCCAGGATACTACATAGAGAAGATGAGTCACACATCATGTGCCAAATCCACAGTCACAAGTTCCTGAACTTCTTTGAAAAAACAGTATGGAGGGAATCCCCTAATAACCCCAAACCTTGAGCTTCCCTGACTGTTTATTCAGGATCCATTCTAGTTGCAGGGTCACCAATGAAAGGCACAGTTGGAGTATGAGAAGTAGGATGCTTTGACCAGTTGCATATCACCACACAAGCAGTGGATCCTGCACTGTCATCACCCCCAACTTATGTAAAGTTTGATGTCATTTTCAGAAAAACTTTCCTTGTTTCTGAATGTACAGACCTTGTCTTCAGCTGCAGTGACACTATTCAGCCTCTTCAGGCTCAGGGCAGAGGTGGCTATGACCCTGAAATCAACTGAGGAGGGCTGGCAGGGACAGAGCTGAGTGTAGGACAGCACTGAGCCTTCATAATTGAAAGCTCTGCTTCTACATAAAGGGAGGATTCAGCCTGAGAGACATGCCCTGTCCCTAGTGGAGCCAGCCTGGTCAGAAACATTCCACAGTGACCAAAGACTAAGGGCACCTGGCCACATGTAGTGCAGGTCCAGTGGCTTAACTGGGCCTCAGCAGGCTACAGCAATCTTGAAGGGCCTAAGGAATAGCTGGAGATGCAGTCATGGAGGTAAGGAGCTAACAAGTGACTTTTCCAGGATGGATCAGAGGAGGGAAGGTTTTCAGGTGAAAATGACCTGTTTTTAATATGTTCTGGGAAGAGAATTGGAGCCTGATTTGGAAGATTGAGGTCTTCTGTGTTTTCCCAATGTCATCCCAGAATAGGAGACAAGTGCAAGAACAGGGAACTTGAGGTTACTGAACCATATGGGGTGATGACTCAGAGGATATTCTGAACATGTCCCAGCAGCGGGGGTGGGGTGGGGGGGAGGTCTTCCATCTGCTGTTTCACTCCCCAACTGGCCACATCAGCTAGAGTTGCGCCAATCCAAAGCACTAATTACAAATATTTTTTACAATTTTTATACTGTAATGTTTATTTATTTATTTTACTTTTATTTAATACAAAGTAAAAAAAAAAAAGAAACCTAGAAAAGGCATTAGGAACTAGGCAGAGGGGGTGGAGTCTTACATGATACAAAATAAAAGAAAGGCCCAAGATTCTGGAGTGCCAGTCTCTGCCTCTAGGTTTGATAGGAATAAGAGGGTGGAAACAGGTGTTACAGTTGTCCAATGAATGGGTGAGCCAGGTTCATGAGGGGGCAACTACTTAAGGGCATCCCAATGCCAGGTGCATTGGCCTCTAGGGTTCATACTCCTTGCAGGGCACTGTTTTCAATCCAGAACTCCAGATTTGATCAGTTTCTGGGGATGGCTGCTGTGGGTGCACAGATAGCCCACCCATGGACAGCCTATCCATTATTAGAACAGTATTGTCTCTACTCATGAAGATGGTGTTTTGAACTGCCTTATAGATGCAATCTAAAGGAATGGCCAGAGGCCCTATGGACACAGAGGGCCCCTGTCCCAACCTGTATTTCCTGTGCTCCATGTCCTTCCTATGTTTCCCTCAAGGGCCACTTCATCTTCTTCCTCCTCAGGCTGACCTGAATATTAGGGCTTGATGGGGCAAAGCTAGTTCTGTAGCCTTGACCGGAAAGAAGATGGTGTCAATCTGGTGCAGGTCCTCACAATTCTGGCCAACTTCTGCTTCATAGAAAAGGTACTGCATGACAGCATGTGAGGATGAAGGAGAGATCCTGTCCTTGCACATGGTCAGTCCTCTGGGAGACAGACCTGACTGATATGTAGGTTTGTGTGGTGTTTTTGTGGGTGCCACAGAGTCCACCAGAAGTAAGATGATCTCATGGGACCTGATGGACATTTGAACAGAACTCACCTGTCCTCCAGTGACCACAACTACTGCAGCATAAGGAGTATCCACCCCAGCACAGCTGCAGTACTCATTTCCTGGGGGTCTACTGCAGGCATGACTGCACATACTGAAGAATCAGTGCCAACTTCCTCAGGAACCCATGACCTAACATAGTTTCACATTAAGTGTACATTCACAACTGCCCTACAGTGCCACCAAAAGGGAGGAATGAGATGAATGTACACAGCAAAGCACATAAAATATAGTACTGAAAAATCAGTTGGCATCCCCCTCAGCAGCAGTCAGGAGAGGCCAGAGAAGGTCTCTTGGCAAGTCAGCATGAAATGAAGAGGGAAAGGTCCCTTTGCCTTAATTCTGAATTTATCCACCCCCTTCTACCAAAGTTGTTTCCAGATTTGAAAATGAATACTAGATTAGTCTGTCTCTGATGGCCTCTCCATGACAGAGAACATGCAAAAAGTGACATGTAGAACCTGGATCCCCAGAGTGGAAATAAGAAAGATTCCTGGATGCACAATGAGACTCCAACATTTGCGTTCACCTCAGCTTTCAATTTCTTTTTAACACTGACCACGTGTAGTCAGCCTTTATTGTGCTGATTTCCACACTGTGTTTGAGTTCACAGGTAGGTGTGCTTTTATTTTTTTATAACATCTGGACCCTGGGAAGTTCCTGACACATGGTAGGAGTCTAATAAATGGTGACAAATTGAGAAATACACAACTCTCAAAGCAGCTGATTGAACTGGAAGGAAGTTTAGGCAATAATAATATTTGATGCAAAGTCATTTCCCTTGGATCATGGTTCAATGCTCTCAGCAGCCAAGGGGTATTAGAGTATTAGGGTCAGAAGATGTGCTGAATTGTCACTGTCTTCTATATCCAGTCCACCTGTTCAATGTATTTTAAAATATTCATGCTACCTAAAGCAATTCAGTAATTCAATGCAATAGCTAAAAAAACCAATGACATTTTTATCACCTCTCAAAAAAACCATAATGTGCGTGGTATCACAGAAGCCTGAATAGCCAAAGCAAACCAGCTAAAACAAAGCAGAAGCCTTACTCTAAGTGTGCTACAAAGCTGTATAAGTTAAAATGGCATGCCATTGTCATATAAACAGAAACATATAGAATGAAGGAGCATAATGGAGATCCTACAAGTATTCCATGCAGCTACAAAAGACTAATCTATGACAAAGTTGCTAAGAACTCATGTTGGAAAAAATGGTCTTAAAAAGAGGGTTGGAAAATTGTGTATCCATACTCATAAGACTGAAGCTGGGTCTTTTAAAAATTATTTATTTATTTGAAAGGCAGAGTTACAGAGAGAGGAAGAGGCAGAGTGGTCTTCCATCCACTGGATAACTCCTCAAATGATCACAATGGCCAGAGAAGGCTGGTCCAAGACAAGAGCCAAGAGCTTCTTCTGGTATCCAATGTGACTGTAGGGGCCCCAGCATTTGGGACACCTTCCACTGCTCCTTCTGGGTCAGAAGTAGACCAGCCAGGTCTTGATCCAGCACCCCTATGGGATGCTGGTTACCCACTACACCATCCTGCCTGCCTGTCCCTATACATATAAACACCAACTCAATAAATACTAAAAACCTAAACATAAGAAAATAAGCTTGTAACTCATAGATGAAAACATAGGGAAAATGTTTCAGCACATTGGAATGGGCAAAAAGCACAGGAAACAAAAACAACCCTAGACAAATGGGATTTCATAAAACTAAAAAGCTTTTACATGGCAAAAGAAAGACAAATGGAGGAGAAAATCTACACAATGGCAGAAAATATTCACGAACTATTTAATTGAGAATGGGCTAATAATAAGAATATGTAAGGACTTCAATAGAGAAAGGAAAAATCATTCTATTTTAAATTGAAGAGTTGATTGATTCAGAAATTATTCCAAGGAATATATGCAAGTGTTTGCAAGTAATGCAAAAATACTCAACTTCGCTAACCATTAGGGAATTGGACATCAAAACTACAATGATATTACTTTGTTCTAATTATATTGGCCATTACCAGAAAGGTAAAAGGTAAGTGCTGGCAACAATGTGAAGAAAATGGAATATTTGCATATTTTAATTAAAATGTAACTTAGTACATCTGTTATTGAAAAGAGTATATCAGTTCCTCTAAAAGTAAAGTACCATATGGTCTAGCAGTCCTACTCCTGAGTATATATCTAGAGGAAATTAAATAAATATTTCTTCACAACATCCCGGAAATGGAAGCAAGCCTCTTTATCAAATGATGAATGGATGGATAGATGGATAAAACTATTTCCTGCAGTGCCAGCATCCCACATGGACAGTGTTTGGGGGCTCTGCTGCTCCATCTCTGATTCAGCTCCCTGTTAATGCACTTGGGAAAGAACCAGAAGATATTCCAAGTTCTTAATTATCTTCAAAAATAATTAAGTTTCTCAAAAAATGCTTAAAAATAAAAAAAAAATGGGGGCTGGCACTGTAACTTAGTGGGTAAAGCTGCCGCCTGCAGTGCCAGCATCCCATAATGGTGCTGGTTTCTGTCTCAGCCGCTCCATTTCCAATCCAGCTCTCTGCTATGGCCTGGGAAAGCAGTAGAAGATGGCCCAAGCCCTTGGGCCCTTGCACTCATGTGGGAAACCAGGAGGAAGTTCCTAGCTCCTGACTTTGGATTGGAGCAGCTCCAGCCAATGTGGCCAACTGGGGAGTGAATCAGCATATGGAAGACCTCTCTCTCTGTGTGTGTCTCTCCCTCTCTCTGCATCTCCTTCCCTTTCTGTGTAACTCTGTCCAATAAATAAATAAATAAATAAATAAATCTTTAAAAAATAAAAATTAAAAATATGTAAATAGAACCTCATAAAGTTTTGTTTTTATTGAATTCTAAAGTATTTTTCCTTATTGTAAAATAATTCTTCCGGTTTTCTATTACACAATAGTGTAACAATAGTTAACAATAACAATGGTTAACATTAATTAACTAAATAGCTAGAAGAGTTTTGAATGTTCACACTACAAAGAAATCTTGAATATGAAGCAATGGATGCTAATCATCCTAATTTAATCATTAAATTTTATACATGTATCAAAATATTATGTTATATCTCATAAATATGTTCAATTATTGTACATCAATAAATCCTAATAATGTAGTAAAATAGAAAATGAGAAATGTTTGAGGACTGTGATAATGCTTATCCCATCTGAATATTATCCAATGTATAATCCTCATGGTACTACATAAATATATACGGTTTTTATGTTTCAATTTACAATTTTAATTTCCATATGAATTATGTTAATAATTTAATAGTACATAAGAAAAAATGCATACATTATTGTTATGTTAAAATGCATATATTATTGTTTCTTGAGAAACCTGAATGGAATCTCTGGCTCCAGGCTTCAGTGTGGCACAACCTGGCTGTTGGAGGCATTTTAGCATGTATAATATATGTCTTTGCTTCTCTCTCCATCACTGAGCCTTTTAAGTAAATAAATCATTAAAAGACAAGTAATCCTCCTATATAATGAAAACCATTTATAGTCATACAAATTCCAAAATGTATGCCACAAAAAATTACATTATAAATAAGTACACATATAGACATTTTGTTATGATTCATTTGATTATATATGATCAAAATTTATGCCATCATTCAGTGACACAAAAATTTTTACAAGAAATATAACTAATTCTTCTGTAATTAGACAAAAATTCTAAGTATTTTAAGACTAAATTTTTTTTTTGACAGGCAAAGTGGACAGTGAGAAAGAGAGACAGAGAGAAAGGTATTCCTTTTTGCTGCTGGTTTACCTTCCAATGGCCACGAGGCCAGCATGCTGCAGCCAGAGCACCGCGCTGATCCGATGGCAGGAACCCGGTGTGCCAGCGCCGCAAGGCAGAGGATTACCTAGTGAGCCGTGGTGCCAGCAAGACTAAATATTATAGTACTTAAATTGATACAATTTAATCTCAGTCCATACTAAGAAGAAGGATGTGGGGAGCAACTGGGAGCAACTCGGACTAGACTAAGTTACTGGAATTAAGACTTATTCTATGCATCTGCTCTCCCACAATATGGCGCTGGGAGAGGAGGAAACAGCTTCTACACAGCTGCCTCCAGTTCAACCAATAAACAGCAGGAGCTGCTCCTGATTGGAGGAGAGCAGCGTACTCGGCATGTGGGTAGCAGAGTTGGGATTGGAGGAAGAGGACTATAAAGGAGGAGAGAGACAACATGCACCAAGGAACATCTATCTGAAGGAACACCTGTGCAGCCCCCGAGAGAGCCGGCCGGCAGTGTGCTGCTCCCCCGCGGAAGGGGGGAAAGTGGCAGGGGGAACCGCCCTTCCATGGAGGTGGAAGGGATGGTAGCCAACCTGGGAAGAACCAGCAGCAAACCCGGGGAGGGCCGAGCAGACGAAAGAACAGCGCAGGGTCCTGTGTCGTTCCTCCATGAAGAGCAGGAGCAACAAGCTGGATGAGTATCTGTCTGTTTCATGTACAGAATGAGCTCCCAGAGCAGGTGAGTTCTATAGGAGAGCAGGCATCTTTGCAGTGGAACATTAGGATAAGTCTGCTCATGTTATCAACCTTACATGTTACTCCACCATTACTAGAAAAGATGTTTTTAGGCCTGAAATTATCAACATTGTGAATTGTTTAAGGCCATAAATTAATAGGTTTGGAAAAGTATATTTGTGATTTTTGGTGTACTTGAATTGGAACTATACTAGATTTTCAGTATGCTTTGGTGATATTTATTTTGTTCTCTTAAGTTTTGAACTATTTTAAGATATTTTAGAATATTTTAGGATGGTTTCACCTCATGGCCCCATAAACCATGCAATAATATTTTTAATATTAAACAATAATGAATTCAACAGGTGGCCATGAAAAAAATCCATTACAGTGATTGCTACTAACATATCCTTTTGCTTGCTTACCAGAAAATTATCTAGAAATATTTTCTATTGTATATTAAATATTTTAAAAAATTATTAGTCTGGGTGAAAAATATTAAAAAAACATAAGTTCCAATGCATCCTTAAAATAAATTTACTTTTAGTATTTAGTTTTTTAAATAAACATTTAAACAGTCATTAAAAATTACAATTTTTAAAGAGATCAGAAAAAAATAATTCCTAACACATGAAGGGAATAGTGTTTATGATAAAAAATAATCCCTACCATCAACATTTCTGATGTCCTTCAAAATATTTAGGCTGCATTTGTTTTTTAAAAAAATTATGTATAAAAAGCCCCTCCTCAATTTCAATTTAATTGCTAAATTATTACCACTTTCCTATTCATATTATCTAATTTGAGTAAGAATACTGTTCTCTGTAGTTTTGAGTATTTAACATGGAAGAAAGAGAGGAGGCAACCATGATATTGTGAATAAAGTGAACCAAAATTGCAGGGATGTACACTTGTGGCCACATAGGCATCTGCCCTTCAACAAATCTGACCACCAGAAAACATTTATTGATGTGATCAAATATTGCAGAGTGTTAGGTCTTTAAGTCTTCATTTTAAAACTGCATTCATGCCCTAGGGAGGGTGATATTCCAGTACCCTGAGCCCAACATGGGCCTGATCAGGGAACTTAGAGCATTTTTCATTGTTTTATAAATTTGACATGGCGGTTTGCTATGGCTATGAATTCCATATCAGTGTGATGTACTGGGGGTGACATGTTATTACCTCTGTAAAACACAGTTTTATCCTTTCCTGGTGTCTACTTGATCCTGGTGGTTTTAAAAAAGTGCAATTTCACAGACTATTTTTGGGTGTCCCCAATTGTTACCTTGTTCTGCTATATTTTTTGTCTCCCAATTCTGTGGTGACACTTTTGTTACAATTTTTCTCAGTGAGACTAGGAATTCAATGTTTGGGATTACATATTCCTCATCAACTCTGTGCTATATCTACATTAAATTAAGTTTCTAAGTAGATGACACATTGCATTCATTCAATGCTATTGGGTGCTTGTCCTGTTTATTCTTCTAGAATTTGTCCATTTTTAAAAAACTATTTTTGTTAAACTAATCATGGTGGAGAGGATTTTTTTTTCTAATCGAATATGCAAACTGACTCATTTTATCAATGAATGCAATTAACCTACTCCCCATGATTGGTGTATCAAAAATTCTCAATTATTTTAATATTGTCAATGTCATAGGTCAAATTGATAATAAATATGGTAAAATTTGTAGTGAAGACAGCATTGTTAACATAATAAAATAGTAAATTCTATCATATATACTTATATTCTTAAATCTACAGGGACTATAACATCATTGTACATTCATTTGTCAAATATCCCTAAAGTTACCACTCATAATATAACAATACTTTAATAATTCATATTATCATAAAGATAAGAAAAGAGGCTTTATCAAAATTATGTTTCTTGAGGAAACCATTGTGGTACAGTGAGTTAAGCTGATGCTTGGACATCTGCATCCCTTACCAGTGTGTTGGTTCATGTCCTGTATATATGCTTCTGACCCCTCTGCCTCTTGCTTCTGGTGCAACTAGGCAGCAACAGATAGTGGCTCCAGTACCTGGGTTTCTGGCACACAAATGAGAGACTGAAATTGAGTTCCTCTCTCCTATTTGTGGCCAGTTTTCTTGGGCATCTCTGGGAGTGACCAGTGAATGGGAGATGCCTGGCTCTCTCACTACCTCTGTGTGTGTGTGTGTGTGTGTGTGTGTGTATTTTTGCCTTTTGAGTAAATATTTTTAAAACATACTTTGTGTACCAAGTAGCCCTCGATTTTATATAGACAACATCTTTTTGTCATACTGCTTCTGTTTTATGTATGTGCCTAATCTAAGCCCAGAGATTTCATTAGTCTTTTGGTTCCTAGTCTATTTATCTATATTTTTTAGTTCAAATGCATATAATTTTTAGACAACCTAAAAGACAATTTTTCCCTTAAAAACAATGCCTTCATTCTAAGTAAATCACAGCCAAAATAAATGAAGGTCTCGAGATAATATCAGTCCCATTTCCTGTAAATCCTGGTGTTGTGTGGATACAAGCAGCAGCCAGTTCTGATAAGCAGTGATAGATCCAAAGCAGTTGTCAATTTTGTTAACATTTTTTCCATTTCTAAAGCATTCTTAAAGAAAATCATAAATGGGGTCATCTCATCCTCACAGTAGTACCAGCAGAGCAACCATGCCAAGTGGATTCATGTTTTTACCCAAATAGAACTGATAGTTTTTGAAATTAGCGAGGATATGTTTGATTTGTTGTGCATCCTCTATCATACAAGGTTTTACTCTTTCTGGTCTCTGTTCTTCAAGTTTGCCTTTCATTGATTCCAGGTAATCTTTAATATGCTTCTTGAAGGAATCTTTTGTGAATCTGATTTCCTGCAGGTGATGGTTCATGGCAACATCAACACCAGTGATTACTGTGCTTTCAGTACCTTTGCCCTAGGGACCTTCAGAAGAGGCATTCGTGCAAAGGAAGGAATCATCAATGTTATCCTCTGCCCACTGGCCATCTTCCCCTCCACCTTCAGGCACATCTTGCAAATGTTATAGAACATCTCATCGTCACTGATGAGGTCCCCATAGGTAAGCATGATGCCACCTGGAAGAAGAGGACAGTGGTGGTAGCTTTCCAGGAGGTGAAGCTCTGGGTGAGTGTGTTGCAGCCAGAATAGCTCTCAGGGTTAATGGGGAGAAGGCTAAAAAGTCCAGGTTCATCTAATTGTGGTGTTTTCCTCACCATGATCCAAGATGAAGTGAATATTTTGACATATAAGATGAAAGGCAGGATAAAGAAGGTGAACATTGCCCACACTTTCTGTCTCTGAGAATGCTCAGAGGCTCCACTCTCAGCCCCAGTAATTTCTGATTTTCAGTTCTTCCAGTGAGAATGGAGCTGTATGTTAATATGTTTAAGTATTTACTTTGTTTAACAAAGGACTCAATTCTCCTTGACTACACCCTAACCAAACTGTAAGTGACCATCTTCAAACTCTTCTATTCCCTTTCTTACATGTTGACAACATATTATTGCACCTTCAGGTATCCTTCCATGATGCAACTGCCAGATTTTCACATAAAAATAGGATACAAAATTAGCTTTAAAATACAAACAAATAATATGATAGTTTGGAGTACACATATATGTTGCAGACAGCTATCAGTTGTTAGATACAGGGAATTAATGTGCATTTTCAAAAGAAATCATCTAAATGATTATATTTCATCTATTATTGCTCATCCACAGGAGCCATTTTTTTTCTCATCCAGACTGTATATTAACAAAAGCCTCATTAGTAACAAATAGCAATTGAGTATCTGATAGAGCAAGTCTGTTTCAGTGCATGGTGGGCATTTACCAAATGAGAGAAATGAGGCAGGGATAATCAGCCAAATATCACTGTGGCAGGAGAAGAAAATATTGAAATCCTTATCTACTTGCTTTCATGTAATTATGTTATCTCTTTCACCAAACATCTCATAACGTAGGACACTATAAATACATATATATATATATGTATATATACCAAAATAAATATTTTTAAATACTCTACACACATATGTCTGGTGCGAAATGGCTCAATCTCATAAATGAATGGAAGAAGCACTGGGACCAATATCATACACTGCTTAAATATATAATTGAATTGATTATGATCCTTGAAATGTGGAGATAGTTCATCTTCTAGTCAATATGGTCATGGTACTTTTTCTGGTTCCATGGGTACAGATACACATTTTTTTGTTTGTTTATTTGTTTTTGTTTTTGACAGGCAGAGTGGACAGTAAGAGAGAGAGACAGAGAGAAAGGTCTTCCTTTTGCCATTGGTTCACCCTCCAGTGGCTGCCGCAGCTGGCGCACTGTGGCTAATGCACTGCGCTGATCTGAAGGCAGGAGCCAGGTGCTTATCCTGGTCTCCCATAGGGTGCAGGGCCCAAGCACTTGGGCCATCCTCCACTGCACTCCCGGGCCATAGCAGAGAGCTGGGCTGGAAGAGGGGCAACCGGGACAGAATCCAGCACCCCGACCGGGACTAGAACCTGGTGTGCCAGTGCCGCAAGGTGGAGGATTAGCCTAGTGAGCCACGGCACCAGCCAGATACACGTTTATGGAGCAATTATTCATTTATGATACATAGTGCTTTTGCTCTAGTTGATTAAGCCATTGAAGCAAATTAGAGGAGGCAAGATGGCGGAATAGGAAGGGAGCACACTGATAGTCTGGGGAGAGACAGTTTAATAAAAGTGGAGATACTGCAGCTTCAAGGAAGAGTAGGGGAAGAAACAGCAGAAGAAACTCTTCCGGAACGAGTGATTCACAGTGGACCTGCGTGGAGAGCATGGGAGCCCACAGTTTGGGACAGCAGCAGCAGACTCAACACACCAGCGCTGGAACGCGAGGTGAGCCAAACTTCAATAGCCCGAGACACCAGCCAAAAAAGGAAAGGAGAGACTAGAGGGAATGACCCCAGGGGGAAAAGTTCACCAGGCTAACTAGAAGAGAGAGAGAGAGAGAAAAAAAAGTGACTGATATGGACATGGGTTTCTCTCTCTCTGCTCACCTCTCAAAGGTGAGCAAGACAAAGAGCAGGCGCCATCGTGAACATACGTCATAAGCAGAGCAACCTAAGGTCTGCACCGGCCCTGAGCCTAGCAGAAAAACCTGACTCTGGGTGGGGCGAATTAACAGGAGATTAGGAACTAGTAAATTTGTGGCGCTACTGAACTGAGACTGTGAAAAAAGAGACGGTGGGGGAGAGAATTCACGGAATTCACGTGAGTACTCTTCAGAGACACTACAATTCCGTAACTTTGGCAACCCAGTGGGAGACTGAAGGAGAATTTGAGCCCACTCTGAGGGCAGAACAGATTCCCTGTGTGGTCCTTGGGAAAGAGCTTCCAATCTCTGGCTCCTGTGGGTATATCGTTTGCCTGCTAACTACCTCCAACTTAATTCAGCTGTGTAGAATTACTTCCCTTTTGGATCAAAAAAAGAAAGAGAGAGAGGAAGATCTACCACACCTAACCTGGGAGTGTCACCTTTGGCACACCAAACAGAGCTCTCAGGCCACACCCACCTCAAGCCTCTAAGGCTCCATCAAAAACAGACAGTCCACTTAATCTAGAGTCACAGTATAACAAGAAAAAACACCACAGTGAAGAAACCAAATATTTCAATATGCCAAATAACAAACGCAAAAACAGAGGTAATAAAAACAAGGAAGTCACCATGACGCTCTCAAATGAAAAAGACACCCCAATTCAAGATTATGAAGATGATGAGATAGAAGAAATGCAAGAAGCAGATCTCAAAAAATTGATAAGAACATTAAGAAGTTCTCAAAAACAAATTCTTGAACTACATAAAGCCTTAATGGACAAGATTGAAAATCTCTCTCGTGAAAATGAAATATTAAGGAGGAATCAAAATGAAACAAAACAATTAGTACAACAGGAAACTGTGATAGTGACTGAAGTAAAGAATTCAATAGATCAAATGAAAAACACAATAGAGAGCCTTACAAACAGAATGGGTGAAGCAGAAGAGAGAATATCGGACTTAGAAGACAGAGAACAGGAAAGGATACAGTCAGATCAAAGAAAAGAAGAAGAAATTAGAAATCTAAAACATATTGTCAGGAATCTTCAGGATACTATTAAAAAAAACAACATTCGGGTTCTAGGAGTTCCTGAAGGGATGGAGAGGGAGATAGGATTAGAAGGCCTTTTTAGTGAGATATTAGCAGAAAATTTCCCAGGTTTGGAGAAGGACAGATACATTCTAGTACAGGAAGCTCACAGAACCCCTAATAAACACGACCAAAAGAGATCCTCACCACGACACATTGTAATTAAACTCTCCACAGTGAAACATACAGAAAAGATCCTAAAATGTGCAAGAGAGAAACGTCAGATTACTCTCAGAGGATCTCCAATCAGACTCACAGCTGACTTCTCATCAGAAACCCTACAAGCTAGGAGGGAATGGCGAGATATAGCCCAGGTACTAAGAGAGAACAACTGCCAGCCCAGAATATTATATCCTGCAAAGCTATCATTTGTGAATGAAGGTGAAATAAAGACTTTTCATAGCAAACAGAAATTGAAAGAATTTGTCGCCACTCGTCCAGCCCTGCAAAAGATGCTTAAAGATGTGTTGCACACAGAAACACAGGAACACGGTCATCAATATGAAAGAAAGTAAAGGAAGGAAAGCTCACAGCAAAAGATCACAGGGAATTCAAAGCATATATTAGAACTTACCTTTGGCAAATGGCAGGGCAAAGTTACCACTTATCAATAGTCACATTGAACGTTAATGGCCTGAACTGTCCAGTTAAAAGACACAGATTGGTTGATTGTGTTAAGGAGCAAATTCAACAACGACTTTACCAACTCCGCTATGTGCCTCTCATTAATTCATGCATGCCATGTGGTTGCAGATATGTTCGAGTCACTGAATTTTCTAAATGACTTAAAATGTAAGGTTTTGCTCTATATGATCAGGGTAATGAGGGGTCTCTCCATCAGTACTACGTCCCTCTTGAGCATCATCCAAGTCATCACCATCAGCCCCAGCACCTTCTACATGTCAAGATTTAAACATGGACTCACAAATTATATTACTCAGGCTTTCTTCTGTTTTTGGTCCCTCAACCTTTCTTTCAATAGTAACATGATATCTACACTGTAGCTCATTCCAACATGACCAAACTACTCAATGTTAGTAAGTATTGCTCACTTTCCTCAATGAATTTTATCATCATGGAAATATTTTTCACACTTGCATTGTCCCAGAACATCTTTGTAGGAATCATGCTACTCTCCAGTGCATACATGGTGATTTTCTTATCTAATCATCAGAGGAGGTGTGAATACCTTCACAGCATAAGTGTTATCCCAAGAACCTCCCCAGCAAAAAGGGCCACTCATACTGTCCTGCTCCTGGTGAGTTTCTTTGTGATCATGTACTGTGTGGATATCACAATGTCATCTTTCTCAACTGTATTGTGGAAATATGATCCAGTTGTCCTGGATGTCCAGAGACTTGTGGGAAATGTGTATGCCATGCCAGTCCTTTGATATTTTTTAGCTCTGATAAAAGAATAATTGGTACTCTGAAAAATGTGATTGATATGACAATTTTAACAAGTTGATGAAACAAATCTGAAAAGCTGAATTCTAACTCTGTTAAATATTCAAAAAATTAGGGAATTTTAATTTTAATTTAAATGTGTAGAATTTTACTTGTCTTTTTACTTGTAACCTTTTTTTTTTTTTACTTTGACAATGCCTCCCTTAGTTCAATGGTCTCCATGTATTGAAATTACTTCTTAAACTTTCCAAACTTAATGTAGGATTTTTTTTCCTTTAGACTTGGCATCTATGAAGCTGCTTTTGCTACCTAATCCTTAGATCTTACTTCAGAAGGTAATCTGCATATTACTGTTTGTTGAAAGCATATTAACTAAGCATCCAATTCTAGTTTTACTGACAGTTTCTCAATGATCTGTTACTAGTTATTTCTGCTTTCACATATATAAACTATGGAGATTTTTCTCATGTCTTTGCAGATTATCATCCTTTTCTCATTTAAGTCTTTTCTTTGATGTTACCACTTTTCTGAATTCACTGATTTGTGTCTTCTTGTCAATTTTGGATACCTGAACACTAAGTAATTCTTAGACTAGCTTCTTTGATATCTTTTATATAATCCACACAATTAGATTATTTAATTTCTTTTCATTCTAACCTTTGTATATGTAGGTTTATATTTTTAACTTCTATTGATTTTCTCTTTTTATTGTACTTCTACTAACTATGTTCAGTAGTTTTTTCTTTGGCTCAGTCTAATGTTTGACATACATTTTATATAAAGTAGACCCAATTTACTTGCTGTTTCCCAAATATGCCTTTTTATTCATTTGGGTGCTTGTTATTTTCATGTATTTTGTGATTCTCCCATCTGCATTGTATTGAATTACATGTTTTAAAGATAATCCCCCTGTCTAAAGCTCATGTAATGTGAAATTTTATTTTGGTAGGTTATTTCTGTGTGAAAAAGTAGTTAAGATTATTTCTCATATAGTGAGATATCACCTTGGAATGTTTGCAGTTAGCTTTCTTTTATTGTTTTTGCCCCTCCAATCTGAACACCCCAAAAAGATTTCTCATCTTCATAAGTCCTTTATGAATGAAGAATCTGTTTCTTAGTTTTGTTCCTTCCATGAAAAATTTATTTGGTTTGCTTTCCTAGTTTGGGGGGTTCTCAAATATTTCTTCCAACTTTATTAGACATTTTGGTGAATCTTACAGCATTTGATTATTTTAACTTTCTGCACTATAAGTTGTTGGACATATAACAGTTTCCCCCAAAAGCACAATTATTTACAGTATGCAAGATAATGTTTCACATAGATTTTCTGTAGTAGACAATCATGTTTCATGAGAAATCCCTTTTTCATTTTATTTGGAGCATACTCCTCTTCCCCAGATCACTGTAAGTTAATGATAATGGGTAGAATATGATTAGTTTAATATTAAAATTTAATTTGAACTTAATTTAATACTAGAAAACTGACAATATTTTGACAATTTTTATGAGTTATTACATTTCCTTACAATGTTCTCAATTACTGTTTTGTTATAGCGTTAACCTAATATTGGCAAGAACAAATTGTCCAAATTCAGGATTTTATCTTCAATCATCATTTTTCCTCATTGGCACTTTCACAACTCTACAAAAATAATCCTTCTGGATAGTCTATTTAAATTGTGAGTTAATATTTCTTTTTCTTTTTTTTTTTATTTGACAGATACAGTTAGACAGTGAGAAAGAGAGACAGAGAGAAAGGTCTTCCTTCCATTGGTTAATCCCCCAAATGGCTACAATGGCAGGAGCTATGCTGATCCAAAGCCAGGAGCCAGGTGCTTCCTTCTGGTCTCCCATGCGGGTGCAGGGGCCCAAGCACTTGGGCCATCCTCCACCGCCCTGCCAGGCCACAGCGGAGAGCTGGCCTGGAAGAGGAGCAACTGGGACTAGAACCTGGCACCCATATGGGATGCTGGCACTGCAGGTGGAGGATTAACCAAGTGAGCCACGGCGCCGGCCCTAGCTTAAATAATCTTAATGAAATGTACATGTAGGTACAAATCACTTGTTAGATTTTACTTGATGGTTACTACTGTCATTAGAGTGCCAAGAAATTATGATATGCTGGATTTCTGTTGTGAGAGAAACAATGACAGATTTTTATAATATATATATATATATCTTTTTATTTAAACACTTATATCTGAATTCTGAAAAGGAACTTTATCATTTGCTTCCTTGTCATAATGTTGTCCATTTTTTTGTACGCTTAATTAGTCAAACTTTAAAATAAATTACTTAACATTATTTATATGCATGTAGTGCATTCATTGTTGTTTATATACAGATAGATTTTAATGAATCAGTGAAAATGGCTGATTTCTGTGTTGATTTTTCTCTCTTGATATATTTGGAAGCATATTTTTTTTTCTTTTTTATTGAATCTGTGTAATTAATTTGGAGCTTTGAATTATTAAGCCCATAAATATTTCGTGGCTTATAGTAGTGCCTAATATTATATGTTCTGAGTATTAACCCTTCTGATTCATCAAATTACTTTTGTTCATACCATCTTCAAACATAGCTTAATTTTGTATTAATTCCTTCCTCTATATTAAAATACCAATTATTTTCAACTCAAAGTACCCAGAAAACCTATTTCCATGGACTACTACAAAATAAGTGACTTAGAGGCAGATATTATGAATGATAACTGAAGAAATTAAATGAGTTTACTTAGAAGGTCATCTTTAATGTTTTGTGGAAAACACATATTATGAAAAAGTTACACATGGATTTCAAATTAGTGTTTCATCAAATAAATTTGCTTTTTAATTCCAGTGGATCGTGAATATTTCAAATTACTCCTGTATATCAAGAAATGAACTGTGGACAGTCATTAAAGTAAAAATAAAATATTCACTAAAAATCTTCCCACATACAAAAGCTTCGGGTCCCATTACTAAACATGTGTCCACTAATACAGCTTTAACACCACTAGGTCATAAACATTCTGTACTCCTCAACATGGCTTTATAATTACTTTTTTTTTTTGCATTGGACTTTGACATAGAAAAAATAAGTAAACACATAAAGAAAAAAGCATGACTGTTACATATATCTATGTTGTTACCAATATCTATGATGTTGATTTATTCATATGGATTTTAGTTAGTGCATAATGTCCTTCATTTTAGCCTAAGAAACTTCTTTTCTCACTTATTGATGGCCGTTCTAGGAACACAATTTCAATTACTTGTCACATTATCTAATACAGAATTCATATCTGATAGCTGTGGTTGTTTCCCTTTCAGTGACTTAAATGTGCCACCCACTAACTTCTGACTGATATTCTTTTGTACAAAAAATCAGCTGTTATCCTCTTTGAAGGTGTTTGGTGAATCGAAAGTCACTTCTTTGTTCCTTTTAGGATTGTGCATTCTTATTTGTACATGAACTCTAGTAGAATGTTTCTTAGTGCACATTTTTATGATCCATCCTCTTAGACTTCACTGATTATCTTACATGGGCAGATAACTGTGTTTTGTCATATTTGGATATTTTTTGCCATAATTTTCTAAATATTCTGCCTCTCCTTCTCCACTCATAATGGGTATCCCACGATGCATGCGTTAGTACAATTGATGGTGTACTACAAATAGCTTGCCTGTTTATTTTTTCATTTGCTATGTGTTTTACTAAATAACATAAGTAAAACATGTAACACATCTAGATAACTTCATTTGCCTTCTCTTGATGTTCATTGATTCCTGTCTCTTCAAAACTGTTATTTAAATTTTTTCATAATTTTAATTCCATATTTATATCATCATCTCCTCAATATCTTGATACCTTATTCACTATTTAATGTTTGAAAATCTTTATATTACATAATTTACTTTTTACATTTTGATTAAGAGGTAGCACTTGTATAGTTTGGTGGGGCACAGTATAAACTAGACAATCATACATCTTTCTCCTGCTTTCATTAACCCTCTGGGCATTTGTAGGGTATTTTACTAAATGTTTTTAAAAGTAATTATACTTTTCATAAGGAAATAAACTTTTTAAATATAAATTTTTCATAAGGAAAGTTTATGCCTTTTTTGACTGAAACATAATTTTCTTTTATAAAAGTGTTAATTTCATTTTGCTCAGAATTTGACAGTCTGGATATGTAATTTAGGGCTATTGTGGAAACCAGATTCCTTTGCATATCAGAGTTTTTGTGGCAGCTGCAGTCATACATTTCTATGAAGATCCTACCAAAATATTTTACAAAGTATACATTCCTTGTTGTGAGTTGTCACTGAAATTTCTGTTGTGTTCTCTCTGGATCAGACTTGGCAGAGATTTTCTTAAATATTAGTGCTTTGAAGATTATCTCTTCAAAAAAGATATTCATGATGGATGTGATGGATGGTCAAATTAGAAACTGGCTTTCACAGAGTTGTTTTGACCATACATTCATTCCAATTTAGCACATTCCAATGGAGTGACAGACCCACAGATCTCCCTACTGAACATTTCTGTGCTCATTTTGAGTGAGTTCATTTTATACATTATGAAACCAAGGCCTAGGGAAAGGGAAGGATCATATTGGAAATACAAATTAGATTAGAGATGTTGTCATTAAAATCAGAGTAGAATGGGAAAACATAAAATTTTAATCAGGGATGTATATTTATGACTAAAGAAGTTAAAGGATATTTATGCAGCAATATGATAAGATTCAATCAAATAAATGATTTATTGTTAGGCAACTATGAAGTACCATTTTTTAAAAAAATATTTATTTTATTTATTTGAAAGACAGAGTTACAGCGAGAGGTAGAAACAGAGAGAGAGGTCTTCCACAGATGGCCACAACAGCTGGAGCTGAGCTGATCTGAAGCCAGGAGCCAGGAGCCAGGAGCCAGGAGCTTCTTCCAGGTCTCCCACATAGGTACAGGGACCCAAGGACTTGGACCATCTTTTACTGCGTTCCCAGGCCATAGCAGAGAGCTGGATGGGAAGAGGAGCAGCAGGGAATAGAACTTGTGCCCATATGGGATGCCAGCACTTCAGGCCAGGGCTTTAAACTGCTATGTCACAGTGCCAGCCCCTAAGTACCAATTTTTTAAGAAAACATTTTATTATTATTTATTATTTATTTGAAAGGCAATTACAGCTGGTGCCGTGGCTTACTTGGCTAATCCTCTGCCTGTGGTGCTGGCACCCTGGGTTCTAGTCCCGGTTGGGCCACTGGATTCTGTCTCGGTTGCTCCTCGTCCAGTCCAGCTCTCTGCTGTGGCCTTGGAAGGCAGTGGAGGATGGCCCAGGTGATTGGGCCCTGCACCTGCATGGGAGACCAGGAGGAAGTACCTGGCTCCTGGCTTCAGATCACAGTGCACCGGCTACAGCAGCCATTCGGAGGGTGAACCAAAGGAAAAGGAAGACCTTTCTCTCTGTCTCTCTCTCTCACTGTGTAACTCTGCCTGTCAAAAAAAAAGATTAAAATTGGAAGGCAATTACAGAGAGACAGATGCAGAGAGAGAGCAAGCTTCCATCCATTGGTTCATTTCCCCAAATGACTGCAACCACCAGAGCTGGACCGATCTGAAGCCAGGAGCCAAGAACTTCTTCTGGGTTTCCCATGATGGTGCAGGTGCCCAAGCACTTGGGCCATCTTTTACTGATCTCCCAGGCCATATCAGAGAGCTGAATTGGAAGAGGAGCAGCCAGGACTACAACCAGTGCCCATATGGGATGCTCACACTCCAGGCAGTAGCTTTACTCACTACACCACAGCACCAGCCCCAAATAAGTACCAATTTGAGAATATTGATTTTGAGCAGTCCAGGAGATGGAGTCATGTAAGAATAGAATGAAAAATGCTGGCGGTAGAGGTAGATGGACTTGAGATCAGATCTTCAAAATACAGAAATAGCTTTTTTTTTATTTAAATATTTAGTATCATTGGAGTTGAGAGTGGAAAGTTCATGACTAAGCTCTTTTGAACTTCAGACAATGAATTGAATGAGGCTCACACAAGCAGTGAGTAAAGAAATAAATGTTTATTACAGGAAAGTAAAGTATACTCATTATGAAAATATGAGCTGGCAACAGGCTGAGACCAAAGCCACTTGAATGTGGTTAAGGTCTGTATATTTATAGGGGTGGTTATTTGGTGAGCGGCAACCTTCCGTGTGGTTCTGAGATCATCTGGCATGTAAGCCATCTGGACATTACCACATGCATATGAAGGTCAAGTTTGCAACTTTTCTCCTTAGCTTCCCCAATTATCTCTTTGTCTACTGCCTCAAGGTCAAGTATAAGGGCAAGGAGGTAGAGACTGGAAAAAGGAAAAACACACTAAGACTACAAAATAATTTGAGAATTTGTTTTTCTCAGATTCCCCAATTAACCCTTAGCTGACTCCTGCCTTGGTATGAGAAGAAAATAGTAGTTTAGGATTACTCAAATGTGTAATGAAGGCAGACTTCTGTGTGTGTGTGTGTATATACATGTGTATGTGTGTGTATGTGTGTGTGTGTGAGAGAGAGAGAGGGAGGGAGAGAAAGAAAGAAAGAGAGATAAATATGGTCAGGGCAGGTGAGTTTGGAGCTGGCACTTAGACATCATGAGTAGTAAGTCATGTAAATAAGTTATTATTATAAGGCAGTATACTAAATATAAGAGAAGCTGAAGATGGTGTTTGGGCTGTAGGTAGACATTAAGATGTCATGAGCTTTCAAATGTCCTTTAAAGATGTTAGACTGAATGAGATTCCCTGAGAACAATTGCTGCAAGAAAAATAATTAGGAAGGGGCAAGAAGTAAAGTGTAGTGCATACAACATGGTAAATAATGAAGTAAAGCAGAACAAATAAATAAAATAAACCAACTAATAGGCTCTGGACCCTTGACCCAAGACCATCCAATAATTGATTTACCTCATGGAATTTGGAAACTTAGTAATCTAGTAGCTGTCCAGGAAAGAAATTAAATTATGCAAATGAGAGATGTTATAAATGGATGTGGGGACTGGCAGTGGGTAGTGTGGAAAGATCATGCCAAGTTGTAATTTGGAGGTAGAAGCTGCTATGAGCTAAAAGAGAGAAACAATTAATATGGAGAGTGTCAGAGCACTGAGACACAGAGAAAAGATGCTGAGAATGGGGACAGGAGGAGAAGCATAAAGGGGAGATCTCTTTTTCTTGAGAGAAAGCAAGTGTGGCAAAGTGTTAGTCTCCTCATTTTTACTGGTGAATGTTTCACCATAACCCAAGGGCTGCTATGTCTAATCTAAGTGATTCTCACACTCTGCAACATGATCTCTTCAAGCAGAAATTGAGAAGCAGCAGGTGCCCAGGATCTGTTTGAACTCATGCAAAAGGTAATGCACTTGAGCCATCTTGCTATGTCTATGGAACCTCAATGATTTATGTTCAAAAGCCACTGCTGACAGTTAGGTCTGGGGACCTCTAATGTTGAAGAGCTATTGAGTGACCTCTATGACCTAGGGTTCCCAAGGTCCCGCAGATCCCAGCATCATCTTTCCAGAGTCTGACTGAAGTGGTATGGGAGGGAGATACAGAATAGCAGGCACTCCTGCATCTATACGACTTATGATTTTCAGTGGATTATTTGAAATACTGCATGTCTTAATATATTTATGTCTATCTCCTCTGGGTCCTTGGGATGCAGTGTGTCCTGGTTGTTCTGAGACTAGATTCTTTCTGATTGTCTATTTTACATGATTTCCAAACTCTCAGCATCACAAGACTTCAGATCTGCAAAGCTGACCTTGCTCTTTCCTTAGACAGTTTAAGATTTGGAAAAAGTAATGCTTTAGAATATTTCAATATGATTTCACCTCTTAGGATAAGTCTTCCCTGAGCATGTACAGGTGGGATTGATAGTTGTTTCTATAAATCCATATAGAACCTCATAAGAGCATATCACTGCATTCATTGTTTTGGATGGATCACAGAGGTTATTTCCATAACATCTTCTCCCACATCACTATGAACTTTTCATGTCCAATTCTTAATACTCACTCAATGATTTCTGGTGTGTTCTTGGTACTCAAGTAAGGGAGGAGCGAGATCTATTCCTTACACTTATGCATGTAGGACACCCTTGAGACAGATTGCTAGATATTTTTTCTGAGAGAGAGAGAGAGAGAGGCCTGTGTACAAGGCCTGTGTTTAGGAGATAAGGCCTCTGTGTATGTAAGTTTCACAGGCTGTCATAGCCACAGTAACACTCATCTGGAGACAATGACTTACCTTTGTGGTAGAAGTGAGGCCAGAACTCAGTGCTTTTTACTGCCTGACTAGTATCCACATGATAAGATGACAGAATTGAGTAAAAAAAACTGTGTTCTTGGTTCATCATTCCTTTTTCAGTCTGGAGGTCTTCTACATTTCAGTCTCTGTCTTGAGAATGAGAAGTAATCTGAAAAGACCCCTTACTTTGTGGATACTAGAGGTGAACAGGGAATGAGAAAACATCAATTAAATCATCACAAGGTGTAACATTCCAAATCCTGATATCTAAGAATTATTGAGGGTTTAGGGTTTGTCCGACACTAGCTGAGGAGTGTCTGTATCTGGAACTCTTTATACTCAAAAACAGTTTTGGGCATCAGGAATCGTTGCCCTTTTTATAGAGAATGCAAGGCATAGAAAGATAAAGTCAGTTGGCTGATACTACGTGGCAGGTGAGCAGTCACTTACCAACACTCTGATGATAGTTTAGTCTATTTCTATAATCAGAACATCAAATCTCACTTGTGAAATTTTGGAAATAGGACCAGGTTCACTGTCAGGACTTAATCATAATTGTTGAATCTTAATGGTTTTGGGACTCAGGAATAGGAAAATATTATTTCTGCTCCTAGCACTTGCCCAGGGTTATTGATTGACATTTACCCCTAGAGGCTTCCTGCATGAATGTGAAAAACTTGATTGAAGTCTCTTCCTTAAGGTTCAGGAAAGTATTCAAAATACAGCCTGGCAATTGCACTCAACTTTTCATGGCCGTAATTGAGTTGTCTCCATGTGCTCCCTCCACTAGGAGACTGGTCCAGAAAGTGATGAGAAAGCATACTGTAGACACAGGAGCCCAGTCAGACGCACATTTTAGAAAATAGAAAGTGATGAAATTGTGGAAAGATCCCAAGGAGACAGATGTCCACAGAAGGCAGCACCGTTCATAAAGATACAGAGTCTGGGCAGATGGGTACTGGGATACCTCAGACACAGATCAAATCCTGTAACTCCTCTTCCCCTAACCCTGTGACTTGGTGAGGTGATCATTAGCCATCCACCCCCATCACTGCTCCTGTGTGAGGACTGGCACAGGTACTGTGTGAGTGCCAAACACTGCAGGATGAATGCTCATGAGGGTGGATGTTTCCTTACATCCTCAGGTTTCAAGTCTTTCTTGGTGCTGAGAAATATCATGTGGTGACAGTTTGAGGCAGGGGCTTTCTATTGTCTGCTAGAATGGTGACTACATAGCCAGAATTACTACAGGGTCCTCCAGAATCAATAGTAGAGAGAATCTGACCCAAGACTTCCTTTCTAGCTCTGGAATAAATTGTTACTTACCACTTGAACTTCAGAGCCTTGAGAAGGGCCACTAAAGAGTCATCACACCTGTCTCTGCTCCGAATGTGGCTCACCATTGTGTTTCTTATTGCATTTCTTCTCTCCCATCCCCTCAACTTCTAAGACCCTTACCAGTCTGTCACACTGATGACATCGTAGTCAGTGTGACCACCATGCCCTCCTGTCCCAATTTTGTCTATCAATGATTATTTGGAGCCTACTGTTCTGTTGTTCTGTTGCTACTCCAATAAAATATACACTTCACACAGACAGCTCACAGGAGTATTAGCACTCAGTGCCTTTTTTATTCTTGCAGTGACTGAATAGGCTTGAATAAATGAATTAGGAGCACCATGTATAAGGCAAGTTCCTAATTTAGCATTTCTTCCTCACAACCTCTCTTTGAAGTAAGCTTTTATGAGTTTGCTTCTAAGATTTTTATGGCAGAGGATGTTGGTTAAGTGTGTCTCACTGAGTACTTAAGGTTTCAATCTGGTGGACTGAAGTCACTATGATCAGACTGGACAGCATAAAAATCACAGTTCTTCATTTCCTTCTCTTGTGTAAAGTTGTCTTCCTCTTCTCACACTGCTGAGACACAGAATGTAAAAATCATGTGCATGAATAAAAATATATTTCTAATCTGAATCACATTAATGAGTAAGACGCAAAAATACTTAAAGAAACACTTGGTATAAGTGAAATAAGATATACAGGAAAATATAAGATTCTGACCATATAATTTTGGAAAGCTTTATTTTAAGAAGTTAGGCAGGTTCAACATGTTAGATATGTTAGTATTGAAACACCTTGCTGAAGTCACTGTGACAGGATTCTTAGTTTTATTAGTTTAACTTAGGGACTGATCATGCTTACAGGAAATATCCAGGGACATGGAGGATCTGAGAGAGAAGGACTGTGGAATGAATCATCTAGAAAAGCAGGCAGTAACAGTCATGGTAGAGTAGGAAGCCCAGGAGACCAGGAAAGACCCCCTTGCCAAGAAAGGGCTACAGTCATAATTGAAGACACCATCAAATTTCTACATGCATTGGCTGTCATCTGCAGGATCAGATTTATCTGCTCATGAATACATATTTATCATCAGCATTATTTATTTCCTTATGGCACATGACTGAGAGATCCAGCTTCTCTGTGTTACTTGTCATCTAACCTCAGTTCCTAGGGTATATTTGTACTTCCCACTCATACCACAGTACACAGTCCAGCAAGGGAATTTCCCTCAAGTCTTTCAAGTGATTCCTCATGTCAAAGGCCATAACAATAGGAGTGTCTATATATCAGCTTTGCCATCCTTAATCATCTAGACTCAGTGCTAATCTAAGGGTGAGGGAAATGCAGGGCATAACACAGTGTGCATAAGTCAGAGACCACCTTAAAATTCTGCCTACTGTGCCCACTCTTCTATGAAAAACTTTGCTCATGATGCAAAAATATCCCAGTATCTCAAACTATTGGAAAAGTGGTTTAAAAGGTGAAGAGTTTGAAAGAGGGGGGAATATAGACCCTTTTCCTATGCCAAAATGCTCTACTTGGGCACCATACTCATTTTGAGCGGGATAATAGTTGGGGCACAGGCCAGTGCTGTTTTTAGGAGGATGACAGCTATCCACTGGAAGGCAGTGAAGCCCCTTATGTGACAGCTGGAAATGTCTCTGGGCAGTTTTCAGAATTCTGGGAAGTCAAACTTACCCAGCTGAGAATCATGTTTCTACATCTTGTTAGTGCACATAGGGGAGGGCATTCTTTCCAGTAGTGAAGAGTTATGGTGCTGATTAGTAGGCATTGTTTGTTTTTTCTTATAACTTATGACATTGAGCGAATTCTTTCTAAAGTCATTGGAATTATGATACACCTGCCTACATTCACATTGGCTGCCAGTATTATATCATTTGCACTTTCAAGGTTGTGAATTAGTGTGGGAGTCCTATTTAATGTAAAAGGATGATGGATGGCATCAGTTCCCCTTTGGTCTCTTCACTTTTTCACAACTCTATAAGAGAGCTGAAATGTTCTTGCACTAAGACACTCAGCACCTATCACCCTTATGAATGAGGGCCCTACTTTCCTATGTATTTCTCTCTCCTTTGATCCTTGATCTCCCTTTGTTTGCCACAAAGTTTGAGCTATTTCCCTCTGTTTCCTGTTAATTTTCTTGTTAAAAACAACCATGGGTGTTCAAAAACTATCTTGTACTGTAGTTTGATGGTAAATATTTTGCTGTGCTCATAGATAAAATAGGTCATCTTTTACAAGCTTCAAACTTACAAACTTCTGTGTTAACCCAAAGGTAGATGGTAAAAAATATATCCCAGGAAAAAATTAGGTCTAAAGAAAAGTCAACATCAATGCTTGCTGTTAATCAGAGATAAGTGACTAGTTTAATATGTAGAACACAGGAAGATGCCCCTGAGTCTATCTTAGTCAGCTTCCTTCATCTGAAGTACTTAGAGAATGGATTTGTACTTTGTTTCCTTTCTTCTCTTTGTAGGTTCTCCATGGATTAAATCATCAACAGTGACAGGATTTCTTCTGTCTCCATTGTGGTGTATAATCTATAGACTATAATACTGTATATAGTCAATAGTAGACCACCTCAGCTATCTACTCTCAGGATGAAGTTGGAAGATGTCTGACAGTGGCCTGAACACACTTATTTGTCTTAGAGACAACCTCAAGTATTAGACTGTTGAACAGGTACTGTTGTCCTAGGATAATTGTTGACTAAAAAAAAATGGGGTTAAGTTAATTTTAAAATCTAGATAAACATCTGGTGTGAAATTGCTTTGTATCATGTCAGACTTATTTTGTAATTTCTTTCTTTTACAGATCCAACTGGCTGTAAATAATAATGGATAATCTGATCTCTAATCTTATAGTCTAGATGTGTTTTACAAAATTAAGAGCTTTTAATTCAAACCTATAAAAATATGGTGCTTTACTTTAAGACTGCTTGCCCTCAGTACTTCCTGAGTGTAATAAATCATTCTTTGAGTTATGTCACTGATTTCTAATTATATTTAAAATTACAATTTATGAACATACAAGATTTATGAACATGCAAGATAAACAACCAAAATAATTGTAAGAACATGAATGACTATATAATGGAAAGTCATCTGGAAATAAGCACTGCTATTTGGTCTTATTTATTTCACATTCCTCCTCAGCACTCAATGAATAATCAACTGAAAATGCTGAGGAAGAAGTCATACAGACAGTTTTGGTTTTGACATTGATTTCCATACTTAAGAAAAAACATGGAAATGTTAAAGGAAATTTCACATGCCTGTGGGTTGGCATGGGGAGGATGGAACACTTTTGAGAGATTAAAAAAAATAGCCATGCATATTTTCATGAATAATTTATTTATCAAATTTTTCCAAACTGTGTTTTAAATATATCATTTTATTGGCTCAAATTCCTATCAGAAATACTTGTTCATTTTTAGCCAGAAACTCCATAGGTGTTATAGAACACAAAAGTACACACACTATGACTTACCCTTTTGTCTTAGCATTTCAATCTCCCAGGAATGAAAGTTGCTTTAGGTTTCACATTGATCAAAATAATTCTGAAGATTTCAAATACCCTCCAACTTCACAACTCTGACTTAATCTGCTTCTCTGTGGAGCATTGTCTCTGCTATGAATCCCCACTGGCTTCATTCTAGTAGTCTCTAAGCCAAATTCCAAATTGAGTGAGGTTTGTGGGTGATATTACAGAATCGACTCTTCTTACAACTCACTCACTCTTCTGTGATAAGAATAACTATAGTGAGATTCCAAGATGGTGAATTTGGGACCAACACACTGTGATAGGCTACAGATGAACAGGAAGAAAAAGGATAGGGAGTACACTCTCAGGATAGAATAGGAGAGAAAACTGCACTGGAAATCCTACAACAGGAAAAGGAATGTCATGGACCTGTGTGGAAGGTGCAGCCATGCAGTAAGAACACCAGCACAAGCACAACTGAAGCAGCCAAGAGCTGGAGCAGGAGGCAGCTTGGAGACAGAGGTGAGGCTGGGCTGAAGCAACCCATGGTGATATAGCCAGAGGGAGTCACAGTGTGAGTCTGGACTGGAGCTCTGGAGGCCAGCAGTTGCTACAGGTTGTCCATGAACCCAGTGGAAGGACAAGGGGCATATTTAATTCACCTCAACTTCCCCATAAAAGCTCCAGCTGCTTGGATGAGAAGGAGTGAGCATCATTTTGGATTAGAGCAGGAGCTGCAGAAGAATTTGTGCACATGCACAGCAACTGGCTGAGCAGGACTCCCTGTTTTTTGCAGTACTGGCAGTAATGGTAAGGAGATAGCAACATTTGGCCAGTGACTTTTATGTATGCATGTGATCCAGTGACTCTAGCAAAGAGAATACTAGGAAGTCCCCACTGACTTTGAGCCTGACAGGGAGGTAGGCGGTCAACCTCAGAGGACCATAAAGCACCCACAGACTCCCAGGAGCAAGACACCTAGGCAGAACTGTCTCGGGGAACATTTGCCACTCTATTGACTGGACAGCCTGGTAGGGCAGAGAAACCTGTGCACTCGGAGTCTGTTGGGGCCTTTTGTACTGAGACTGTAGAGACTTGGTGGATACATGAAAAGGTACAGGTTATAGTGGGGCCTGTGGGCAATCACTGGTTGCAGCTCCACATGCTTGGATTTCCTTGGTTACTAATAACAGGTCTTTGCAGCAGAAAATGTGCTCACAGTGAAGACTGTGAAGAACACTTGTGGGGTTTATAATGGTTCAGAACACACCCAGGCATTGAGATCTACTATAACCACCTGTGTGCTACTCTGGAAATTACCCCACACCTAAGCGCTGACCAGAGCTCCGTGGCCATACCAACCATATACCTCTGGGTATTTAATAAAAGTGCAGGCATTACATTAAGTCATAGATTCATAGCTCAAAGAAAAAAAAAAACTCTACCATGAAAAGAAAAAAACTCCACAAATTTATTCATTGTATTTAACTAAATACAAATGAAGAAATTCAAGAAACAATAATAAAGAAGACCCTGTTACCCTCCCCTAAAGGAATACAACTATGTTTCAATATTTAAATGTTTGGATGAAGAGATTGAGGAAATTCTGGAAATAGAATTAAAAAGTAAACATAGGTTATTCTTAAGCAACCAGAAGCAAATCCACAAACTTAAGAAAACCATACATGGTATGAATGAAAATTTTCCTATGAAACTGATATGTTAAAGAGAAATCACAATGAAATATTAGAAATGAAAAATTCAATAGACCAAATAAAATATGTGGTGGAAAGCCATAACAGCAGACGGCATGGAAGAAGAAGGAATATTGTCCTAGAAAACAAAACTTTGGAAATCATTCAATTAGATCAAAGAAGAAGAAAAAGAAGAAATTAGAAAACTTAAAAACAGTGTTGGAGATTTATGGGATACTATCAAATAACACAAAATACAGGTATTAGAGTTCTTGAAGGTGTAGAAAGAGAGAATGGATTAGAAGCCCCATTTAGTAAAATAATTAGAGAAAACTTCACTAATTTGGAGAAAGAAAGGAACACTCATGTAGAGGAAGTATATAGATCTCCTAACAGATATTACCAGAAAAGATATTCACCATAAAGACCATAAAATGTGCATGAGAGAAATCCAGATTACTTTCAGAGGATCCAGTTAGACTCACAGCTGACTTCTCATCAGAAACACAAGCTAGGAGAGAATGGCAGCATATATCCCAAATCTTAAGAGAAAAAAAAAAAAAAAACTGTCAACCCAGAATCCTGTAGCCTGCTATGTAGTCATTTATGAGTGAAGGTGAAAGAAACACCTTTCATAACAAACATAAATTGAAAGAATTTGTCACTTCTCATCCAGCTTTTACATAAGCTGCTTAGGGATGTGTTATGCACAGAAACACAGAAAGATAGCCATCAATATGAAAGAATGTAAAGTTTGATAATCCCCCAGTAAACATACAAAAGAAATCCAAAGTAAGCACTAGGAATATTTACTGGAAAATGGCAGAGCCAAGTTGTTAAATATCAATAGTCACATTGAATGCGAATGGCCTCAACTATCCAGTTAAAAAATACAGGCTGGCTGAATGGATTAAAACATATGACCATCTATTTGCTACCTATAAGAAAAACATCTCACTACCAAAGATACATACCAACTGAAAGTAAAATACTGGAAAAAATTTTCCATGCCAATGGAAAGTAAAAAAAGTCAGGTGTTTTCATCCTAATATCAGACAAAATAGATTTTAACACAAAAAATTGTAACAGATGAAGAAGGGCTTTATATAATGATTAAGGAATCAATTCAACAGGAAGATGTGACTAAAATAAATGTATACACAGCTAATCATAAGGTGCTTAGCTATTCAAAAGAAATGTTAATGGATATAAAAGGATATATAGACTACAATACAATAGTAAGGGGGGATATCAGTATCCAACATTTATCAATAGATCAAATAGACAAAAAAATCAGTACAGAAACATAGGTAATAGCATCTATGGACCAAAAGGACCTAACAGATATGTACAGAACATTTCACCCTACAGTTGAAGAATGCACATCTTTCTCATCAGTGCATGGAACTTTCTCTAGGCTAGACCATATGCTAAGTCCATAAAGTAAGTCTCAACAAATTAAAAAAATGTTGAAACACAACATACATCTTCTCTAGCCACAATGCAATGAAGCTGGAAATCAACAACTCGGGAATCTCTAGATCATATGCAAACACATGGGACTGAAAACATGTTCCTGAAATAACAGTGGTTCATAGACTAAATCAAAAGTGAAATCAAAAATTTTCTGGGAACAAATGAAGGTGACAATACATCATATCAACATTTATGGGATTAGGTGACAATACATCATATCAACATTTATGGGATTCAGTAAAAGCAGTGTTAAGAGCAAAGTATAGCAATTGTTGCCTACATGAATAAATTGGAAAGGAACCAAATACATGAGCTATTAATGTATATCAAGGACCTAAAAAAAATAACAAACCAAACCTCAAATTAGTAGGAAGAAATGCATAATTAAAATTAGAGAAGAAATAAAACTCAAAGCAAAAACCAACACAAAAGAGCAGTGAAATGAAGAGCTTATTTTTTGCAAATAAGCAAATTGATACATCATTGGGCCAACTAACAAAAAAAGGGGGAAGAAGACACAATTCAATAAATTTAGAGATGAAAATAGAAATATAACAGACACCACAGAAATAAAAAGAATCATGAGGAATTACTAGAACAAGCTGTGAGCCAAAAAATTGGAAAACTAGAAAAAATGGAGAGATTCCTAGACACATATAATCTACCAAAATTTAGTCATGAAGGCATAGAATATCTAAACAGATTGATAACCAACAGAGAATGAATCAGTAAGACCTTTCCAACAAAGAAAAGCCCAGGACCTAATGGCATCACTTCTGAATTCTACCAGACATTTAAAGAACTAACAGTATTATTCTCAAGCTACTCAGAAAAATTGAAAGTGAGGAAATCCTCCCAAACTCCTTAAATGAAATGTTAATCATTTACTTTCTAAGTCAGAAAAATGATACAATAAAGAGAACTATAAACAAATATCCCTGATGAACATAGGTGTAAAACTCCTCAACAAAATATTAGCTACTCGAATCCAGCAAAACGTCAGGCATATAATTCACCTGGATCAAGTGGGATTTATTTTTAGTATTTAGGAATGATTCAACATTCACAAATCAATAATTGTGATACATTACATGAACGAACTTAAGAACAAAACCAATATGATTATCTCAATAGATGCAGAAAAGCATTTAATAAAATACAACATCCTTTCCTGAGGAAAACCTTAAACAAATTGGGTATAGGAGGAATGTTCCTCAACATTATCAAGGCAATTTATGACAAACCAATGGTCAGCATCCTACTGAATGGTGAAAAGCTGAATGCATTCCCTCTAAGATTCAGATCCAGACAAGGACGCCTACTCTCATCATTGCTAGTTAATATAGTCCTGGAAGTTTTAGCCAGAGCCATTAGGCAAGAAAAAGCAATCAAAAGGATATAAATTGGAAAAGAAGGAATCAAACTATCCCTATTTTCAGATGACATAATCCTATATATAGGGAATCTGAAAGACTCTACTAAGAGACTGTTTGAACTCATAAAAGAGTTTGGGAAAGTGTCAGAATATAAAATGAGCACAGAAAAATCAATAGCCTTTGTATACACAGACAATGCCACAGCTGAGAAAGATCTTTCAAGACCAGTCCCATTAACATTAGCTCCAAAAATAATTAAATATCTTGGGATAAATTTAAGAAAGAAGTCCAACCAAGTTCTCTTTGATGAAAATTACAAAAGCACTAAAGAAAGAAATAAAAAAAAAAAAACATTTAAAAATGAAAAAAAAAAAACTTCCATGTTCATGACTTGGGAGAAGCAACATCATCAAATATTCATACTTCTGAAAGCAAATTAAAGATTCAATACATTTCCTGAGACTATTGTGGTTACTAGGCAACAGAATCTGTCCTTTCCAGTTTGTGCCACACAAAACCAGCCATAGGAGAGTCACTATAGCATGCCAGATCTTAAAACCAAAATCCTGAGGCAAAGCAATCACCAATAACCATAAAATCATCCCCTAAGAAAATTGGATTTCCATGTGCAGAATCATGAAGCAAAACCCCTACCTTTCACCTTACACAAAAAATCACTCAACATGGATTACAGGCTTAAATCTATGACCCGACACCATCAAATTATTAGAGAGCATTGGAGAAACTCTGCAAGATATAGGTACTGGCAAAGACTTCTTGGAAAATACCCCAGAAGCACAGACAGTCAAAGCCAAAATTAACATTTGGGATTGCATCAAATTGAGAAGTTTCTGTACTTCAAAAGAAACAGTCAGGAAAGTGAAGAGGCAACCGACAGAATGGGAAAAATATTCACAAACTATGCAACAGATAAAGGGTTGATAACCAGAATCTACAAAGAAATCAAGAAACTCCACAAGATCAAAACAAACAACCCACTTAAGAGATGGGCCAAGGACCTCAATAGACATTTTTCAAAAGAGGAAATCCAAATGGCCAATAGACACATGAAAAAATGTTCAAGATCACTAGCAATCAGGGAAATGCAAATCAAAACCACAATGAGGTTTCACCTCACTCCAGTTAGAATGGCTCACATTCAGAAATCTGCCAACAATAGATGCTGGATAGGATGTGGGGGAAAAGGGACACTAACCCACTGTTGGTGGGAATGCAAACTGGCCAAGCCACTATGGAAATCAGTCTGGAGATTCCTCAGAAACCTGAAGATAACCCTACCATTCAACCCAGCCATACCACTCCTTGGAATTTCCCAAAGGAAATTAAATTGGCAAACAAACAAGCTGTCTGCACATTAATGTTTATTGCAGCTCAATTCACAATAGCTAAGACCTGCAACCAACCCAAATGCCCATCAACAGTAGACTGGATAAAGAAATTATGGGACAGGTACTCTATAGAATAATATACAGCAGGGACCTGTATACTTAAACATGAAAAATATTATTACTGCCTGAGGAGCTGAAGCCCACAGACTTGAGAAGGAGTTAAAAAACAAAATCCTGAAATTCAACATGTAGGTATGGTGAGATTACTAACTGATGCAATGAATCATCTTGGAAGCATTTTACTCAGCTTCACTGTGAACCTCATTTCCTACTTTTCCACCGTGACTACAAAGCCATTCAGAAGACATATTTTCTAAGGAGAACACATGTTTTGAAGAGCAATTGTACAGGCAACAGAACTAGAACTACTTCCAAACTTAGGGAATATTTTGGTACTAACTAACATTGTTCACAGTTTCTCATTTTAGTCTGTCAATGTACTATTCCTTGAAATGATGTTCCTATTGTTTACTTTGGTGAAAACAAGTGGCATCTCCATGATTATTGGTTTCATTTGTATTCCCACTCTAAGATTTCATTCCATCAAAATCAAAAGCCTTGAGTATGCTGGTTGTATCTTAGCATGTGATTTTTATTTATTTCTGAAAGATTTATTTATTTACTTGAGAGAGAGAGAGAGAGAGGGAGAATTTTACATCAACTGGTTCACTCCCCAAATGGCCACAGTGACTGGGGCTGTGCCAGGCTGAAGTCAGAAGCTAGGAAACCTTTCCATGTCTCCTGTGTGGGTGCAGAGGCACAAGTACATCAGCCATCCTCTGCTACCTTCCCAGGCAGATTAGCAGGGGGCTAGATTGTAAGTGGGGAAGCCAGGACTTGAACTAAGGAACAAATGGGATGTCAGCACCAGAGGTGGAGGCTTAACCTTCTATATCACAGCACCAGGTATATGTGATGTTTATAAACAATTACTGTTTCAGGATCAGTCTTTATAAAATGCTTATATTATTTCCACATACCTTATGACCTTGCTAACAGAAGCACTCTCCAAACCTAATTATACAGTGTTCAATCCAGAAATGACTTAGTTACCGAATTGAATATTTCAGTATATTTTTAGGCCATAGTGTTCTGATTTTGTAAAATTTCTTGTTTCTCTTTTAATTTTAATTCTTTATTTCATTTAATTTTTCTAATGTTAAGAGATATAAAATAATCCCAGGCACTTCTATGGGCCAGTGTGATGACTTTTTCCTTTTAGATGTGTTGTAGCACCATGTTTATTTACTGAGAACTAATGCATTCTTAAGCACTTTAATAATCTGTAAAATGAACTAGTACAACTTTATAGACAGGATATCATTTTATTTTTTATTTATTTAAAGAGGTACTACTTATGTAAATCTCAACTGTGGATGTTTCTTGCTTTATGAGAGAGATTCAAATTTCTTACACTGAAACTAGGTCATGATTGTTTAATATATTCAGTAGTATGCCTGTAAGCACCTTGCAGATACACGTGGGAATAATGTATTATGAAAATAAATAGTTTTCTAATGATGTAAGCTGCCCATATGAAAAAATGCAATTCAATAATAGAAAGTTTACTGTAAAACTACAGCTGTCTCCATTGAAACAGCTCATACAGACTTTGAAGTATTCAGGTAGCCAGTGAGCACTGCTCCTGTGATTCATGGTTGGCAACCTCTTTTCTGAGTAAGTTCTTCACTTGTGGACCTTTTTGACGTAAGCAACTTCAAGTTTACTCTGATGGGAACATACAAAGTATAGTAAAATGTGATTCCAGAAACAAAAACAAATTTTTATTAAAAGTTTAAAAAATAAAAATGAAATGTATGCGAATGAATGATAACTATGTATGCATTGATTATCCATGAGAACATCTATAAAGGTTATTACCTGAAATCTAAATGAGCACATTTTTCCTTTTGGACTATTTTTCCTTGGCTTTATTTTCCCCTTACTCTGATAAGTCAGTGTACATTTTATAGACTTCCAATGACTCTAATCAAGTGAGACTTGAGCTACTAGCACTTTTCTACATAGGATCCCAGGTTTTTAACTGTATATAAAGGTAGTTATGGGAAATGGTGTGCTCATGTCCGAATTTGAAATAACTTAATTGGTATAGTGCATGTAACTAAAATGGTAACATCTCTGACATTAGCACTATTACTAAGCATTTTCTTTGAGTCTTATTGCTTTTCACTTTCTTCTTACTAACTTCTAATGTTTTGAAAATTTATTGAAGGTTTATACAACATTTATTTAACAATAAATTGCAGGCCTGTGAGCAGTGCTGGTATTTCTTTTGTTTTGTTTTAAGTGGAACCAAATTTCACAAGAAAGTGCCAGCTGTCAGCTATGCATCTCCAGCACAGAGTAATCCAAATAGTAAACTGAATACCCCAAGTTTATAGGTAAACAGTGCAAAGTATCTAGGAGAGACTAGAGGATTAACATCTTTAACTTCCAATAGATGACATTTCTGATTTTGAAGTCCAAAATTTAACAACTGCAGATGCGAAGTTTTATATTCTTCTTAGTCATAATGTACAGCCTTAGAAAAGGCAAGTAAGTATCACATTGAAAATGGAGTCATACAAAAACAACATAGGGTTTAAAATATTTCTTAGCATAATGTACAGGGCATTTCAAGAAGCTTTTGCAAGAATTAAATTAAAAATAAGATTTTGAAGCGAAATATATTTACATCCATGCATGGCTTTTCCATAATATATATTTTCTATTAAATTTAAAAGGCTTATCATATCATCCCAGATCCCATCATGTAGGGTTGGTGCTGTTGCATTGCAGGTAAAGTTGCTGCCTGTAGTGCCAGCATCCTATGTGGGTGCTAGTTCAGGTTCTGTCTACTCTACTTCTGATCCAGCTCTCTGCTAAGGCCTAGGAAATCAGTGGGAGATTACCCAAATCCTTGGGTTAGGGCACCTGCATAGGATACACAGAAGAAGCTCCTGGCTCCTGGCTTCATATCAGCCCAGCTCTGGTTGTTGCGGACATATGGGGAATGAACCAGCAGATGGAAAACCTCTCTCTTGTCTTTCTGTCTCTCTGTATCTGTCTCTGTCTCTCTGTCTCTCCCTCTCTCTCACCATTTCTCTCCCTCTCTTTCTCTCTCTCTGCCTCTGCCTCTCTGCTTTGACTTTCAAATAAATAATCTTTAAAAAAATATAATATTGCTTTTTTCCAATATGTCAACATTCTATGTGTACAATAGTTACCGGATTTAATAATATTTTTGTTCAGCAATGCATTTCCATTCCCTTTAATAAGCAATGATTACTTCAATTTTTCCGGTGTCAGACACATCCAGGGGACAATGCAGGGAAACTGACTGGATTCTCTCTTTGACCTTTCAGTCATTTAGTCTTGCTCATTCCCATTAACAGTTCATGATGTGTTGGAGACAAAGGCCAGCTCTCCCAAAGCCCACCTCGTTCTCTACTTTTTGTCTGAATTCTCTTGGGTTGCCTTTGACTATTTCAGTCAATTTCTTGAATATCCTTGAAACAGGAAACAGGAATACAAGTCTTTATGGGTTCAAATTGAACATGTTTGACTCGAAGACAATGTGTATATGCAATATGTGCATCACACATTGCACTGCTACAAGAGTTGGTCTGCCAGGAACAGACACAGACATCTTCATATGATGTTCCTTCCAGTGTTTTTTATGGCAACAATCAATCAACAAATAAGTAGGAAAAAGTTGGAGGTCAAAATTCAAATCTCCACCAGAAAAAAACAGATAGGTCGTTGTTGGTGCACCCAAAGAGATTAGTCTCCAAACTGGATCCTATACTCCAGTGTCTAAAAGATAAGTGATCTCTTTTTTTTTCTTTTTCTTCCTTTTTTCCATTGGTTCACCCCTCAGTGGCCACCACAGCCGGCGTGGTGTGGCCGGCGCACTGTGCTGATCTGAAGCCAGGAGCCAGGTGCTTCTCCTGGTCTCCCATGTGGGTGCAGGGCCCAAGCACTTGGGCCATCCTCCACTGCACTCCTGGGCCACAGCAGAGAGCTGGACTGGAAGAGGAACAACTGGGACAGAATCCAGCGCCCTGACCGGGACTAGAACCTGGAGTGCCAGCACCGCAGGTGGAGGATTAGCCTATTGAGCTGCGGTGCCAGCTGATAAGTGATCTCTTAAAACCATCACAAACAGAACAGATCTCCATGCTTAAAATCCCCCAACAGTCTCATTTTATGTTTCTTATTTATTTATTTGAAAACATAAAAATAGATTTCAATTAAAATAAAAATTAAAATATATACATTATATATCCATTTATTATTCACAATAGATATTTTGAAAAGTCTGAGGTGAATGGAATTCAAAGGTAAGTTTATTTTGGTGCAAGATAATTTGAAATTCATGAATATGAGGGATTTTTTTTTTTGACAGGCAGAGTGGACAGTGAGAGAGAGAGACAGAGAGAAAGGTCTTCCTTTGCCGTTGGTTCACCCTGCAATGGCCGCCGCGGTGCGGTAATTAAGGGATCTTTAAAAACTCATTGAAATGTGTATTACAAAAATCTGTATATGGATTCAAGTGTTTTTGAACTAAAATAATCTTCTTTTTTTTTGACGGGCAGAGTTAGAGAGAGAGAGAGAGAGAGAGAGAAACATCTTCCTTCCATTGGTTCACCCCCCAATTGGCTGCTACAGCCGGCGCTGAACCATTCTGAAGCCATGAGCCAGGTGCTTGCTTCCTCCTGGTCTCCCATGCAGGTGCAGGGCCCAGGGACTTGGGCCATCCTCCACTGCACTCCCGGGCCACAGCAGAGAGCTGGACTGGAAGAGGAGCAATCGGGACAGAACTGGTGCCCCACCCAGGACTAGAACCCAGGATGCCGGCACTGCAGGCCGAGGATTAGCCTGCTGAGCAGTGGTGCCGGCCAATACATTGTTATTAACTACAGTAACCATGTTTCATTTTTTTCTTCATCTTCCAGCTCAGTCCTCCTTTATCCTTTGATTATACACCTGCATTTTTCTTCCCTTCATTAAAGTATCTAAATTTGTTGTTCACTTCTTCAGCTTAAATTTTCTTTTCCCAGCTTCCTTATTGAAATTTACTCTCCATTATTCTGTTTTAAGATCATGTATTATCCATTACTGAGGACTTTCAACTATTCTGGCCAAAGCACTGGGACATTATTTTATTTTTTATCCAGAGCACTTCAAAAACTTGAACTATTTTTACACAAAGATATAATTTTTGCCACCTTCTTCAAATGAGGACAGAATTTTGCCATTCATGCCACTCCAGAATGTCATGAGAATTAATAGAAAAATAAGATATATGACTCTCATTAGCATCGACACAAATTGGCAATTAACAGGCAGCCCTGTAAAGAAAAAACACCTGACAATCAGAGCAGTTCTATTTGATATGAAAGGTTGATATCGAAGCTGACACTTCAATGTTGTCAGTAGTTTCTGTGGAAATTTCTAACTTGGGCTGTCTGGGAAATTGTATCTGCTTCTCTAAAAGAAATTAAGATGTGATATATTTTAAGGGGCCACAGTCCTTTTGCAGACTTGGAAAGGGTAGTTGATGGGCTGTGATTAACTGGGCACACAAGTGTAAGGAATGGGCCTTTAATGACTGAAGCACTAATCTACCAATCAGTACATATGGGTTTCAGACCTGGAGACACATGTAACCTGTGATGGCTGCAGGTACATGGAATTAGGGATACTGGGAGACAGACACAGCTTGCACACACAGGTGTTAGAAACACCTGAAGGGACACTGAGGATGCAGTAAATGAGTGCTCAGAGATAATTTATAGTCAAATGATTACAATAGAATAAAACACTCAAAATCATCATTACAGCTTCCTTGTTAAGAATTATAAAGAAAAAAATCAAAAAGTATTGAAGAAAGGCAAGAAAAAAGAAAACAGCAGACATCTATGAAGTGCTATAAAATGTATCACAAATAAACAAGGACACAATGACTTTTTTTAAGAAAAATATTAACAAAGTTAATAAACCATTAGGAAAAACAATTAAGGAATCAATGGGGAAAGTAACACAAATAACCAGTTTAGGAATTAAAACAGAATCATTCCTTTGTAGGTTATAATTTTGACCAAGGCGCTAGGAGAAAGGTATGAAATTCTTAGAAGTAACATTTCACTACAGGAATCAAAATCTTCCCTATATTGAAAATCAAATTTGCAAAAAACAAATATAACATAAAGTAGGAAAACTATATAAATCAGGTAAGTTAAATCATACTTTGAAAATTCCAAACAACCAATCAAGAAAAAAGTCACAGAATCAAAATTTCAGATCCAGAATTACAGAATACTCCAAAATTTTAGAGAAGGAAAAACAAATCTACATTTCACCCAAAGTGCAACTAAGTAGAGCTTTTTTCTTGGTTTCTTATGGGACACCTGCATTGCAGTGAGGATGATGCAAGCAGACCAGAACTTGAAATAAACATTAAGTTTTATTAAAAGCATCCCTTTCATAAACATAGCTACAGATATCTGCAGCAAAGTACTAATATAATAAATGAAATAACATAAAAATATATCAATAGCAAGCAGGACTTAGTAAAACACACAAGAGTGGTAAAGATTCTCAGACAAGTCATCCAAATAGGTAAAAAACACAAGAAGAAAATCACATGGTCATTTAGATTACATGTTGGAAGGCTTTAATAAAGTTCAACATCTAGTAAAAAAGAAAACTGCCTGCAGAACAACAAAAAAGCCAGTGACTTCGCTACTCCGATCAAGAGCGAAATGAACCTACAGCCAACAACACAAGTAATACAGCATCCTTGAAGCTTTTTCTCCCTGGGAGTAAACTTAGACCACGATTCCTGCACTCTCTCGAGCTTTCCACTTCAAGGGCAGTAAGGGAAATAAAACAGCAAAAAGAAATTATATGGTGTAAAGATCAATTTATAAGTTGTAAAATGTGAATATATTGGATGAGGTTTATATACAGAGATAATCCAGGAAAAACTAAAAACAAATACAATTGATAAATGAGATTACTGGAAAGATTGTGTGTGTGTGTTTCTACTAAGTACCAGGAAGAAGCAAATAGAAAATAATATTAAAGGACAACAGGCAAACTAGAAATAAATGTTCAAGTAAAATTGGAAAAAAGGATTAAATTACGTTATATACATAAACATTCTTTAAATCAATATGAAAAATAGCATAGAAGATTCATTAGACGAAAAGTGTCACATATATGATAAAAAAACAAAGGCTCTTAAGTCAATAAACAGCCATTAAATTGTAGCTGACCTGAATTACGTTCAACCCCCAAGCAGAAGCCACTCAGGAAGATGCAGGAGGGATCCAGCGGCTGGCAGGACCAGAGAAGAGAAGAGAGAATTCCCCCACACCCACCGCAGGGAGGTGGAGCCCAGGAGGTCCTAGTGTCAGAAATGAATCCAAACTCCCTCTTGTTTTCCCCTCCAGAAAGACCTGAAGTTATACGTCAGCGCTATGGAGGATGTTGATTGGCTGCGTCTTTTATGGCGTGATGCTGCCCCTGGTATGCAAGCTGTGCAATCAAATCACGCGGGATGTTGACGCCATAGTAGTTCTCTCGTTCCACTGAGGAGAGAGGGCCCAGGAGGGGGCTCCAGCACTCGGAACACTGCGGGTAGCTGGGGTCCGCTGCTCTGTCTGCTCTCTGCCCCTCTTCCATCGCAGGACACCACCCCCTCGGACCCGGGACATGGTGAGTGTGTGGGGCCAGGTCTGAGGAGCAGGGAAGGGGAGCAGGTGGACTTTGCTAGAAAAGGCTGGTGGGATGCGGGCTTCCCAGAGGTCGGCTCTGGGGTCTGTGGGCCCTCTGTTACTGGCATGACTCTTCCCTCTGTGTGAGCCAGTATGGAGGCTGGACTGCAGGATGGAGGCTGGACTGGCACCCAGGACTCCAGGTGTCCTGTCCTGTTCCTGCTCACAGCACGACCCTTCCCTCAGTGTGGGGCCAGTGTGGGGGCTGGTCTGCAGGATGGGCGCTGGACTGGCACCAGGGACTCCAGGCATCCTGTCCCATTCCTGCTCACAGCTCAACCCTGCCCTCAGTGTGGAGCCAGCATGGGGGCTGGACTGCAGTATGGGGGCTGGACTGGCACCCGTGATTCCATGCATCCTGTCCCATTTCTGCTCAGAGCCATCACACAGGCACAGACCAGGTAAGTTAACCAAAGCAGCTTTATTTCAGTCAGGGTTTTAGTCTAGGTTTTAGGGGGTCACGAGGACGTTGTATTTTGCTACCTCGATGTCATCTTAGCATTTATATGTTCGCTAGACAGACTGCGATGTGTCTCTGTACTTTAAAGTTGGAAATTTTAGGTAGCCACATTTACGAGTGTTTTAAAACTGTTTCTGTTCCACCATGTCTTTCCAACCACAAAGATATCAATCTAGATTCCTAAGTTAATTTTAATTTTGATGTAGGGTGATTTTTTCAAGGTTATTGGAGTATAATTGACAAACAAAATTTGTATGTATTCGAGGCCTGCAACCTGATATTTTGATTTGTAAGGGGACTTTTTTAAAAGTTTATAGAAAATTCCCTTTATCTTTTAATCTAGTTTTTCACAAATCTTTTGGAGTTCCCTTGTGCATGTACATTATGAAATGACTAGGACAATCAACCTAACAAGTCCTTCACCTTACACAGTTTTTAAAAAAATAATTAATATCTTTACAACTGTGAGTACCCAGTAGTGTATTCATTTTGCTTCTGTGCTGTGTATTATGTCTCAAGGAGTTAATTTATCTCCTAGTGATAAATGGGTGTCATTCAACTAATATCTTACCATTTCCTTCACTCTCAGCCCCTGGAAACCACATTACTATGATATGTTCTTAAATTTGATTTTATAAGGTTCCACAAATAAGGGAAATTGTGTGATATTTATCTTTCTGTGTCATACTTCAATCAACTTAATGTCCACATTCATACTTTTGAATCCAGGTTATGACAAAATGTCAGGATTTCTTTTTTAAGGTTGAATGTGATTTGTGTGTGTGTGTGTGTGTGTGTGTGAGTGTGTGGCATTTTCTCTATTCATTTTGATAGACAATGTATTTATATATCTAGTTCTTGTGAATAGTGCTCACATGAACATGGATGTGCAGATGTGTCTTTGAGATATTAATTTTATTTAGATACACATCCAATTATGGGACTGCTTTATCATTTATTAGTTCCATTTTTAATTTTGTTTGAGGCAACTCTGTAGTGTATTTCATAGTAAGTATATCAGGTTACATTCCCAAAAAGAATTTATCTGTTCCCTTTCTCCAATTCTGGTTCAGTACTTATAGTTTCTACTTTTTGATAATAGCCATTTTTACATATGTGAGATCATAACCATTGTGCTCTTGATTGGCAGTGCTGGGAGCCCCTTTTCAAATACCTATTGGCTGCTTGTGGAAAGACTGATCAGATCCTTTGTCCATTTTTATTACAGTATTTCCCTTTGAGTTGTGTAAGTTCTTTGTATTATTCCTTTAATCATACAATGGTTTACCAATATTTTCTCCTATTCCTTGCTTTCACTTTTCAGCTTTCCCTTTAGTACACATAATTTTTTTTATGTTTTTTTGCAGTCCTACTTCTTTATTTTTCTTTTGTCACCTGTGCTTTTGATGTTATTCCTAAATCATTGTTGAGGTCTGTCACAACCATAGTTGTTGTAGGCATTTGTGAAGTGAACCAGTGGGTGAGAGTGTTCTCTCTCCTTCTCTGTTTCTCTATGTGTCTCTTTTTCCTTAAAACTAATTAATTACATAATTTTTAAAAACTACTTGGAGGGCTCCTCTCTTTTTGGAGAAGTTAGATGATAGATGAGTTGGATGGTAGGGGTGAGTTCCTAGTGTTACATAGCATGGTTGCGTGACTATAGACTGTAGTAATCTATTCTATATTTTATAAACAAACAGGAAAGGTGCTCAAAGGCTGTGATCATGAAGCATAATTTCAGAGAAGGGAAAATGTTGTTTACCATGCTTTGTTCAGTACACATTGCATGCATCAATTAAAATCTCACACTGTAGCCAATAGGTATATATAATTATTGTCAATAAAAATAAACTCAAAACATCATCTTTCTTGGTGTATAAGGTTAAGGGGTGTTAAATTAGTATTGCAACTAATAATATGATCTTTGGAAGGAGTTTATTAAGACAAACATAATCTGGAAATAAGTATATTGACATTTTGTCATTCTAAGTGGAGTGATTAGGAGGCAATACTTTATCTTAAATTCATGATTAATACATCTTTTAAATTGTTTCATGTAACAAAAATGAAGTATTTCTTTAAGTATGTATTCAATTAATTTGAATTAGGGCAGTATCAAACAAGAAATATGGAATTAAATCACTTGCTGAAGTATGAAACAAGACCAAAAATCCACTCAACATGCATTAAAGATCTAAATCTATGCCACGACACCATCAAATTAATCGAGAGCATAGGGGAAACTCTTCAAGATATTTGGGCTATTTAGATCCTTTGACATTCCATATGAATTTTCTGTATAGTTTTTTTAATTTTTTTTCTAAAAATAACTATTAGGATACTATAAAGAATGATTTGAATCTAAGGATCACTAGGATCATATTGATTTCTTATATTATATATTTTATAATCCATGAACACAGGATATATTTACATTTATTTGTATGACATAGTTTTCAACATTTAAATATTTTATTTCCTTGGTTAAGTTTATTCCTAAGTATGTTATTCCCTTTTATGATTTTGAAATTGAATTGTTATCTTTATTTCCTTTTGATTTATTTACTTATTTTTACATTCTATTTATATAAGGGGAATAAATTTTGTGCATTTCATATATTCAGATTTTGGAGCATAGTGATCTATCCTAACCTCTCTCCTGCCCAGGCTCATAGCTTCCTCCCTCCTTCATTATTTGTTTAATTTTTACAAAGACATACTTTCAGTTTATGTTATAATCACAAGCTTAACCCTCCACAAGGTAAAGGATTTAACAAATAATAGAAGGAAACTTACTGTTCCTGAAGAGTATAGAAAGAGCTATAAACAATAATCTGAAATGTTAATTTCACTCCTATACATAGCATTTTTGGACGCTATATATTAGTAACCACATATCATGGAAATCAGGATGTTTGTATTTTTTGAGGCTGGCTTATCCCACTGATCATAAGGGTTTCCAGGTGCATCCATTTTATGGCAAAAGACATTATTTCTTTATTCAGTTATCAGTTGATTGGCATCTGGGTTGATTCCAAATCTTAGTTATTGTGAACTGAGCTGCAGTAAACATGGGGACACAGATAACTCAATTATGCTGATTTCACTTACTTTGCATACATTCCCAGGAGTGGGATGGCTAGCTCATATTGTAGATCTTTCTCAGATTGTAGAGGAATCTCTACACTGTCTCTAGTGATGGTTGTATAAATTATATTGCCACCAAATGTGTATTAGGGAACTTTTCTCCTCACATTCTCACTACCATTTATTGTTTGTGTGTGTGTGTGTGTGTGTGTGTGTGTGTGTGTGTGTGTGTGTGATTCTAACTGGGGTGAAGTGAAACCACATTGTGTGTGTTTTTTTTTTTGGACAGGCAGAGTGGACAGTGAAGAGAGAGACAGACAGAGAGAAAGGTCTTCCTTTGCTGTTGGTTCACCCTCCAATGGTTGCTGCAGCCAGCATGCTGCGGCTGGCGCACTGTGCTAATCCGAAGGCAGGAGCCAGGTGCTTCTCCTGGTCTCCCATGGGGTGCAGGGCCCAAGCACTTGGGCCATCATCCACTGCACTCCTGGGCCACAGCAGAGAGCTGACCTGGAAGAAGGGCAACCGGGACAGAATCCAGAGCTCCGACCAGGCCTAGAACCCAGTGTGCCAGCGCTACAAGGCAGAGGATTAGCCTGTTGAGCCACAGTGCTGGCAACTCCTTTCCTTTCAAATGTGGGACTCAATAAGTCCAATTAGACAGAACTGTGTGTACTAGTACATGTAATACCTCAGGTGTGCTATTATTTTGGGGAAAGTGGAAGGGAACATCTGGGATCCCTCTGCAGAGAGAAGAGAGCCCCAGTACTGGTCCCTCTGCTGGTTGGATTAGGGATTGCAGACTACACTGCAGTTGGAACATTGCCCCTGGCCACCAGTCAACAAAATTTCAAGATCCTAAGCAGACAGGTGGATGGTAGCCTAGCAGAGTTAGAGAAATCTATAACTCATCTTGAATCTTCACTAGACTCTTTGCCTGAGGTAGCCCTACAAAATCAAAGGGGCTTAGATCTTCTATTTCTAGAACAAGGAGGGTTATGCATGGCCTTGGGAGAAACTTGCTGTTTCTATGCTAACCACTTAGGTGTGTGATTAGGAACAGTGTAGCACTGGTTTGAAAACAATTGAGAGAAAGAGAACAACAAAGAGAAAGTGGAGATAATTGGTATCAAAACTTCTTCTCATGGTCACCTTGGCTAACAACACTTATCTCAGCAATTGTTGGAGCCCTGACCATCATTCTTATAGGACTTTTTATAGGACCGTGCTTCCTAAATTATCTCTCAAAGTATATTACCAGCAGGTTAAATGCAGTCGAATTATTAATGCTCTGAACTCACTACCAACAGCTAAGTCAGGAGGAAAGAGAAGGGCCATGCCAGGTGTTGGGTCAGCAAGGCAAGTCAATAGTTTGACTCCTGAGTAAAACCAGTGGGGAATGTGACAGCATGTCTTTAAGTTTAAGGTTTTCTCATGGGACATAGCCTGCCCAAGTGGTTATAGGTTATCTTGGTTGGTTGTTTCAGAGCAGGGACTGTTCCTCTGAAAGAAACAAGTTATAGATATCAGTCTGCTCTTCCAGCTGTAACCAGCATATTTCTGGCTTCTGTATTTCTGCTTGCTTGCTTGATAATGGTAAAGACCACTAAAATGTAGTTTCTGCCTTTAACAACCCCCCACCACTAAAACTCTGGCCTACCTTCTCCAGACTTGCTCTGTGAGAGGGCAATCGCCAGCTGGCTAATAAAGACTCCTAATTTACTTCAGAGGTCTCACTATGTTTTAATCCATGTACCCACAACAATGCAGCTTACCTCTCACATACTTAAATAAAATTTAGCCGGCGCCGCGGCTCACTAGGCTAATCCTCCGCCTACCGGCGCCGGCACACCGGGTTCTAGTCCCGGTCGGGGCGCCGGATTCTGTCCCGGTTGCCCCTCTTCCAGGCCAGCTCTCTGCTGTGGCCAGGGAGTGCAGTGGAGGATGGCCCAGGTGCTTGGGCCCTGCACCCCATGGGAGACCAGGAAAAGCACCTGGCTCCTGGCTCCTGCCATCGGATCAGCGCGGTGCGCCGGCCGCAGCGCGCCGGCTGTGGCGGCCATTGGAGGGTGAACCAATGGCAAAAGGAAGACCTTTCTCTCTGTCTCTCTCTCTCACTGTCCACTCTGCCTGTCAAAAAAATAAATAAATAAATAAATAAATAAATAAATAAATAAATAAAATTTAATAAGGTTTGCAATGTATTGTTTAGTTCTTGTTTATTTGGTGTAACACACGTGATGACAATAATTGAGTGGAATGATGTGTTTTGTACCCTAACTGGAAGTGAAGTTTTCCCCATGAGATAAAGAATGACCAGCAATTTGGTCTAAGTATAGTTGTATTATTTGATGTAGAAGAATGACATTTATTTATTTCAAGTTTACATCTGGTTTAAGGACATAGTATGCATTCAGTATTGATAAAGAAACTATTATAATCAACAACTCAACTTAGTCAACTTAGTTGCACTGTTGTGATGAATTTGGCAAAACAGTATTATTGATATTGCTATGTATATATTTTGTAGATGTGAATAACATGTCATTGAATAAGTAAGGAAGATTATGTTTGTTAATGCTAATTCCTCTATTAAGAACCCAGACTGATATAATAACTAAATACTGACAAGAAAATATAAATTTAAATTAGTAATATGCATATCTGCATGCTCTCTGTGAAATGGAATGTGGCATAATTAGAAAGCTTATGGACTCTTAAGAATGAGTTTATGGGGCTGGCACTGTGGCATAGTGGGTAAAGCCACTGTCTTCAGGGCTGGCATCCCATATGGGTGCCAGTTTGAGTCACATCTGTGCCACTTCTGGTTAAGCTCTCTGGTATGGCCTGGAAAAACAGTAGAAGATGGTCCAAGTGCTTGGGATCCTGTGCCTGTGTGGGAGGCCTGGAAGAAGCTCCTGGTTCCTGCCTTTGGATTGGCACAGCTCTGGCCATTTTGATCATCTGCAAAGTGAATCTGCAGGTGAAAGACCTCTCTCTCTTTCTTGCTCTCTGTGCCTCTCTGTACTCTGTCTTTCAAATAAATTAATATTTTAGAATGAGTTTACTATTCAATTAATTAAATATTTTTACTCTGTATAATGTAAGTAAGTTTTTAATAATGCATTCTAGACTGTTGCTAGAACATTGCTGTTCAAGCCACCTGTAGGAAAGGACCAGTGTCTTCCCTAATGCATTGTGGATTGATATTTTGTAACATTTAATACTAAGTAAAATGTAAATTAGTTACTAGAAAAATGAAATTCTGAAAGGACAGGAAATATATAATCCTGCTATTTCAATTTAAATCAGATGCTCCTACAAAATTAACCATTCTTTCTAATGATAATTACCATATTTTATTTTAAAATATCTGCAAACTTTATGTTTTGTGCTGTCTTTGAATATATAACAATTACCATTACAGATTTAATGTCATTTTTATGGGCTACTTTTTGGCAACTTCTCTTATCTCTTGGCATTTGTATTGTTTCTAACAAAGTACTCATTTGTCGCTCCCCAGGACTCTGCGTTGTTCTTTCCTCTGCTCCGCCCTTCCCGGGTTTGCTGCTGGTTCTTCCCAGGTTGGCTACCATCCCTCCACCTCCGTGGAGGGGTGGGCCCCCTGCCACTTTCCCCACTTCCGTAGAGGAGCAGCACACCGCCGGCCAGCTCTCTTGGGGGCTGCACAGGTGTTCCTTCAGATAGGTGTTCCCCTTAGATGTTCCTCGTGCATGTTGTCTCTCTCCTCCTTTATAGTCCTCTTCCACCAATCCCAACTCTGCTACCCACACGCCGAGTACGCTGCTCTCCTCCAATCAGGAGTAGGTCCTACAGTTTATTGGTTGAACTGGAGGCAGCTGTGTAGAAGCTGTTTCTCCCTTCTCAGTGCCATATTGTGGGAGAGCAGATGCATAGAATAAGTCTTAATTCCAGTAACAGTATAGTCCGAGTTGCTCCCCACACTCATTTCTTCTCATAGTAATGACAGCAAATTGCTTTTCATTTCATAATATTTGCAGCACATTTGAACTTTTTGTTCTTTGAATTTCTACTTACCACCTGTACATACCTTTAATATCCAAGTTTAAGTCAGTATTTGCCTGGTGGAATGGAGGCCAGAAGTTCTGTAAGCTGTCCTGGAAACTTTCATGTACACAGTTTCTCAGAGAGACTTAGGATGGGGTAATCATTCACCACTTTCAAGTAATATATTTTGTACATTTTATGGATGTTTATGGGGCTTAAATTTTCCTTTAGTTGTGAAAGATAAAGAAGTCGAAGACTATTCTGGTAAGTGCTATTGTCTTTGATTTTGTTTTTCTTGAGCCTTTATTTTCCTTTTTTCATGTGTTGTAAGAGTCTGTTATCAGCAATTTTCCATATGTTTTTTATCAATCTATTATTTCTCCCACTGGATTACTCATTTCTCCTCTCTTAAACACAGCTTATTTTATTTCAGAAAACATCCAATATTTTTATGCTTCATATTTCCTATTACCATTACCTGTGTGTGTTTATAATATCCTTTTTTTTTTTTTTTGAGAGGTAGAGTGGATAGTGAGAGAGAGACAGAAAGAAAGGTCTTCCTTTTCCATTGGTTCACCCCCCAATGGCCGCTGTGGCCAGCGTGCTGCAGCTGGTGCACAGCACTGATCTGAAGCCAGGATTCAGGTGCTTCTCCTGGTCTCCCATGTGGGTACAGGGCCCAAGCACTTGGGCCATCCTCCACTGCACTCAGGGGCCACAGCAGAGAGCTGGACTGGAAGAGGAGCAACCGGGACAGAATCCAGTGCCCTGACCGGGACTAGAACCCAGGGTGCCGGTGCTGCAGGCAGAGGATTAGCCTGTTGAGCTGTGGCACCAGCCTATAATATCCTAATCTAAGTTTATCCTTCCATTGTGAACCTGTGAACAAATTAAATTTTGATTATGAGGTCATGAATTCCAACAAAATTATTTAAGTTGTATTAAGAACCCATCATTTACAAATATTTTGAAAGATCTTGGCATTCATGATAATTCACATCATCCGTGTAATGAATTTTAAAGCCATCTTTTATTCTTTTCCTTTTTAAATTTTTTTTTTTTTCTTATTTGAGAGTTGCAGAGAGGAGAGTCAGAGATCTGCCATCTGCTGGCTTACTCTACAGATTGCTGCAATGGCTGTGTGGTTCAGGCTGCAACCAGGAGTTTCTTCCCATCTTCCACATGAGTGGCAGTGGCCCAATCACTTGTCTATCTTCCACTGCTTTTTTCATGCCATTAACAGGGAGCTGGATGAGAAGTGAAGCACCAAGGATAGGAACGAGCACCAGTATGGAATGCTTGCTTCACAGATGGAAACTTTATCTGCTGTACCATAATGTTGGGTCACATGCAACATATTTCTAAATTATTTGAATTTTATGGAACTCTATATTTACTATCAGTGTATGATAGTTGCATTATAATAGGTGCAGACACTGGCTTCTTTGAATTTTTACTGCTAACTTACTTGAGCTTTGATTTCCATTTTTTATTTTTTTCACCCATTTTCCTTTTTAGGGTAATTGTAGTCATATAGTTTCCAGCCAAAGTACTTATATCTACTTGTTGTTGTACTATTGTTTCTCTAAAATTATTTTTCTTATAATATATTTGATTTCATAGCACCTCTATCTTTACTTAATTTTTTATCTTGGTCCTTGTAACTATCACCTATATATATATTTAGTGATCTATGCTCAGCAAATCCTACCACTGTGAACCTTAAGCCATCTTTCTTGGTGTTTTCATTATGAGGTTATCAACTACCACAAAATTGTATAAGTTGTTCTGGGAACCTTCATGTACAGAATTTTTCAGAGCCATTTTAGGAGCATTTGATCTTTACCCACTTCAAGGTAACAGATTTTATGGTAAGTGTGATTGTTTATGGAGCCATACCATTACCTTTGATTTTTTTGGAAATATCAGTAGGTTAGCCCTAAATACTGATATTTTACTGGTGTTTTTATTCTGGCAGGTGGTGTTTTCTTTCATTAACATTTCCTGAAGCACTCATTTATTTTTCTTTCTACCTAATTATAATAGTATATTGTTAAAATATTTTATTTATTTGAAAGGCAGAGTTACAGGGTGAGAGGGAGACAGAGAGTGAAAGTAAGAGTGTGTGTGTGTGTGTGTGTGTGTGTGAGAGAGAGAGAGAGAGAGAGAGAGAGAGAGAGAGAGAGAGAGAGAGGAAAGAGAAAGATCTTAAGATCTTCCATCCTGGTTCACTCCTCAAATTCTGACAATGGCCATGGCCAAGCCAGATTGAACCCACAGCCTAGTAGACTTCCATGTCTCCCACATGGGTGCAGGGGCCAAAGAATTGGTCCATCATCTAGTGCTTTCCCAATAGGGAAATCTAGATCAGAAGAGGAGCAGCCAGGACTTGAACAGGTACCCATTTGGGATGCCAGCCCTGAAGACAGTGACTTTACCCACTATGTCACAATGCCAGCCCCAATAGTCTAGTTTTCAGCAGTTTTTTTTTATCTTCTTTGCATTCTATCATTGCTACTAAAACTATTCATTGTTTCATTGCAATCATAATATATTTTATTTCATAACAGCCTGTTTATTTGCTTTTGCATTTGAGTTCATAACTTATACCTATATACCTCTTTAACTTGATATTGTAAGCCAATTCTAGCACTGTGAATGTGTGGTTATCATGGTTGGGCTTTTCTTTATGAGATCATCAACTCCATCCAAAGACTACAGTTTTTGCTGGCAATCATCATGGACACACATTTTCAGAGACATCGTAGATTTATCTGATAATTCTGATAAAAGCCGAGACACTGTGGCAAATATATTCTACATCAAGGATTTCAGTGAATGATACCCCAGTGGAAAGAAAGGGTGATAAAAGAAAGATGTGCTTTTCTCTGAAGTGAAGGGAGAACTTCCACTTTGCTTATGGCCTTGTCTAAATATTGACAGAGTTTGTGGTCAAAAAGGCTTCCATAGCCTTGACAGGTCATGGCAAGAGCCTTGAGTGATCACTGAGGTCATAAATAAGAGTGGTAATTGTTAAATTAACAAAAGTCACAGTGTACTTACTCCCCATGTATGACCTCTGTCCTTAATGAGTTGTACTATGAGAACTCCAAAACTTGTTCTCAGCTTTTTTTTTACATTGCATGTAGGTATGTGTGTAAACTGTTGAGAGCTTTACTTAGTATAAAGTTGGTCTTCTGTATATAAAGTTAATTAAAATGAAGCTTAAAAAAGAATGGGATGTGAGAGGAAGTAGGAGGTGGGATGGGAGTGGGGGAGGGAAGGTAGGTATGGGGGGAAGAACCAATATATTCCTAAAGCTGTACCTATGAAAGTTGTATTCATTAAATAAAAACTTTAGAAAAATAAAAGACACACACAAATAAACCAATCTCTATGATGTCAAGTCAAAAAAGCCAATGTGATGCCACAAATCCAATGTTGTTATATCATAATCTCTGAGATATCCTAATCCACCTTTGTGATACTATAATCAGTAGTGATGCTATAAAACAATTATGTTATAAATCAGTATTGGGGTGGCATAAAGTATTGTACTACAGTAAAACAAAATAATAATAACAAAAACTAACCATAGTGGTATTACAAAACTACCATTGTAACATTATAATCAATTGCAATGCATAAACAACCATAATTATGTCATAATGACCAATGTGATTTTATAAAATTACCATTTTGGTGTCATAATCAATTGTGAAGTCATTGAAATAATTGGGACATCATAACCTTACCATTATGGCATTATAATTAATTGTGATCTCATAAAGTAACCATTATAATGTCATATTTAATTGTAAAATCATGAAAACCATTGTGATGTCATAAACTTATAATATGTCTTATTCAATTACTATGTCATAAACCAGCATTTTGATGGCAGTATCAATTGTGATGTCATAAAACACAATATTGATGTTATAATAAAATCAGATATTATGAAAACTATTTTGATATCATATACTAATATGCTGCCATGAATGTGTAATTGTGATATCATAGATCAAACATTGTGTAGTCATGATGAAATAGTAAAACCATGAATATCATTGTGATGTCATGAAACTGCCATTGTGAGGTAACAATCAATTGAGATGTCATAAATGAACACTGTGTGGACATGACTTTTCACTGTGAGGTCATCATAATTTATAAAGTCATAAAACAATATTTTGATATCATAAGCCACAATTGAAATGTCATAAAACTGCCAATATAATGGTACAATCAAGTATGATGTAATTAAAACAATTTTGAAGTCAATACCTATTATGATATGAAAAACCATGATGTAAATGACATAAAGCTATAATTGTAATGTCATAATCAATTAGGATATCATAAAAATCCTTGTAATTTTCTAATCAGCTAGGATATAATACACCTACCATTGTGATGTCCTAATCAATTGACTCATAAATACCATTGTGATGTTATACATATACTAGTATGAAGTTATAACCAGTTTGTGATGTCATAAACTATAATTGTGATAACATGAGCAACCATTGCTGTTTAAACTATAGTGATGTCATATCAATTATGATGTCATAAAGCATCATTTTCATGATAAACCAATTATAATGTCATAAAATCTATTGTGATTCCATAAACCAGTATTGTGATGGCATAACATACAATTGTTATTGCAATAAAGCTACCAATGTTATGTCATAATCAATTGTGATGTCACAAAAATCAACTGGGATATGATAAATAATCATGGTGATTTCATAATCCATTTGATATTATGATCAATATTGCAGTCTTAAAAGCCACGATGATGTTATGAACCTATCATTGTAACATTATAAGCAATTCTAAATTTAATAAATCATTGTGATGCTATAAAGTTACCATTTTGATGTCATAGTCAATTGTGGACTAATAAAACCATGGTGATGTCACAAACTTACCTTTAGGAAGTCATAATCAATTGTGAAGTGTTAAACTGCCATTGTTGTATGATAATCAATTGTGATATAATGAAAGCCATTATTTTGCCATCAATATTATGATGCAATAAACTAATATTTTCATGTCACAAACCAACCACTGTGATGTCATAATCAATTGTAAAGTCATAAATACCACTGTGACATTTTAAACCTAGCATTGTGATGTCACATTATGATTCCATAGACCATGATTGTGATGTCATAATCAATTATGATGTCATGAAAACCACTGTGATGACATATACTAATATTGTTATGTATACTGTGATAAATAGAAAAATGTGATTTCATAAACCAGTTACGATGTTGTCATTATTAACTGAACTTTTATTTTTTTGACAGGCAGAATTACACAATGAGAGAGAGAGAGAGAGAGAGAGAGAGAGAGAGAGAAAGGTCTTCCTTTCCATTGATTCACCCTCTCAATGGCTGCTATGGCTGGTGCTCTGCGGCTGGCACACTGTGCAGATCTGAAGCCAGGAGCCAGGTGCTTCCTCTTGGTCTCCCATGTGGGTGCAGGGCCCAAGGATCTGGGCTATCCTCCACTGCACTCCCAGGCCACAGCACAGAACTGGACTGGAAGAGAAGCAACCAGGACAGAATCCGGTGCCAGTGCCACAGTCAGAGAATTAGTCAAGTGAGCTGTGGCGCTGGCCATTAATTCAACTTTGAAGCCATAAAAGCCATTGTAGCATAACATACCATTGTGATGTTATAAATGTGATATCATATACTACCATCGTGATGTTATAAGCTTCCACTGTGATGCCATAAAACTTGTTATGGTGTTATAATCATCTATGATATAATAGAAAACATTGTGAAATCAAAATCTGTTGTGATCCTGTAAAAAATTTTGATGTCCTAAACTACCATTATTATCTCATAATCAATTGTGATGACATAGGACCTGGTGATGTAATAATTAATTGGCATGTCATAAACCACCATTATGATATCATATTTTTAAGTTACCAGGGGAGTGATGTTCCATTTTTGAGCAATTTACATATGAGTGTGAATTTTAAGAAACATAACAATAGCAATGCTTCCCCACAGCATCAGCCCCAAGACCCCATTTCTTAAATCTGCAATTTAATATGCAATTCCAATTTTTTAATGTGCAGGCAAAGCTCAACATTTCTGCAAGACAAATAACATCAGTTTATGGCTCATGGCTCTAGCATTTACGTGTTTACTATTTTTCATAAGAAGATCCAGCTGAGTGTATATTCAAAAGAAATTAGATCATACTATTAAAAATATACCTGAACTCCCATGTTTATTGTAGTGCTCTTCACAATAACAAGATATAGAATAAACTTAAATGTACATTACCAGATAAGTGGGTAAAGAAAATGCAGTACATATTCACAATGGAATACTATCAGCCATAAAAAGGATGACATTCTGTAACTTTCAGCAAAATGGATGGATTTGGATTTGATGTCACTTCAAATATGCAAAACAGACAAAGATAAATACTACACTTTATCCTACATGTGTTGAAGCTAAACAAGTCAATCTGAACACAAAATAATGATAATTGTAGGATGGTAAGTGTGTATGTTAGATTAAAGGAGGTTGAATAATGGGTACTAAATCAGATTTTGAAGGAATAAGTTCCTAGTGGTAAATAACAGAGTGGGATGGCTATAGTTCACAATAACCTATTAGATATTTTTTGAGCAAATAAAAAAAGGGGTTCTTAATAGGCTGCAATCATCAACTAAAGGCAAAGATGGGAAAATGTTAATGACTGATTTTACCAGCTCATGTGATGTACATTTGTTGAAATTTCACATTACACTTCATAATTATGTACAATTATTAGAAAACCATTTAATATTTAAGAAGATGAAAATGCTAACTAACCTGAGGTGTTCCCTTATCCTGTCATGTCCCATAAATATGTACAATTACAATAATTTAAAAAATATTATTCTAAAATAATTTTTACAGAATTTATTTTAATTATTTGAGATTCAGAGTACAGAAGATGAGGGAAAGATAGCTAGAAAGGTCTTCCATCTGCTGGTTCACTCCCTAAATAGATGCAATGGTCAGAGATGGGCCAATTTAAAACCAGGAACCAGTAGATTCTTTGGGGTCTCCCATGCTGGTGCAGGGTCCAAGCACTCAGATCATCTTCTGTTGCATTCCCAGGCATAGCAGAGAGCTAGATCAGAAGAGGAGCAGCCAGGACATGAGCCAGAACACCTATGGGATGCTGACACTACATGAGGAGGCTAAGCCAACTAAACCATAGCATCAGCCCTTCTAAAATCATTTTTAAAAGAACTTTCTATTTGAGTGAATAGCTAAAATAAGCTTAAAATTATGAAGTGAGCATTTGTCCTAACAGTTGAGATGCCTGCATTCCATGGTGGAATGCTGAGTTTGAATCCCAACACTAACCCCTCATTTCAGTTTCCTGCTTAGGTGCACTCTAGGAAGCAGCAAGTGATGAAGCAAGTAGGGTATCTAGATTGACTTCTCATCTGGTCCCAGCCTCACCTGGGCTATTGTAGGCATTTGAGGAGTGAACGTGTGTGTGGGAGATGTCTATCTCTCTTTCTGTTTGTATCTATTGGCTTGTTTCTCACTCTCAGACAAAAAATAATTGAAGAGGTACTTGCAATATTTACTATGATTCCACAATAAACATCTTGTGCTAATATTTTTGGATGCACAGATTTTTTAAATGAAAATAATTAAGGAAATTACATAGATACTATTTACTTTGTGTGCATAAAATAAAAAGCTATATGATAAAAATCATATATAGTATTTAAAAAGAAATATCAAAGCAGAAATAATCTTTCCGTGTAATAAAGAACAGCAATATTAAACCCATGAGAGTATTCATTGCTTCTTCATTTCTATAGGCAAAATGTATGAAAAAGTTACAGATAAAAATACTTTCAGGATAATCATTTGTTCTAGCAAATAACACATAGGTTGGGATGTTTGAGTTCCATATCAGAGTTTGAGTTCCATATCAGAGTTTGTGTTCCATATCTTGGGCTTGAATCACATTTCCATTCTGAACTGTAGCTTCCTGTTAATGCACCCCTCAGGATGTGGCAGGAGATGGCTCAAAAACTGGATTCCCTCAATCAAGTAGGATTCTGGATTGAATTCTAAGATCCCAATTAATCCTGGTCCAGCTCTGGCCATTGTGGGCATTTTATAAGAGAACCAGCAAATGGTGCTATGTATGTTCATATTTCTCTGTCTTAAAATGTAAATTTAAAAATAATATTACTACTGATCTATTAAAACAATAGGCCTTTATCCTAACAAGGTTATTTGATATAGTATTATATATGTTTAAAATTAAACTGCATGAATGATTATTCTAGAATAGTTATCACATCAAGTATATTTAAGTACATTATTGCATCACATTTCAGAAGCAGAGGAAACATGCAGAGACTAATTCAGTTTTCTACTTTTCAAAAGAAGTCTCTGTAGAGCCCAGTTTATGCAGGGGCATGCCCGAGCATCACTGAATCCAGCAGCAATGGAGAAAGGCATGGAGTGCTCCCTGGAAGAGAGTCCACCTGAAGTTCAGGAGGCACCACACACTGAGGGGTTGTGACAATCACCTTCCCCACCACCAATAAGGTCTTCTAGCACCTTGTACAGGAATTTCATGGGGATCTGAAGTGGGTTGTGATCAACTAGCTTGCTAGCCAGGAAGGGCCCACAGAAGCAGGTTGTGGACTAGTCAGAGTAAGCTGAGGAAAGGGCTCAAACAAAAAGAGTGTGGAAACCTGGGACTGGAGACCAACCTTCAACAGCTGCTGTGAGGGGAAATCTGTGAGGGATGCCTGAGAGTGCTCCAGGGCCTTGTCACTTCTAGAGGCAATGCATTTGAATCATCTGAGAGGTGCCCAGCTCCAATCTGTGGTTACCAATGATGCCCCTGCATGAGTCTCATATGCTGCCATATGAAGCTCAATGAAATAGTACATCTGATACAGTCCCACTCTGAACGCTGTATCACCAGCTCCAGAGGGTAGTGAACAGAGCTGCATGATGTCATCCACTTGGATCCCTAGGCAGCTCGGTACCCTTCCTGGATGTAGCCTTGCAGGCTGCAAGCAAAGGAGGGTTACTGTGCCTGACCTGAATAAACATGATGGTGCTGGCAGGGAGCAGTTGAGAGACCTGCTGTAGCAAGTTCAGTGCCATAGCCTTCAAGTACTGGATCTGCCACGAAATGGCCCTGAGGATCATCTTGCAGTTTGAACCTCCAGACCAGCTGCTGCCAGTGCTCTGTGGTGCCACTGCTCATGTAAGAGACAAGTTCTATGAATGAGTGTTTGTTGGAGTCTTAGGACTTATCTCTCCCTCAAAATTCCATACCTAATGCAACAATATTCCTTTTGTTTTACTTGTTAAATATCTTGAAGTTTGACCTACTCTCATAACTTTTGAACTTGAATTGTATCAAGATGCTTCCTACTCATATCCAGTATTTTTTATCTTCAAATAAACCACCCAGTAGTGTATATTTTGTAGATGTGATTAACCTCTACCATCAACTAAGTAAGGGAGGTAATACTTTTTAATGCAAATTCCTCTATTAAGAACCCTGGCTAAAATAATAAAAAAGCAGAAAAATTATGAAATTAAATTAGTAATATTAATATCTACATGCTCTCTGAGAAAAGGAATGTAGTTATGATTAGAATATTTATGGGCTCTATTCTTTAAGAATGAGTTTATGGGGCTGGCACTGGTTTTTGACTTTCTACCTACCACCTACATATATCTTTTATATCTTAGTGTAAGTCAGAATTTGCTAAGTGAAATGGAAGCCATCTTGCTTGTATTTTACATTGTGAGGTCATCAGATTCCTTAAAGTTCTGTAAGTTGTCATGGAAACTTTCAAATACACAGTTTCTCAGAGAGACCTTAGGGTGGGGTAATCATTCACCTGGTAATATATTTTGTACATTTTATGGAAGTTTATGGGACTGTAAATTTCCTTTTAATTGTGAAAGCTAAAGAAGTTCAAGATTATTCTGGTAACTGTTATTGTCTTTGATATTCTTTTTCCTGAGTCTTTATTTTATTTTTAATGGATTATAATAATTTGTTTATCACCAATTTTTCATGTCTTTTGTCAATCTATTATTTCTCCCTCTTAATCATAATATATTTTATTTCATGAAACAGCCAATAATTTTATGTTTCATCTTTCATATTACCATTACCTGTGAATGTTTTTAATATCCTAGTCTAAATCTATCCTTCCATCATGAACCTATAAACAAATTGAATTTTAAGTATTTTATCATGAACTCAAACAAAATTATTTCCGTTGTACAGACTACAATCATATATATCTATTTTGAGAAATCTTGGAACCCTGAATAATTCACACTATCCAGGAAATGCATTTTTAAAGCCACATTTTCTTATTTTCTTTTTAAAAGTTTTGTACACTTATTTGAGAAAACTTTTCAATTAGCAAGAAACTTCGTTGGCTATGATTAGTGCCCAATCAGCTTTTCCATCACTGGGTATAAAAAAAAGAAGTTTTAGAAGACACCATCCAAACTAGAAGGAGCACTAGAGGCTGAAGTTGGGCACCTTTTCCTCTGGACTGCTCTTAGTGATTGGTGCTGAAGATGAAGAATTCCTTAAAGAGCAACCCCAAAGGAAGGCTTTGGATATCTTGAGGGAAAGCAGGAGCAAGAGCTGAGAAAAATGCAATTTCCTTACCAAACCCTCGGGGTCTTGTGCATTGTTGACTTCTACCACTCCCCTACCCAGAACTCTTACCAAAGTTTGGTTTAAGGATCTCAAAGTTACAGGTTTACTGGAAAAGATAATAAATCAAGGACTGTTGAGAACTGCTCTCAAACAGTCCTATCCTATTTTTAGCTGGACAGAGGCAAGGATCACCACTGACTGGCCCAAAGGAAGTTGAAACTCAAAATAGCACCATTCTGCTCACCTTAATCTCATCTATAAGAACTATCTCTGTAGACTCCTGCATTGTTTTTCCTCTGGGAAAGTGTTGATGGTTATTTCTCTATTCAACTGTGTACTGCTAAAAAAATCAAGTATTTATACCAAACAATCCAGCAATTTAGCCCCTAAGTAACTACCCATAACTACACTAATAAATTATAGACTTGCATATAAGTTTCCTAGCAATATTATACTGTGTAGCCCAAAATTTGAAACAACTTAAATGTCCTTTAACTGAAGATTTCACATATAAAATGTAGTATGTTCCTAGTATGGAGTAACACTCAGCAAACAAAGAATGAAATAACACAATCATTATGCATCTCAAAAACATTGTGATAAGTGAAAGAAATCAAATGCAAAGAATTACATATTGTATAATGAAATATATGATATTTCTAAAATGGCAAAACTATAATGCACAAGAGTTGTTGCCTGGTGCTTTGAAATGGAGTAGGGATTAACTTAAAAGGGCAAGGGAGGTCTTCTCAGGAGAATGGGAGTGTTCCAAAATTGGATGTGGTACTGGTTAAATAAGATAAATTTAAGAAAAATGTATTAAAAGTCATAAAACTGCATACATGAGGTAGGTGACCATATGATATGTAAAATTATACAACAAAGCTGACAAAATAATTCAGAGTCCCCAAAAGCATTGGCTAAATGAGTTTCTTAATGACATGTTCTAAAATAAAACTAGAAAAGAATTAAATATGCATTTACTGATCATTTGAAATAAGTTGTAACACAACCTTAACCATTGGTACATTTTTAAAATTATCTCCTTCTTGCTATTGATATATTTTCTTACATAATTTGATTTATTACCTTAATATTTTGCTTAGGATACCTATAGCTTGGCCTATGAAATGGATGCATTTAAATAACTTGATTTTTATTTCATGTCCTGGTACCTTTACATCAACATCAATATAATATCAGTTTCCCAAAGGAAATTTTAAAATATTCTTTGTGTTTTCTACTCTGTGTAGGTATGGGAAATGTAAATTTATTTTTCTTCCTTAAAAGTGTGGAGTATTCTGTAAGTCTGGACATGAAATTTTGATTCTGTGGTTTCATTTCTTGCTTGGTTCTTTGGAATTTTCAAAATGTGATTCAACTTTCTGGGTTTATATAGGGTTTTCCTGTTTTATGTTGTGCTTGTGTTTTATAAATTTGATTTTCAAAATATGGTGGATTTTGATCTTTGCAGTCAAATTTTTACTTTTAAGAATTTCAAACTTTTCTCCTAGTATCTCTATAAAACAATTATTCTGTTTAAAAAAAATAAGAAAGAAGTTGTAATACTATAATTGTGGGGAAATTAGTTACACGAGGCAATTCAAAGATGGCACCCAAAGGAAGTAAGGTGGGTGGAATCCAAAGTTGTTTACCACTAAAACTAATTGGCAGCCAGTGCCTCGGCTCAATAGGCTAGTCCTCCGCCTTGCGGCACCAGCACACCGGGTTCTAGTCCTGGTCAGGGAGCCGGATTCTGTCCCGGTTGCCCCTCTTCCAGGCCAGCTCTCTGCTGTGGCCAGGGAGTGCAGTGGAGGATGGCCCAAGTGCTTGGGCCCTGCACCCCATGGGAGACCAGGAGAAGCACCTGGCTCCTGCCATCGGATCATCATGGTGCACCGGCTGCAGTGCGCCGGCTGTGGCAGGCCAATGGAGGGTGAACCAATGGCAAAGAAAGACCTTTCTCTCTCTCCCTATCCACTCTGCCTGTCAAAAAAAAAAAAAAACTAATTGGCTATGCAACATCAGCGGGAGTGGCAAAAACTGATAATGAGGGTATACACATGGCTAGTCCTATAGACATTGCCCCATAAAGTGATCTTTGATTGGTTGGTCCTTATGCCCTGCTCCAATGACTCTGCAGTTTTGTGCTTTAAAAGGCTTTGTTACACGTGAAATAAACCAGTTCTTGCTACACTTGGCTCCCTGCTGCATGTGATTGTCTCAGGGATCTGGAGGCTGGGGAACGGGCAAGCAGAGCACTTACCTTTCCTCAGGCCCAGTCTATCCTGTATGGGTGGACTAAGACCCTGCAATAATCTATAACAAAATTTTTTTTTTTTGACAGGCAGAGTGGACAGTGAGAGAGAGAGACAGAGAGAAAGGTCTTCCTTTGCCATTGGTTCACCCTCCAATGGCCACCACGGCTGTTGTGCTGTAGCTGGCACACCGTGCTGATCCAATGGCAGGAGCCAGGTGCTTCTCCTGGTCTCCCATGGGGTGCAGGGCCCAAGCACTTGGGCCATCCTCCACTGCACTCCCTGGCCACAGCAGAGAGCTGGCCTGAAAGAGGGGCAACCGGGACAGAATCTGGTGCCCTGACCGGAACTAGAACCCGGTGTGCCGGCCCTGCAAGGTGGAGGATTAGCCTAGTGAGCCATGGCACCAGCTCAGCAAAATATTTTTGTAAGTAACTACATTTTCTAAAACCACAAAAATAAAAAATTAGGACAGTGGCATTGTTTTCTATTTCTGAAAATCTCTTTAATGTCTTGCTTAATAAAAAAAATTACCTGGACTCTCATAGCTGCTTGTTCTTCAATCTTGGGTAATACTGCAAGTCACACTACCCCCTGGAAAAATATCCTGTAAACTCATAGAAGGACAAGAGGGCAGGGAGCAATTAATGACAAGGTTGACAGAACTATACTTTGAGAATACTTATAGTGAGGGACTGTTTCCCTGCTCATTTGTTGGTTGAAGGTTTAGTTGGGGAAATGGATGTTTTAAAGGGACAGACTTTCTGGGCTCCTGAACAACAGAGCTGCATCTTGTGTCTTGTTTAAGGGGCAGAGCTGATTCAGCCTCTGGACCACACAAAAGACCCATGAAATCATTTGGCCTGGCCTTAAGGCAGCCACAGGCAGGGCTGGAAATTCAACAGACTAATTTTTAAGCTGATAATTTTCTATGGCCTGTGAATGATGTTTTAAATATCCAAATGGCCCCAGGCAGAAACAATTTCCCCACCCCTCTTAGACCCTGGAAACCAAGTGCGCTGCACACCATGCATCTCATTGCCCTCCACAGGTGCTGTAGCTGTAGGACCTTAAGGGGTTACATGTCCTGCCATTCCCTTCTCCTCACCACAACCACAAGCTACAGCGTAAAATTCTCATCCTGGAATTATGTTGTGTTATCCAGTCAGATTGGATTGTAGTTGCTTATCTTTGTGCAACCTAGAAGTATCATCTTTAATGAACATTAAGCTAAGTCAGAGGTTCTCAAAATACAGTCCAGGGACCAGCACCAGAAGCAGCATCTTATAACTGATTTGAAATTCAAGCTCTCTGGCCCCACCCTCCTGAACAAAGCCTCTGCAATTGAGGCTCAGCAATCTGTAGTCTAACAAGCCTTTCAGGTGATTCCAATGCACCAAATAGTTTAAGGCATTAGCCTTGAAGTTAAACTGAGCTGGATCTTTCCTTGGAAAAGAAACCCAGCACAGGTGATAAGGAAAGCACTTTCATTCCCTTCCTATCTCCTCCCCTTCCTGTGTGAGTGGTTCTGGAGAGACAGTGGCAGTACAAGCTTTGAATCAGAAACACAAGTTTTTGTTATTCTGTTTCTCTGGAGATTCCTGATTAATCCATGGTGAATAAATTGCACTGATATATAAGAAAAGATATTTGATAAAATTCCTAAATATTATGGATTAAAACCAATTAATACTGGGACCAACATTGCGGTACAGCTGGTTGAGGTACTACTTGTGACACTGGCAACCTAAATCAACTGTGGTTGAGTCCAGACTGCTCTATTTCTGATCCAATTCACTGCTAATATGCCTGGGAAGGAAACAGAAGATGGCTCAAGTACTTGGACACCCCCCAACCCAGGTGGGAGACCAGGTTAGAGTTCCAAGCTCCTGGCTGTGGCCAGGAACAGTCTCAGCCATTATAGCCATTTAGATACTGAACCAGTGGATGGAGGATCTACCTTCCTCTGTCATTTTGCCTGTAAAATGAATACTTTAAAAAGATAAAATTAATACATATAAACCCAACATTTACTTAATATTTAATTTATTTCAAATAACTTCCTAAAATAATGTTTATGGTTGCAGCCATTAGCTTTGAAGTCAGAAGATGAGATCAAATCATTACTATTATTTACCATTGTTTCTGATACTCACAATGAACATATTTAGAAAAGGAAGCTTGTGGTATAAAAATTGTAAATGTTTCAAAACTGATTTTTGATCTAGAAAAACACTTTAAATCATACTTTGTTAAGATTTCTAGGAACAAAATAAGCACTCAAAAATGGCCATCATACATAAAGGGTAGAAATAATAATTAGATATAAATATTTTTAGCACACAATGTAGAATTTGGGGAGTGAACTGGCAGATGGAAGAGTCTCTCTCTCTCTCTCTCTCTCTCTCTCTCTGCCAGTCCTTCTCTCTGTGTGTAACTCTTTCAAATAAATAAATAAATATTTATAAAAAAAAAAAACAACAACAGAGGAGGGGCTGGCATTGTGGCATAGCTGATTAAGTTGCCACTTATAACTCTGGCATTCCAAGAGGGATGGTTTGATTCCCAGGTGCTCCAGTTCTGATCCAGCTGTTAATATACCTGGGAAATCCACGAAAGATGACCCAAATACTTGGGTCCCTGAATGCGTGTGGGAGACCTGGATGGAGTTTCAAGCACCTTTTTTTGGCCTGGTCCAACCCTAACTAGTATGGCCATTTGAGAAAGGAATCAGTAGATGGCATAACTTTCTCTCTGCCTCTCCAACTCCATCCCCTTCCTTCTCCCTCTCTCTGTAACTCCTTACCAAAAGTACTGTGAGATTAACTACAAAACTTGTTCTCAAACATAAACAAGAGTGTCAAATTGTTTAGTCAACAACAGTAGTCACTGTGTACTTATTTCTCATGTGGGATCTGTCCTTAATGTGTTGTCCAATGTGAAGTAATGCTATAACTAGTACTGAAACAGTATTTTACACTTTGTGTTTCTGTGTGGGTGCAAACTGATGAAACCTTTACTTAATATATACTAAATCGATCTTCTGTATATAAAGATAATTGAAAATGAATCTTGATGAGAATGGAATGGGAGAGGGAGAGGGAGATTGGAGGGGAGTAAGTGGGAGGGAAATTATGGGGGGGGAAGCCATTGTAATCCATTAACTGTACTTTGGAAATTTATATTTACTAAATAAAAAAATTTTTAAAAAATAAAATGATGATACACAGTCAAAAATAAATAAATAATAAAAATATTCTAATAACCAACTACAGTTCAGTTCAGTGATAAATCACAATAGACATTGGCTATAAGCAACATATATGAATGTATGAATCGGACAGATTTTTAAACAACTAGATTTGTGTGGGTGAATTGTTTCACTACCTCGCCATACACACACACACCAAATTCGTGCATTTAAAGACTTAGCCCTCAGTGCAACTCTTTGTGGTGACAGAGCCCTTAATATGTCATCAAGGTTAATTGAGTTCAAAGGCTGAGTCTCCATGCCAATAGAACTGGTGTGCTCAAAAGACCAGGAAGATGCTAGGATCTCCCTCATGCAAGCCAAGACTATCTGAGGGCACAGGAATATGGCAGAAGGCAACCATGTATCAGCAAGCTAAAGGAGGCATCTGCTGGTCTCTTGATCTTGGACATCTGGTCTCCTGAAAGGTGAGAAATAGAATTCTAATGTTTCTGCCATCAGTAAAAAACTAGGAGTGGCAATAGGAGATGGAGGAGGAAGATGGGATGAGGGTGAGAGGGAGGATAGGGTGGGAAGAATCACTATGTTCCTAAATTTGTATTTATGAAGTGCATGAAGTTTGTACCTTAAATAAAAGGTTTCTGGGGAAAAAGAAGATAATAAGAACAATCAAAAGAAGCATCCTAGATTCTCATATCTTGGAGGCAACAATTTTATACTATTTTAAATGTTTCTCCCTCCCAACAAAGAAAAGCCCAGGACCAGATGGATTCACTGCTGAATTCTACCAGACGTTTAAAGAAGAACTAACTCCAATTCTTCTCAAACTATTCAGAACAATCAAAGAAGAGGGAGTCCTCCCAAATTCTTTCTATGAAGCCAGCATCACCTTAATTCCTAAGCCAGAGAAAGATGCAGCACTGAAAGAGAATTACAGACCAATATCCCTGATGAACATAGATGCAAAAATCCTCAATAAAATTCTCGCCAATAGAATGCAACAACACATCAGAAAGATCATCTACCCAGACCAAGTGGGATTTATCCCTGGTATGCAGGGATGGTTTAATGTGTGCAAGACAATCAATGTGATACACCACATTAACAGACTGCAGAAGAAAAACCATATGATTATCTCAATAGATGCCGAGAAAGCATTTGATAAAATACAACACCCGTTCATGATGAAAACTCTAAGCAAACTGGGTTTGGAAGGAACATTCCTCAATACAATCAAAGCAATCTATGAAAAACCCACAGCCAACATCCTATTGAATGGGGAAAAGTTGGAAGCATTTCCACTGAGATCTGGAACCAGACAGGGATGCCCACTCTCACCACTGCTATTCAATATAGTTCTGGAGGTTCTAGCCAGAGCTATTAGGCAAGAAAAAGAAATTAAAGGGATACAAATTGGGAAGGAAGAACTCAAACTATCCCTCTTTGCAGATGACATGATTCTTTATTTAGGGGACCCAAAGAACTCTATTAAGAGACTATTGGAACTCATAGAAGAGTTTGGCAAAGTAGCAGGGTATAAAATCAATGCACAAAAATCAACAGCCTTTGTATACACAGGCAATGCCATGGCTGAGGAAGAACTTCTAAGATCAATCCCATTCACAATAGCTACAAAAACAATCAAATACCTTGGAATAAACTTAACCAAAGACGTTAAAGATCTCTACGATGAAAATTACAAAACCTTAAAGAAAGAAATAGAAGAGGATACCAAGAAATGGAAAAATCTTCCATGCTCATGGATTGGAAGAATCAATATCATCAAAATGTCCATTCTCCCAAAAGCAATTTACAGATTCAATGCAATACCAATCAAGATACTGAAGAACTTCTTCTCAGATCTGGAAAAAATGGTGCTGAAATTTATATGGAGGCACAAGAGACCTCGAATAGCTAAAGCAATCTTGTACAACAAAAACAAAGCCGGAGGCATCACAATACCAGATTTCAGGACATTCTACAGGGCAGTTGTAATTAAAACAGCTTGGTACTGGTACAGAAACAGATGGATAGACCAATGGAACAGAATTGAAACACCAGAAATCAACCCAAACATCTACAGCCAACTTATATTTGATCAAGGATCTAAAACTAATTCCTGGAGCAAGGACAGTCTATTCAATAAATGGTGCTGGGAAAATTGGATTTCCACGTGCAGAATCATGAAGCAAGACCCCTACCTTACACCTTACACAAAAATCCACTCAACATGGATTAAAGACCTAAATCTATGACCTGACACCATCAAGTTATTAGAGAACATTGGAGAAAACCTTCAAGATATTGGCAGAGGCAAAGAATTTCTGGGAAAGACCCGGGAGGCACAGGCAGTCAAAGCCAAAATCAACTATTGGGATTGCATCAAATTGAGAAGTTTCTGTACTGCAAAAGAAACAGTCAGGAGAGTGAAGAGACAACCGACAGAATGGGAAAAAATATTTGCAAACTATGCAACAGATAAAGGGTTAATAACCAGAATCTACAAAGAGATCAAGAAACTCCACAAAAACAAAACCAACAACCCACTTAAGAGATGGGCCAAGGACCTCAATAGACATTTTTCAAAAGAGGAAATCCAAATGGCCAACAGGCACATGAAAAAATGTTCAAGGTCATTAGCAATCAGGGAAATGCAAATCAAAACCACAATGAGGTTTCACCTCACCCCGGTTAGAATGGCTCACATGCAGAAATCTACCAACAACAGATGCTGGCGAGGATGTGGGGAAAAAGGGACACTAACCCACTGTTGGTGGGAATGCAAACTGGTCAAGCCACTATGGAAGTCAGTCTGGAGATTCCTCAGAAACCTGAAGATAACCCTACCGTTCGACCCAGCCATCCCACTCCTTGGAATTTACCCAAAGGAATTTAAATTGGCAAATAAAAAAGAGGTCTGCACCCTAATGTTTATTGCAGCTCAATTCACAATAGCTAAGACCAGGAACCAACCTAAATGCCCATCAACGATAGACTGGATAAAGAAATTATGGGATATGTATTCTTTAGAATACTATACCACAGTTAGAAACAACGAAATCCAGTCATTTGCAACAAAATGGAGGAATCTGGAACACATCATGCTGAGTGAAATAAGCCAGTCCCAAAGGGACAAATACCATATGTTCTCCCTGATCGGTGATGACTGACTGAACACCAAGAGGGGAACCTGTTGGAGTGAGGTGGACACTATGGGAAATGGTGGCTTGATCAGCATAGCCCTGACTGTTAATGAACCACTTAATACATTATCCCTCTTAGTAGTTTTTTTATCTGTTCTACTTAATATGACTGGTTTAGATCTGTAATTGATGCACAGTTATTCTTAAGTGTTGAAAATTAACTGAAATGTGATCCCTGTTGAACATGGTGGTGGGAATGGGAGAGGGAAGAGATGTATAATTTGGGACATGCTCAGGCTGACTTGCCCCAAGTGGTGGAGTTGGAAGCATACCAGGGGATTCCAATTCAATCCCATTGAGGTGGCATGTACCAATGCCATCTCACTGTTCCATGTGATCAATTTCAGTTCACAGTTGGTCATGGTGAAGGGACTGGGAGTCAAAGGGAGCACATAGACAAGTCTAGTACCTGCTAACGCTAACTGATGGAGTAAATAAAGGGGAGAGTGATCCAACATGGGAAGTGAGATACTCAGCAGACTCATAGAATGGCAGATGTCCTAAATAGCACTCTGGCCTCAGAATCAGCCCTAAAGGCATTCAGATCTGGCTGAAAAGCCCATGAGAGTATTTCAGGCATGGAAAGCCAAGACACTCTGGCAAAAGATCTCTGCAAGTGAGATCCCAGTGGAAAGAACAGGTCATCAAAGAAGGAGGTACCTTTCTCTGAAGGGAGGAGAGAACCTCCACTTTGACTATGACCTTGTCTAAACAAGATAAGAATCGGAGAACTCAGAGGGCTTCCATAGCCTTGGAAACTCATGACTGGAGCATAGGGAGATTACTGATGCCATAGACAGGAGTGTCAATTTGTAAAGTCAACAACAGGAGTCACTGTGCACTTACTCCTCATGTAGGATCTCTATCCTTAATGTGCTGTACATTGAGATTTAATGCTATAACGAGTACTCAAACAATATATTTCACTTTGTGTTTCTATGGGGGTGCAAACTGTTGAAATCCTTACTTAATGCATACTAAACTGATCCTCTGTAAAAAAAAAAAAAAAAAAAAAAGAAATTATCAATTCCCAACTTGACTCTCACTGGGATTAAACATGACAATAGGTCTGCTCTGATTTCATCATCATTAAAAAAAATCATCTATTATTTTTCACTTTATGTTTCTGTGTGGAAGCAAACTGTTGAAATCCATACTTAATGTATACTAAGCTGATCTTCTGTATATTAAGATAATCGAAAATGAATCTTGATGTGAATGGAAGGGGAGAGGGAGTGGGAAAGGGGAGGGTTGTGGGTGGGAGGGACGGTATGGGGGGGAAGCCATTGTAATCCATAAGTCGTACTTTGGAAAATTATATGCATTAAATAAAAGTTTAAAAAAAAAAGTTTCTCCTGGAAGATGTCTTTATATTTGTAAGTAAAATATTTGTATTTTTATATATTAATTACTGAAATAAAACTCTAAAAGACATGAAAAAAATCATCCCTTAGGACTAAAGGCTTAAGTTTTAACTTCCCCAAATACATAAATTATCTTTTTTTTAAGATTTATTTTGTATCTTTCAAAGACAAAGTCACAGAGGGAAGTAGAGACAAACAGAGAGAGGTCTTCCGTCCATTGGTTCACTAGCTAGATGGCTGAAATGGCCACAGCTGTGCTGATCCAAAACCAGGAGCCAAGAGTTTCCTCCAGGTCTCCTTTGTGGGTGCACTGCTTTCCCAGGCCACAGCAGAGAGCTGGATTGGAAGAGGAGCAGCTGGCACTAGAACTGGTGCACACATGGGATGCTGGCACTTCAGGCTAGGGCTTTAACTCACTGCATCACAGTGCTCGCCCCCATAAATAATCCTTACCAACACATCACCGAAAACTTGGAAGCATAGAAACACTGGCAAACACTCACAAACAGGCCCCCTTTCCTCCCACATTTTGACCCAAATTCTATTAATGGAAACAGTGTATCTTAGCTTATGCTCCCCTAAAGGTACCAAAGTGGGGACCAGAAAATATAATACAGTTTGCATTTTTGCTTAGCCTTCCCAAGCCACATGCACTGAGGGAAGAGAGATTGAATGGAGGATCTTTTTCAGGCTTCAGAAACTGCATGATTCTGAGGCAAGAGCCACCTGAGACCTGCCGCTTCTGAAACTGCATGCTGCTGAGGCGCATTCCCTAAGGCAAAAATCACACATTTGCTCAAGCACATTTGCTGAGGCAAAAATCTTGTGTTTGAAATGAATTATCAGGGCTGGGACTGTGGTGTAACGGGTAAAAGCACCACCTGCAGTGCTGGCATCCCATATGGACTCCAGTTCAGGTCCCAGATGCTCCACTTCTGATCAAGCTCTCTGCTATGGCCTGGAAAAGCAGTGGAAGATGGGCCAAGTCCTTGGGCCTCTGCACCCACATGGGAGACCCTGAAGAAGCTCCTGGCTTCAAATTGGCACAGCTCTGGACATTGCAATCAGTGAGTGAACCAGTGTATGGAAGACCTTTCTCCTCTCTCTCTCTCTCTCTCTGCTCTCCTTCTCTCTGTGTAACTCAGACCTTTGTCTTTATCTCTCCCTGTCCCTTTAAATCTGCCTCTCAAATAAATAATTACTTTTTTAAAAATTCTAGAGATGGAGACTGCTAAATCACTCTCCACTTAGAGCACTAGAGAAACAAATTGTCCCCAAGCAGTTGGTGGCCTAGCTGACAGGTGAAGCTCTGCTGGAAGTGAGAATGAGCCAGCTCAGCCCCAGGAAGACAGAGTCACTTTCTTCCACAGCTGACTAACCAGTGGGGAATTAAAAAAGAGAATTTGCAATTATGAAGAGTTGGGGATAGCAGAAACTATAATGGAAAACAAACTAAAACTATGCTCATTATATATGTCATTTTGTAATCATTTATTCATTAAATATATATTCAATTTTGATATTATTATTATCAAGTGTAAAGGTATATAGGGATGTTGATTATTATGAATTTTTAGGCAATCATTGCTTAAGATGACATTCACTCCAAACACTGAAGAATATTTAGTCAGTGCTTTATATAATGTTGCAATAAGTGCAATTTAAATACTATGTGCCCCTCATAGTCATAAAACTCAAATTTCTAGCATAAATCCAAATATGTATATTTATATTACACTATTTACAGAATTACCAATTTCTCTAGTGCATATTTGCATTTAAAATAACTTTTTAGGAATACTTCTTTATGTCTTCATGCTTTAGAAAATAAAGTAAATGTCTTTAGGAAACTTTTGCAGTAGTTATTCCTGTGAACAGTAGTCAATTATAAATTATTCATATTATTATGATCAACTATATTTAAAAATATTTATTTATTTACTTGAAAGAGTTACACATAGGAGAGGCAGAAAAAGAAAGAGAGTTCTTCCATCAATTGGTTCACTCTCCAATTGGCCACAATGGCTACAGTTTGGCCAATCCTAAGCCAGGAGCCAGGAGACTCCTCCAGGTCTCCAATGTGGGTGCAGGGGCTCAAAGACATGGGCCATCCTCCACTGCTTTCCCAGGCCATAGCAGAGACCTGGATCAGAAGTGGAGCAGCTAGGATTCCAACCAGTGCCCATTAGGGATGTTGGAACCACAGGTGGTGGCTTTACTCACTACACCACAGTGCTGGCCCCATGATTAACTACTTTATATTTAATTTTTTTTTTATTTATTAGACAGGTAGAGTTACAGACAGTGAGAAAGAGAGACAGAGAGAAAGGCCTTCCTTTCAGCACCCATATGGGATGCCGGTGCTACAGGCAGAGGTTTTGCCATGTAAGCCACAGTGCCAATCCCAACTACTTTATATTTTAAAAATTTGACACCATTTATGTTCTTTCAGATAATTCTAATGAATTATCAAGGTATATTGGTATTTAAAATGTATTTTTTGGTGGGGAGCCTTGAAGTATCTCTTTTCTTAGAATGCCTCTGTTTCAAAGTACATTGAAAACATTTTAACTACACTTTTTCATGAACTCCTATAATGGGGAGGGTTTTCTTTTTTTAAGAAAATTTTCATTTAATAAATATAAATTTTTAAAATAGAACTTTTGCATTATAGCAGTTCCACCCCACAACCACCCTTCCACCCACAAACCATCCCATCTCCTACTTCCTCTCTCATCCCATTTATTCATTTATAGTTATCTTTATATACAGAAGATCAACTTGGTATATACTAAGATATCAACAGATTGCACCCACACACACAAAGTATAGAGTACTCTTTGAATACTAGTTTTACCATTAATATGCATAGTACAACACATTAAGAACACAGATACTACATGGGGAGTAAGTGCACAGTGACTCCAGTTGTTCACTTAAAAATTGACACTTTTATTTATGATATCAGTAATCACCCGAGGCTCTTGTCATGAGCTGCCAAGGCTACGGAAGCCTCTTGAGTTCACAAACTCCGATCTTATTTAGAAAAGGCCATAATTAAAGTGGAAGTCCTCTCCTCCCTTTGGAGAAAGGTACTTCCTTCTGTGATGGCCCATTCTTTCTGCTGGGATCTCACTCACTGGGATATTTCATTTAGGTCATTTTTTGCCACAGTATCTTGGCTTTCCATGCCTGAGATACTCTCATGGGATTTATAGCCAGATTCGAATGCCTTAAGGGCTGCTTCTAAGGCCAGAGTGTGGTTTAGGGCATTTGCCATTCTATGAGTCTGCTGTTTATCCCGCTTCCCATGTTGGGCAGTTCTCTCCTTTTTAATTCTATCAATTATTATTAGCAGACACTGGTCTTATTTATGTGATCCCTGTGATACTTAATCCTATCTTTATGGTCAATTATGAACTTAAACTGATCACTTTAACTAGAAAGATGGCATTGGTACATGCCAACTTAATGGGATGTTTCTAGCTATACTGTTAGGGATAAGTGAGCATGTGCCAAACTGTACATCACTTTCCTCTCTTACTCCCGCTCTTATTGTTAACAGGGATCAATTTTCAGTTAACTTTAAACACCTAATAATAACCATTGTAAATTAAAGAGTTAAACCAATGGGATTAAGTAGAAAAAGAAAATACAGTCATCACAGGACTGATCAAGTCATTGTTTCTCATAGTGTCAGTTTTACTTCTACAGGTTTCCTTTAGGTGCTCAGTTACTTGTCACAGATCTGGGAGAACATATGATATTTGTCCCTTTGGGACTGGCTTATTTCACTCAGCATGATGTGTTCCAGATTCCTCCATTTTGTTGCAAATGACCAGATTTCATTTATTTTTTACTGCTGTGTAGTAGTTGATAGAGTGCTTATCCCATAATTTCTTTATCCAGTCTTCTGTTGATGGGCATTTAGGTTGATTACATGTCTTAGCTATTGTGAATTGAGCTGCAATAAACATTGAGATGCAGACAGCTCTTTTATTTGCCAATTTAATTTCCCTTGGATAAATTCCAAGGATTGGGATGGCTGGGTCATGTGGTAGGGCTATATTCAGGTTTCTGAGGAATCTCCAAACTGTCATTCATAGTGGCTTTACCAGTTTGCATTCCCACCAACAGTGGATTAGTGTGTCTTTTTCCTCACATCCTCACCAGCATCTAATGTTAGTTGATTTGTGTATGTAAGCCATTCTAACTGGCGTGAAGTGAAACCTCTTGTGGTTTTGATTTGCATTTCCCTGATGGCTAGTGATCCTGAACATTTTTTCATGTGTGTATTGGCCGTTTGGATTTCCCCTTTTGAAAAATGTCTATTTAGGTCATTGGCCCATCTCTTAAGTGGGTTGTCTGTTTTATTGTGGAGTTCCTTGATCTCTTTGTAGATTCTAGTTATTAATCCTTTATCAGTTGCATAATTTGCAAATATTTTCTTCCATTATTTTGGTTTCCTCTTCACTTTCCTGACTGTTTCTTTTGAAGTACATAAACTTCTCAATTTGATGCAAATCCCAATTGTTAATTTTGGTTTTGACTGCCTGTGCCTCTAGGGTCTTTCACAAAAAGACTTTGCCTGTGCCTATATCTTGCAGGGTTTCTCCAATGTTCTCTAATGATTTGATGGTTTTGGGTTGTAGATGTAGATCTTTAATCCATGTTGAGTGGATTTTTGTGTAAGGTGTAAGGTAGGGGTCTTGCTTCATACTTCTGCATGTGGAAATCCAGTTTTCCCAGCACCATTTGTTGAATAGAATGTCCTTGCTCCAGGAATTGGTTTTAGATCCTTGATCAAATATAAGTTGGCTGTAGATGTTTGGATTTATTTCTGGTGTTTCTATTCTGTTCCATTGGTCTATCCATCTGTTTCTGTACCAGTACCATGCTGTTTTGATTACAAGTGTCCTGTAGTATGTCCTGAAATCTGGAATTGTGATGACTGCATCTTTGTTTTTGTTGTACAAGATTTCTGTAGCAATTTGAGGTCTCCTGTGCCTCCATATTAATTTCAGCATCATTTTTTCCTATCTGAGAAGAATGTCTTTGGTATTTTGATTGGTAATGCATTCAACCTATAAATGGCTTTTGGGAGAATGGACATTTTAATGATATTGATTCCTCCAATCCATTAGCATGGAATATTTTTCCATTTTTTTGGTATTCTCTTCTATTTCTTTCTTTAAAGTTTTGTAATTCTCATCATAGAGATCTTTGATATCCTTGGTTAAGTTTATTGCAGGGTATTCGATATTTTTTGTTGCTGTTATGAATGCAATTGATCTTAGAAGTTCTTTTTCTTCCATGGCATTGTCTGTGTATACAAAGGTTGCTGATTTTTGTTCATTGATTTTATATCCTGCTACTTTGCCTAGCTCTTCTATGAGTTCCGATAGTCTCTTAGTGGAGTACCTTGGATCCCCTAAATAATCATATCATCCACAAAGAGGATAGCTTTACTTCTTTCTTCCCAATTTGTATCCCTTTAATTTCTTTTTCTTGTCTAATGGATCTGGCTAAAACTTCCAGTACTATATTGAATAGCAATGGTGAGAGTGGGGATTCTTGTCTGATACCAGATCTCACTGGAAATGCTTCCAGCTCTTCCCCACTCAATATGATGCTTGATTGTGTTGAGGTATGTTCCTTCTACACCAATTTGATTAGAGTTTTCATCACAAAAGAGTGTTTTATTTCATCAAATGCTTTCTCTGCATCTATTGAGATAATCATAATGGTTATTCTTCTGCAGTTTGTTAATGTAGATTGATTTGAAATATTTAACAATCCCTGAATACCAGGGATAAATCCCACTTGGTCTAGGTGGATAATCTTTCTGATGTGTTGTTGCATTCTATTGACCAGAATTTTATTGAGGATTTTTGCTTCTATGTTCATCATAGAAATTGGTCTGTTGATGCTCCCCCTCTTCATGGAGGAATGACATTAAACCCTGCCTAGGCTTCATATCCGAGTCACAGCACCATTATGTCACTCCCCCTCTTCATGGAGGAATGACACAGGACCCTGTGTTGTTCTTTTGTCTGCTCGGCCCTCCCTGGGTTTGCTGCTGGTTCTTCCCAGGTTGGCTACCGTCCCTTCCACCTCCGTGGAAGGGTGGTTCCCCCTGCCACTTTCCCCACTTCCGCGGGGGAGTGGCACACCGCCAGCCAGCTCTCTCGGGGGCTGCACAGGTGTTCCTTCAGATAGATGTTCCCGGTGCATGTTGTCTCTCTCCTCCTTTATAGTCCTCTTCCACCAATCCCAACTCTGCTACCCACACGCCGAGTACGCTGCTCTCCTCCAATCAGGAGCAGCTCCTGCTGTTTATTGGTTGAACTGGAGGCAGCTGTGTAGAAGCTGTTTCCTCCTCTCCCAGCGCCATATTGTGGGAGAGCAGATGCATAGAATAAGTCTTAATTCCAGTAACAGTCTAGTCTGAGTTGCTCCCAGTTGCTCCCCACAGTCTGTAATCTTTTGCTGCAGCTTTTTCAGGTTTAGGAATTAAGGAGATGCTGCTTTTTAGAAAGAATTTTGATGGATTCCTTCTCTTTCAATTGTTTTGAATAGTTTGTTAAGAACTGAAGTTAGTTCTTTAATTTCTGGTAGAATTCAGCAGCAAATCCATCCAGTCCTGGACTTTCCTTTATTGGGAGGTCCTTTCTTACTAATTCAATTTCTGACTCGGTTATCAGTCTGTTTAGATTTTCTGTTTTCATAGTTCAGTTTATAGGATGTATGTGTCCAGGAATCTATCCATTTCTGATAGATTTCCCAGTTTGTTAGTATATTTTGTAGTTATTTCTGATGATTCTTTTTATTTCTGTGGTGTCTGTTGTTGCATTGTCTTTTTCATTGCTAAATTTATTGACTTTGGTCTTCTCCTTTTTTTGGTTAGTTGGATGAATGGTGTGTAAATTTTATTTATATTTTCAAAAAAATAGCTCTTCATGGCCGGTCCGTGGCTCAATAGGCTAATCCTCCACCTTGTGGTGCCGGCACACTGGGTTCTAGTCCTGGTTGGGGGTGCCAGATTCTGTCCCAGTTTCCCCTCTTTCAGGCCAGCTCTCTGCTGTGGCCAGGGAGTGCAGTGGAGGATGGCCCAAGTCCTTGGGACCTGCACCCCATGGGAGACCAGGATAAGTACCTGGCTCCTGCCATCGGATCAGCGTGGTGCGCTGGCCTCAGTGTGCTGGCCATGGCAGCCATTGGAGGGTGAACCAGCAGCAAAAAAAGGAAGACCTTTATCTCTGTCTCTCTCTCTCTCACTGTCCACTCTGCCTGTCAAAAAAATTTAAAAAAATAACTCTTCTTTTTGCAGATCCTTTGTAATGGATTTTGGATTCAATTCGTTTATTTCTTGTTTAATTTTAATTATTTCTCTTTTCCTACTAGTTTTCTGTTTGATGTGCTGTAGTTTTTCTAGATCATTGAGATGCATTGAGCTAATTTATTTGGCGCCTTTATAATTTCTTGATGTAGGCACTTATTGCTGCAAACTTTCCTCTTAACCCTGCTTTTGCTTTATCCCATAAGTTTTGATATGTTGTGTTGTTATCCTCATTTACTTCCAGAAAGTTTTTGATTTCTCTTTTTATTTTATTCTATAGCCCACTGTTCATTCAGGAGCATGTTGTTCAGTCTCCATGTGTTTGCATATGCTCTGGGGATTCCTGAGTTGCTGATTTTCAGCTTCATTCCATTGTGTTTTGAGAAGATGCATGGTATGATTTTGATTATTTTGGATTTGCTGAGACTTGCTTTATGGCCTAGTATGTGGTCAGCCCTAGAGAAAGTTCCATGCACTGCTGAGATGAATATGTATTCTGCAACTGTAGGATGGAAGCTCTGTAGATATCTGTCAGATCCATTTGGTCTATAGTGTTGATATAAGTTTATAATAGTTACATCTTCCTGTTGAATTGATGAATAAATCATTATTTGGCACTGCAGATGGCAGCTTTATCTGCTACACCACAGCGCCAGCCCTTCAATTTTCCTCTTGTTTAGAAACTTGAGCTTTTGTTGGGGAAAATGTATTTACTTGGTTAGGTAGGAAATTTAAAAACTGGATGGTATTTTCATTTCAGTCCTCATTGGAGGGACTGTAGATGAGACTATCATCTACATATTGTAAGATTGCTCTATTTTTAGCTATAATTCTCTGAGTTCTTTTGCAAGCACATTACCAGACAAGTGCAGGCTGTCCCAGAAACCTTGGAGGAGGACAGTCCATGCATATTGCTGAATGACACTGGAAACTAGGTCAGTCCATTCAAAGGCAAATAAAAACAGATTCTGAACTTAACAGGATGCAGAAAAAAGCATCCTTTAGGTTTAAAGCTGTATACCATGAGATCCTTTCAGGTATTTGTGTCAGTATTCTATTAGGATTTGGCACAAGAAAATGAATTGAAGTAACTGCTTTGTTGACTGCCCTGAGCTCTTGAACCATCCTGTATTCTCCACTTGATTCTAAAACATACAAGATAGGAGTATTATAGGGAGACATGGATTCAAAAGTCCATGGTTGAGCAACAAAATTAACTTTAAGGAAACACGTAAGGAAGATAGCACATCTCTTAGAAGCATTTACACATAACTAAAACTTAAGAGATATAAAAATAATCTTTACTTAACACATTAAAGAAAGTAAATCTTTGAGAACAAGTTTTACCATTAACTCCAATATTGTAACTCTTTGAAGATAGAGGTCCTGCATGGGAAATTAGTACACAGTTAATCCTGTTGTTAATTTTAACAATTAATACTTTTTAGATTTTATTTTTATGTTTATTTTATTTATTTTAAAGTCAGTTACACAGAGAGAAGGAGAGGCAGAGAGATAAAGAGGTCTTCCATCTGCTGGTTCACTCCCTAATTGGCCACAACAGCTGGAGTTGCACTGATCCAAATCCAGGAGCCAGGCGCTTCTTCTGGGTCTCCCACACTGGTGCAGGGGCTCAAGAACTTTGGCCATCTTCTTTTGCATTCCCAGGCCATAGTAAAGAGCTGGATTGGAAATGGAGTAGCCGGGACCTAACCCAGCACCCATATGGGATGCTGTTACTGCAGGCAGTGGCTATACCCACCACACCACAGCACTGATCCCAACAATTAACACTCTTATGTATGCCATCAGTGATCACCCAAGGCTCTTGACATGAGATGCCTAGGCTACTGAAGCCTTTTGAATCTGTAAACTATGTTTTATCAATGGCCAAGAACTTCTCAAAATAGATAGTGGCAGGACACAGGGAAATTAACATTCAGACAGGGACATCTCATTGTTGATTTCCCTGTCATGTAGCCAGCCTGTCCCCAGCATACACCACAAGCCTCCTTGGTTCCCTAAACCATTCTTTTGGAACCTCTAAACTCTAGTGGCTTACCCCAGCAACCAAGCACCATCTGCAATGGGTTCTAGAGCTGCATGGTCTGGGAGCATTGGGTTTCCATCAAGGCACAGGCCCAGGGTGCAAAATTTAAAAGACATCAAGTAATAATCATTGGAAGAAACATTGAAAACAAAAGTGAATGGACATTTGGCACAGCAGTTAAAATGTCATTGAGGATATCTATACCCATGTCATAGTGCTTGAGTTCAAGTCCCAGCTATGCTTCTGAACCCAGCTTCCTGCTAATGCATATCCTAGAAGGCAACAGTGATTTCTCCAGTGATTGGTTCCATGCCAACCAAATGAGAAACCCGTGTGGTGTTCCTGGCCCCTTAAGCCTAGCCCAGCACCAACTATGTCAGGCATTTGAGAGAGTGATCCAACAGATGGAAGATCTCTCTCTCTTTCTCTCTCTCTCTCTCTCTCTCTCTCTCTCTCTCTCTCTCTCTTTCTCTCTCTTCCTGCTTCTCTGAGTCTCTGGCAGGTCTGGAAACTATTTCAGTGGGGTCACTTCACCCAGAGGAGACCCTGAGAGTCTGGCCAAGTAGCATTTCCAGGGAGAAGGGAGCTTACAGGCTCACACACAGGAAGGACACTGATGGTGGTGATGACCAAGATTTCACAAAGGAAAAGCAAAGAACAGCTTCATGTGAACACCCAGTTGTTTATAACATGCTATGGAAGGTGCAGAGCAGAGTGACATATAAAATCATGACTTGACTTTCTAGGCTTCTCAGTTTCAATCACAACACCCAGACAACTATCTGGAACACTGTTCCAATATAGGAAGGAAAAGCCTTGCAGGGTGGTACAAGTGTGCCCCAAAAGAGAAACTCAGGAAATGAGAATGGGAACACTGGCACTGGGCAAATGAGGGCCTGAACCCCTAAGTCCTCTGAAGAGACATATGGACTCAGGAGGCAAAAGTCCAGGGATGACAGAACCACCCATTTCAGAGCCTTGGCTGCTTCATCCACAGGATCCCCTTAATGGCAATCAACTGGGAAGATCAAATTAGGTGAGACCTGGGAGGTGCCTTGCAAACAATAATGTCTCTACAAATGAATGTATGTCCACCTCATTTCAAAGGCACTGTCACAGAGACAGCATGGGAGACAAACACAAATTCTAACACACCTAAAGCAGGGCCACAACTGGAACTTCATGCTCTTCCTTGACTCATTGGGTGCTGTTGTAATGGAAAGTGAGAGAGCTCATGCTCACACAAAGATAAAAAAGAAGAATCTGTATTAAAAGCCATGTCTGGCAATGATAGATCCCATTGGAACCTTGGAGACTGCCATGCTACAGTGAGGAGGGCAAGGGTTTTTAAATTTTCAACTCATATTCTGTTTGGCTTATTTCCAGGGCCTAAGCACAGGTCCTGCTAGCCAATCATGTTGCTCCAAATCTTATCCTCCATTTTCTTATCCAATCCAGCTGTAAGCATTTTACAGAGTGAGAAGTAACTGTCGTTCAATGTCTGAATATTTTAAACTGTTTTTATACAATTTCTTTAGTCATTATCTTAAGAAAACAGCAAGCATGTTTAACAGAAGCAGAAGGCAGCAGTTAATAGAGAACCAAGTTTGAGGTGAGAAAAATATTTCCTGGAACAGACCCAGACAAAAGCACTTTCTGGAACCTAAACCAAAGCCCACAACATGGGGCTTGGTCCAAAAAATGGAGTAACTTTGGTCAAGCCCAGATTATTTTTGCAATAATGGGGTGTCTTAATTTTTCTGTACCTTATCATAGTCCAATCCATGTGATCTTGGGCAAATAATTTTTCTTACTTGAACAGCAAGAAGAACTGGAAAACAGCCAAGGTCCCTCTGAAGAAAAAATACTTTAAGAAGCATATTCTGGTCTGCATGGGTAAGTTCTAGGGAAATCACCACAAACCAGATATAATTGCTCTACAGTGTTGCCTCCAAATCAGTTCTGTGGTTTCTCTTCTAGCACTTCCTGTTCCTAGCACTTCCTGTTGGGAATTGTCTCTCATAGACCCAAAGGGTAGAAACAATGAAAGAGAAGAAATTAACAGGTGCAACTGGATCCTGTGCCCCCAAAACAGAGAATGCCTTTTTCTCAAGATATTAGTGAAAGATTTCAAACACTTACTGAACCTTTGTATACAAATATGTAACTTTTCTTAAATTCCAAAAGGCAGGAATTGCACAAGTCAGGTCTTTCTCCAAACCATAAAACCAAAAGCAAGCTAAACAAGAAACCTGCATTTCTGAACAATGAAAGATAGAGGATAGATAGGTAGGTACATAGGAAGAAGGATGGATAGATATAGCATAGATGGATGGATGGATGGATGGATGGATAGATATAGAGCTTAGATAGAACTAGCTCATTTGAAAACCAAAATGTTCCTATTCTGGGTTCATAAAATAATACATGCAATGACACTGTACTGCATGGCTTGAAACTTACCACCTAGGAGGTCAGGTCATGATGTACAGACAGCTGCACCACTGAATGAACAAATGCAGTCTCTACCTCTGGGATGACATCACTAGCAGCCCCTGGATCACGCTCCAGTGAATCAGAAATCTGGCAATAAAAACAACTTAAAAATTAGACAGTTAAAGTCTCCACAAACTGTTGTAAAAGCATAAAACACATGAAGAAACATGCTTTCAAAAAAACCTACAAAAGGGTGGACAGCGAGAGTCTGAGGCATGTAGGCTACAACTTTACCTCCTCCCAAGCTCAGGTTCATCTCACAGAAGCTTCACTCTGGCTGCTTTTCCCCCACCTCCCATACAAGTCTTGCTGTATCTCAGGTCATTCATTTATCAACCTGTCCAGTTCCAACTGAGAAAGGCTATATTCTTACTGAGTGTGGCCAAGAGACTGGAGATATCTTCCTTTGAGTCACTACCCATAAAATAGATGCTGTATATCAGGCATGACAGCCAAGACACTTGGGCCTCAACTGTGCTCACCATAGCTCACCTGCAGGACTGAATTTTCACGGGAGAGAGAAACTGAAAATGCAGGAGACTCATCTCCTATCCTTTCCTTTGGTTACTGTTGGTTGAAACAGATTCACTCCCACACTGAGAGGTGGCATAGGCTTAGAGGAACACCAGGCTAACCAGTTCAAGCTGCTTATTCTGACTTTAAAAATAATTTAAATTGAACCAGAAGTGAATTATTTAAAAGAGCTACCACATCCTAAGAGATTAGCCAAGGGCCATTAGGATTGTGTCCCTTTGGTTTGCTGTCTGAGTAATGGACTCCATCACACTGATGCATGTGTGTTCTATGTAGCATCAGCTGAGCTGCAGGACAGGGGTGGACACTGGGATGGAGGTAGGGGAGAAGTCTTGATAAAGCACAGGCACCCACTAGGGTTGGCAAACCCCACAGTTAAGAGTCTCCCCCAAAAGACAAACCCTTGGCCACTGCTGTTCCTCTTTATTAATTACTAATGCAAATATTTGGGAATCAAATCATATATAATTTGGTGCAGGAAGGTGCCCCATTGCTGGAACAGAATGAAGTCTCCTTTTGGTTTATTGAGAAAATTTTGGAGCTTCAACCAGGAGCAAATTCCTCTCTGTCTCTGTCTCTGTCTCTGTCTCTCTCTTTCTCCCTTTCTCTCTCTCTCTCTCTCTCTCTCTCTCTCTCTCTCTCTCTCTCTCCATCAAACACACAGTTGTGGGGAAGGAAGCAAAGGAAAGATTAAGTAAAACCACTAAACTGGAAAATGAATCATTTATAATCAGGCCTGTTGGTGGGGTAACAAAAATGTTAACAAGTCAAGAAAAACCTCATAGCAGAATATGGAGCATTCTCTCTTTAAGAAACAGTTCCAGTATGCTTGATTTCCAAGACACTGAATGAGACTGTGGACCTTCTCTCTTTTTCCTCTATTTTATCTATATGGGAATTGGCAGTTGCTGAAATGTTTTACTGCAGCAGAAAATTGGGCTGAATGATAGACAAGGATTAAATCATTCCTTCATATGATGAAACAAACATTTTGTGGGAAACAGACCCTCAGAACCTAGACAGAGGAGGACTATGGGTCCCACCTGCTTCATTCAGGCATGATATTGGGGTTCCATGTAGTTTGTGGGGGTTTCAGGTAGGATACTGTTGTTCCAAGCAGGAATCCAATGTGAGCTCTGGTTCAGGATTTTTCTTAAGCCTGGAAGCCAGGTACCTTTTGGAGCTATGATCAATTCAAGATTGCACTGAGGGATAATCCACTCTACTGTCAGGCTCAGCCACATGGTTATTGGCCAGATTCCTTATACAGTTAGGGACCACAAGCTTCAGTGCATAGCTAGCTGCTGACATAAGGCCTCAGTCTGCAGTGGACCACAAAGGCTTTGTCACAGAGCAGATCACAGCAGTTCAGCTGGTTTCTCATAGAGTGAGGGGGGCACAAAGGAGGTAAGCAGGATAGATTCTGGGGACTCTGGGACCAACCTCTTTGAGTGACACATATCACTCAGGCCATCTTTCCCTAGAGGTGCATCACTCTCTACAGGGCATGCACAAGAGGAGGGCATCCCACAAGAAAAGCAAATATGTTAAAGTGGGGAACATCGGCAGATGATGTAGGAGTTGCCTACTCAACAGCCATCCCAGTCTAGTGCTGTGTAGCACAACACCCTAAAACTTGACCAGTAATAACATATTTTATCCCCTCACAGTCTCCATGGGAGCATCTTGGCTGGGGACTGCCATGTGATGGTCTCTGTGGTGAGACTGCAGTCAGTGTCAGCTGTGGCTGATGTCTTCTGAATGCCAGGCTGAGGCTGGAGGAGCCACCTCCAGGTAGAACACCCTCATGGATGGCAGGTAGGTGCCGACTACTGGTGGGGAGCCTTGGATCCTTGCCATGTGGACCTCTCCAGTGGCTGCCTCTGGATACTGGTCTCCTCCCACTCACTTTTTTTTTTTTGACAGGCAGAGTGGACAGTGAGAGAGAGAGACAGAGAGAAAGGTCTTCCTTTGCCGTTGGTTCACCCTCCAATGGCCGCTGCGGCAGGCGTGCTGCAGCCAGCGCACCACGCTGATCCGATGGCAGGAGCCAGGAGCCAGGTGCTTTTCCTGGTCTCCCATGGGGTGCAGGGCCCAAGCACTTGGGCCATCCTCCACTGCACTCCCTGGCCACAGCAGAGAGCTGGCCTGGAAGAGGGGCAACTGGGACAGAATCTGGCGCCCCGACCGGGACTAGAACCCGGTGTGCCAGCGCCGCTAGGCGGAGGATTAGCCTAGTGAGCCACGGCGCCGGCCTCCCACTCACTTTTCCATACATTCTTTCATGGAACAAATAATCAGGGTCATGTAATTTTTGGTTCCCTGGTCCCAGAGACTTGGAGGTAGGGAGATAGGGGATATTTTCATTTTAAGCTCCTGATCAGCATTCCTGTTCAACCAGATTTAAAAGTCCCTATGATGGAGGGAAAGTAACTATCCAACCCTAATTTTCTGACACAATCCTTGTTTCATAGGATCTAGCAATGAAGGTAAATTTTATTCAAATGGGAATTACTTCATTTTCTACCCATTAAATTCTCACATGTAAATTCACCCTTGTTTGTGATCCATTGCTCCATTATTGAGCATTATGAGTTTTTTGTTTGCTAACAAGAAGAGGACAAAGTTCTTGAAAAGGATTTCCAGAAAGAACCAAAATAATAGCCTCTTTCCTAATGACTTCACATTGAATCTATCCTCTCACTGCCTCTAATTTAATCTCATGCATAATAGCTGCTAGGTCTAAGGAACAGGAGTGGGAACAAGGCCTGAAAATCTGATATCCTATGAGGCCCTGCCATCTAAGTCCAAAGGCCTGACCGTATCATGAATCAGCTAAACCCAGGCTCAAGGAATCTACTGGCCTTCTTTATTTCCAGTTAGCAGGTATGGGTCATCTGGACACTGATCCCGAGGGGTGGTTCTGGGTCAGGTTTTCAGGGAGCAGTTCAGGGACACTCCTGTGGTTTCAGTTCTCCCTTAGATGTCTGGGAAGAAGGAGTGTATCCTGAGTTTGTCAAGGCAGCCCTTGGAGGGCACAGGGCCCCTGGTCAGAGAGGTGGTCCCAGGGCCAAAGAAAGGAAATGAACATGATGTGTAAGCAGTACAGTCTATGTACCTCTTAGGGCCTCTCACACCCTCATTTTGAAACATCTCCCACTCCAATGGTCCCTACATTCCCAATCCAATGGTCCCTTCTTCCCCAAAGACACTTTTCCCTAGAGAAGTAAAATTCCAAAAGCACAGTCCAGAAATTATACTAGAATTTTCATAGAGAGGTGAAAGATTATTCTGCTTGTCTCTGCAAAACTTCTGTAGGACACTCTATTTTTAAAGATTTATTTTATTTACATGAAGAGTTACAGAGACACACACAGAGAGTGAGGGAGTTCTTCTATCCACTGGTTCACTCACCAAATGGCCACAATGGCCAGGGCTGGGCCAGGCTGAAGCCAGGAGCAAGGGGCTACTTCCAGGTCTCCCACTTGGTGCAATTCCCCAATTACCAGGAGCATCACCAGAAATCTGGATTGGAAGTGGAGCAGCCAGGGCTTGAACCAGCATCCATATGGAGTGCCAGTTTAACAGGCAATGGCTTAAGACACTATGCCACAATTTCAGTACCTGTAAAATACTTTTAAGGTGTGGGGATTGTGGGGCTATAGCTTAAGCTATCACTTGGCAGGGCAGATTCCAGTTCTGGCATCAACACTTCCCATCCACCTTTATGCTAATATGCTCTGGAAGGCAATGGATAATGAACCAAGTACTTTGGTTCCTACCACTCATGTGGGAGACCACCCAGATGGAGCTCTTGCCTCCTGGCTTTGACCTGGCCCAGCCTAGGCTATTTTGAGGTGTGAACCAACAAATGGATGATATCCCTCTCTCCCTGAATGTGCCCTCTTTTTACTCTGCTTTTCAAATAAATAAATCTTTTTAAAATATCTTTTGTTATCTCTACTTATTCCCAAATTTCCTTTCCTCTCCCTGGAGATTTTTCTGTCTCCTCCTTGTCCTGTTCAGCCCCATTGGCTCCATCTGGTTCAGAGGCCTCACTTGCCTGCTCTGTGGGCTGGAGGGATCCATATGATTCTGAAAGCAGCTTATGTTCACCATCATAGCTTATGCTGTCCCTGTCTCATCACCACCTGCAGATGAAGATGTCCTTCATGGTCATGGTAATCTTCCTGGTCATGGCTTGGGGATGTTCCTGCCCTGGGATAGAGTCCTCCCTGAGGGGAAGAAAGTTTTTGTTTATGCAGTGCACACCATTACTCTATACTCATATGCTATGAAACACCTTGAAGTGGTCTGCCTTCTGTAGAAGCAAGCTACTTCCTTTGCCCAATGCCACCATACTGTGGCAGTAAATTACACGGAAAATTTCCCTTACATTGAGACAGAGATGGACCCTTGACTTTGGAACTCACTAACTCCCTTAGAAAGCACAAGGCACAAGTTCCTCTTATCCTCTTACTTGTTTCAAACTCAAAATGTCTCTATATGTCTGCTGCTACTCACCCCAAGAGGCCCTTGTACCCAGACTTCCTTCTACAGGCTCCATCCTGCCATGAACATGAAAGCACGGGTTCTCCAAGAATCACTGGATTGGCAATAATTGATGCTCATTCAATAAATCTCACAAATGTGAATTTAGTCAGAGTTATAGGGATTATATTGAGGAACTGAAGAACTTTGGCCAGGAAGTGCAGGTATAGTCCAAGGGACCAAAGGTGGTGGGACGAGTCCTTGACATTCTCCATCCCCCATGACACTCAGGACTGTGTAGTTCCCACCTCTGCATCTCTGGTCCTCTGATTCTCTAGTTTTCCCCCTCCTTAAAATCTTTCCTCCCCGACCTCAAATGTTCAAACATGGATACCTCAGTGTCAGTGCCATCAGTCAATTGACCCATGGATCTGATCCCAAATTCTCAGGATTGATCTGTTTGGTTCCCCTGAATCATGGCATTTCTCCTGCAATCAGCTATGACATAGAAGTAGTGGGTCACCAGGTTCAAACCCTCCCTTGTGGAGGTGTGGGTGATTAGAGGCCCCAGGCATGGACCGTTTTCACTGCTGACTAGATCCTCATTTATCTCTAACCCTACTGTCCTCAAAGAGCTGAACTGAGACAGGACTTGTTCTTTCTTTCTGAACCTTTTCTTTATTTTAATCCCCATTCAGGTTTTTGGAATCAATACTCTTCTTCATATTTGTTCTGTTGGAAACTATGGTGCACATGTTTGTTGGCCCCTATTTGGCCACAGCCACAAGTGCAACATAGGGTGGATGAGGTGCTGAGAGAAAACCTGGAGTCCTGCCCATGGATCTGGCACCAGGACTTTCACCAACTGGACTCTGGACTATGCACCTTTTCTTGCTGTCCACCACTGCCTGTCCCTTCCTGCCAGAACCTTGGCTTCTGATAACTACACCTGCCCAGAACCTTGCTTAGCTCCAACTTAGTGCCCAAATAGCAGGGTTCCCCAAATTACTGCCCCAATCCTAATGCTTAGCAGGTGGTCATGCCCCCTACCCTTTCCACAGAACATAGAGAGACACTTGATCCCAGAACTCTTATAGAAACTCCTGGATGACAGAAAGGGACAGGCATTCCTCTTGAATTATCTGAAATCAAACATCAATAAACAGGGTCCCAGGCTCCCTCAGCTGGAAAGTAGCACCTGTAACAGACTGATAACAAGTGCCAACTTTATAAGGACTGTGGATTATAGTACTCTGCTGGCCACAGAGAAACACAAGGAATTCATCATATTTCTCAGACACTGTCCTCTGCACCACTGCTTCCTGGAGCTGGGGAGCATTTCACAAACACATATTCTGAGCATCGTGGGAGTGCATATGTGTGTGTCTGGAGGTGTTCTTCAAGTATGAAAACCCTTGGATTTTAGGAACCATTTTGGAAGTTTTGGCAGGGCTCATTTTCAAGGTTTGAATGAACATTGTCATGAACACATTTTAAAAAATCATGTTGCTAATTCAATTTCTATGGAAGAAAATCCAGCAAGATTTTCTTACTTAATATTTCAGTAACCCAAAAAGACATCATGCGTCTAAGGCAATGATTAAATCATTATTCACTGCCCTCTTAGGAATGTTCTAAGGCCACAGCAAGCTTCCTACCGAGGAAGATGGGTTATAGTGATCTAGGCTACATCTGCTCATGTTTTTCAAAACTGGTCATATCTCATCTGCATGTTCCATGGTCCCACGCTATCATGACCATGACCATGACCATATTATATAATAAAGAGCTCACTGTAGAGGACCTGAGTGGGAGCCACACGATGGGGTTGAAGATTTGCTCTCTTCCCAAGGGTTTCAACATGCCCTTGACACAGGCAAATGGACAGCTTGTGGCAGAACCCTTGCTGCCCTTTTGGTATCCCAAGGCCTACCTCTGACAATGTGACTTCTTGGTGAGAAGTACCAAGAGCTTGGTGACCTCACCCTCATCTATACTGATAGCCTCATGCCTATCTCCAGGTACATGGGAAACTGCTCTGGCCAAGTTCCCACAGCCAGAAGTGCAGAATCCATGCCTCCAGGACCAGCTCATCTCACTGGGGGAGGCACCTAGTAGGTGAACAGTCCATGCTTCCATCCTTCCAGTAAGCAAATCCATTCCTGTCCTAGAGGTGGCAGTGGATCAAGCTTCAGGGCCAAAGAAAGCAGCCTCAGCCTTTCTTCCTTCCTTAGAGGTACTTCCTTATCTTCTGCTCCTTTTCTTCTGATTCCTGGGACCAGGGCTCACTGGGTCTCCCTGGACCTAAGTCTCAGACTTGGCCTCCTAGGAACTCAAACTAAGGTCCTATACCTTCCCCACCATAGCTACACAGAAAACACATGATACTAGGGCTTTTCAGAAGTATCTAGCAGTGAAATCTCATGCATGTCCAAGTGGTCTGTATAGGGTCACTCAGAAAAACTCTAGCAGCTTCCCCCCACACTGGCCTCTCCTTACTAGCCCTGAGCTGCATCTCAGCCAAGCATGGTCACTCATGATAGGGACTCCTTGCTCTCAGGCTGATGGAACTCACATCATTGGTTTCTTCCATGCCATAGTTCTCAGTCCATGAAGGGAGGCTTAGAGGCCAGAGATGGGTCTTGTCTTTGGGCTCATAGAGCTACCATCACTGTTGTCACTATCAGATAAGCATGACTCCTGCCTCACAGGCCTACAAATTGTTCCACAGGGAATGTACAAACATCATCACTTTCTACTGAGGGTCCAACTAGACTCTGCCTGAAGCCAGAGGCCACATCAGACACCTAGACCTAGATGGGGACTCTAAGCAGTCCATCTTCCAAGCACTCTCCCAAACTCCTTGCAGAAGAGCCCAGTGGAAAGAAAATGCAGTTACTGCACAGATCAAGGAATTTGGAACATACTAGTGCCAAGAAAGATGTGAGTGTATCATGAAGCCCACATAGGAGGGAAAATGGCAGCCAGGGTCTCTGAACCCAGGATGACTTGCAGGCTCCATCAAGAAATTCCTTCCTCACATAAGGACTAGCTTTTCCCAGTGACAGAATAAGAAGCTTGGGCAACACCTGCACAGGCCATCCTGGCTCCAAAAATTCTTACTCTGACCATGACTCCAGAGCACCAGACCTGGGAGCCAGAGAAGGATGCTTCATGGATATGGTGTCCACTGGTCCCCAATATCCTCAGGAAGCCCTGCACACAAGAGTCTTACTGGACTGATACAGCTTTTCTGCAGACCCTGAGAAAGCCTGCAGTACCTGTATTTGAGTTTCCCTAACATATGAAACCACAATAACACTTTTATACAAGAATACTCATTACTGCCAAACACATGTTGAGAACTGATTATTGTGCCCCCTCCCAATTTGGTTGATCTTTATCAGTGGTCCTCTGAGGACAATGTCTCTTAGGTCTGTACAGTCAGAAGAATCATCTCAAATAATAAAGGTCCAGGCACAGGAAAACAGATGTTTCCAGGGGTTGTTCTCAGAATAGTGCAATGAGGAACAAAGAAGGGAAACATCTGAAACTCTGAGAGGCTCCTTATTTCCACTTGTGTTTTGTCTGTATGTGGTCAGAGGTGGAAGAATAGGCATCTCCAGCTGGCCAGGCCTTAGCAACTCCTCCTCCTGGTCTGTTTGCCCAATGATAAAATCAGGAAGACCCCAAAGCCACCCAAGCTCTGCAGATCTTCCATAAGTCACAACCTCAGGGGGCTAAAGATTGACATGCAGGGCAATGTATTTAAGGTCTTGAAAGAAAAACCTTCCAACCAAGAATGGTTTTTACAGAAAAACTATCTTTTCAAAGTGAGAGAGAAATAAAGTATTTCCAGACAAGCCAAATCTGAGAGAATTCCTAACCATCCTAACCTTACAGGTTACAGTGTAATTCCGAAGGGAGTCCTACATTAGAAGTAACCATATTGAAAGCACATAGTGGTACAAACTTCAGTAACAGAGTTGATAGAATCAGTAATCAATCAAGAAAATGACAGCACTAAGTTCTTATCTATCAACATTAATCTTGAATGTAAGTAAAATAAGTTCTGTAGTGAAAGATACAGGTTGACTGGATTGATTTTTTAAAAGATGCAACTATATGCTGCCTATGATATATTCACTTCACCGATTAAAAATACACATAAACTGAAAGTGAATGGCTGGAAAAAGATATTCCAAGCAAATGGAAGCCAAAACCAAGCTGTATTAAAATAGATTTTGAATCAAAACTTGTATAAAACACAGGGGAAATATATATATTGTGAGAAGGAACAATGTAGCAAGAAATGCAAGAAAATATAACAATCATAAATATATAGGTACCCAACAAAAGACAACCCAAATTATACCACACATATTATTAGACATAAACCGAAAGATAGACTCCAATACAACCATAGTAGGGGACTTCAACATCTGACTATCATAGGTAGAGAGATCATTCAGACAGAATGGGGGCTGGCACCATGGCACCACAGTAGGTTAATCCTCTGCCTGCAGTGCTGGCATCCGATATGGGTGCTGGTTCTAGTCACAGCTGCTCCTCTTCCAATCCAGCTCTCTGCTATGGCCTGGGAAAGCAGTAGAAGATGGCCCAAGTTGTTGGGCCCCTGCTTGTGCATGGGAGACTGGGAAGAAGCACCTGGCTCATGGTTTTGGATCAGCACATTTCTGGCCATTGGGGCCATTTTGGGAGTGAGCTAATGGAAGAAAGACTTTTCTCTGTCTCTGCTTCTCACTCTCATTGTCTGTAACTCTACCTCTCAAATAAATAAATTTTAAAAAAATCTTAAAGAAAGAAAACCAAGAAATATACACCAGATTTCAACCACACTATTTAACGAATTGACCTAACAAATATTTACAGAAAATTTCATCCAACAATTATGCAACCCATATTCTTCTGATAAATACATGGAAGATTTTCTAGGATTGTCCATATATTGGGCAGGAAACTAAATCTCAATAATGTTTTAAAACTGCTTTATATCTTCTAAAACCACAGAGAAACAAAACTAGAAATCAACAAGAACAATGGAAAATTTACAAGCATACCAAAATTGAGCAACATGCTCTTGAATGACAAGTTGCTCATTAAAGGAATTTTAAAGAAATATTTTGAAACAATTGAAAATGAAAATTCAACATATCAAAAATACATATGGTATATGGAAATATTGTTAAGAGGAAAGTTTATAGCATTAAGTGTATACATTAAAAATAGAAATATTTCAAATAAATAGTCAAATGATGCATCTTAAAGACTTATAAGAGCAATAAAAAACATGAAAAAATTATTAGGACAGTAGAAACAATGAGGATCAGAGAAGGAATTCATTAAATTTAAACTAAGAAAACAATACAAAAGATCAACAAAAAGAAAAGCTGATTTTCAAAAAGTTGATTAAAAGAGGCAAACATGTCAGAGAAACAATGAAAAAACTGAAATGAACAAAATTTGGCATGAAAAAAGAAACATTGCAACTGATAAAGTGCAATGGATCATAAGAAGCTATATGCTAATTAATTGGAAAAGCTTAGGAAGTGGATATATGACTGGATACAAGCAACCTAATAACATTAATTCAAGAAGATATAGAAAATTTACACAGGCCTGTAATAAGCAATGATACCTAAATCTAAGCAGTAACAACATTTTTTCCTAACAAAGCAAAGTCCAGGACCTGATGGTTTTACAGCTGAATTCTACAAAAAGAGGGGAAAAAAAAGAGGAAATAAATCTGGGAGCAGTGTTGCAGTGCAGTGGGTAAAACCACTGTGATGCCAGCATCCCTTATGGTGTTGGTTCGTGTTCCACTTCCAATCCATCTCCTTGGTAATGACCTGAGAAAAGCAGGGGAAGATGGCCCAAGTACTTGGACTTCTACCCCCAACCTGGGAGACCCAAATGAAACTCCTGGCTCCTGGTTTCAGAGTAGCCTATCCCCAGGCACTGTGGTCATCTGGAGAGTGAACTGGTGGAATGAAGATTTTCTCTCTCTCTCTCACTTGCAAATGAATCATTTTAAAAAAGAGGAAATTACTCAAATATGTTCTAACAATTCCAAAATATTGAAAAAAATAGAACTCTGTCAAACTGTTTTTTAACACCAGTATTACTATGAAACCAAAACAAAAGAAGGATACAACACACACACAAAAAAAACTACATACTGATATCCCTGATGACCATAGATGCAAAAATTCTCAAAAATATTAGCAAGCCAAAACCAATACTACATCAAGATAATACATCATGTACAGGTGAGATTCATTCCAGGGATGCAAGGATATCTCAACATTCACAAGTCAACAAAGGTAATAGATGACACCAAAATGAATGAATGAAGAACAAAAAAGCCATATGATTATATCTGTGGTGGAATGAGGTGAAAAGGTCATATCAAGATGGATGCTAGGCTGGAGCTGTGGCTCAATAGGCTAATCCTCCACCTTGCAGTGCCAGCACACTGGGTTCTAGTCCCGGTCAGGGCACTGGATTCTGTCCTGGTTGCCCCTCTTCCAGGCCAGCTCTTTGCTGTGGCCAGGGAGTGCAGTAGTCCTTGGGCCCTGTACTCCATGGGAGACCAGGAGAAGTACCTGGCTCCTGCCATCGGATCAGCGCGGTGCGCCGGCCTCAGCACACCAGCCACAGCGGCCATTGAAGGGTGAACCAGCAGCAAAGGAACACCTTTCTCTCTGTCTCTCTCTCTCACTGTCCACTCTGCCTGTTAAAGAAAGGGATATAAACAATAATCAAATGAAAAGATGTTTAACTCCTTTCAAATAATGCAAATTTAAAAGTCATAGAATCATAAAAGTTATAGGGTCATAAAACCTAAAGCTAATTTCTCTAAGTTAACAGGGCAACAATATGGAACTATTGGAAACTATATGGAACTAATTGGAAAATGAATTTTTTGAAGATTTATTTATTTATTTGAAGGTCAGAGTTATACAGAGGAGAGGCAGAGAGAGAGAGAGAGAGAGAGATCTTTCATCTCTGGTTCACTCCCCAATTGGCCACAACAGCCAAGCCGCACCAATCTGAACTCAGGAGCCAGGCACTTCTATTGGGTCTCCCACCAGGGTGCAGGGGCCCAAGGATCTGAGCCATCTTCTGCTTTCCCAGTCCATAGCAGAGAGCTGGATGGGAAGTAGAGCAGCCAGGATCTGAACCGGCACCCACATGGGATGCCAGCACTGCAGGCAACAGTCTTACCCATTATGCCACAGTGCCGGCCACTGGGAAATTAAATTCTAAATGCTTACCTATATTTGAGTGTTTCTGGATTTTCTGTTCTTTCGTTCATTTCTTTCCAATTTTGAATAAATGATTAATTTGTGGAAATCAATACCTTGTCATATCTAGAAAGACAGGACTTTTTAAAAATAAATTACAAACATCATCACAACAGTAGAAGAGCATTTGTAACTCTAAAATTTGAAAACCTTGTGGTTTTGGTAAAGGCAATAAACATAAAGTACTAACATTTTGACAAAAATAAGCCTCCTTATCCATGAACACAGGGGCATCTTCTCACTGCAGTGCCCCCTCTTCAATAATGCACACATCAAGTGAGGTGTGCACTGATATAACATGGATACTGGGATTTACTGAAAGAATGTTTTTAAAGACTTATTTATTTATTTTTATTTGAAGAGTTCAGAGTTACAGAGAGAGGGAGGGAGATAGAGAGAGAAGAAAAAGACAATGAATGTGAATGCCTTTCAACCCCTGGTTCACTCTCCAAACAACTGCAATGGCTAAGGCTGAGCCAGGCCAAAGCCAGAAAAGAGGAGCTTCTTCCAGGTGTCCCATTTAGGAGAGAGGGCCCCAGCACTTGGGCCCTCTTCCCCTGCTTTTTCCAGGCTGTTAGCTAGTAGAGAGACAGGTTTAGAAATGGAACAGCTGTACATGAACTGGCTTTACTTTCTTTGCCACAAAGTTGGCCCTTACTGAAATAATTTTTAGCCCAGAAGTTGACATATTATAGGAAGTGGTTTTTGGATCATGTGATTCTCTAAAATTGCACAACAATATGACTTTTTAATTGTATATATTAAAAGGAAAATTCCATATAAATTTTGTTGGTACAGTCCCTCTCGAATGATCAATAAACGTCTATCAGTGGGAATTAGGAGTCCATGGGAATCAGCCAAGGTTCCAGTTCTGGGTTTGCTCCTCAGAAGGATGACATGGGCACCTGGTCAAGAGTGACTCCCTCCTCCTAGCCGGCGCCGCGGCTCACTAGGCTAATCCTCCGCCTAGCGGCGCCGGCACACTGGGTTCTAGTCCCGGTCGGGGCGCCGGATTCTGTCCCGGTTGCCCCTCTTCCAGGCCAGCTCTCTGCTGTGGCCAGGGAGTGCAGTGGAGGATGGCCCAGGTGCTTGGGCCCTGCACCCCATGGGAGACCAGGAAAGGCACCTTGCTCCTAGCTCCTGCCATCGGATCAGCGCGGTGCGCCGGCTGCAGCGCGCTGGCCGCGGCAGCCATTGGAGGGTGAACCAATGGCAAACGAAGACCTTTCTCTCTGTCTCTCTCTCTCACTGTCCATTCTGCCTGTCAAAAAAAAAATTAAAAAAAAAAGAGTGACTCCCTCCTCACTCATGAAGATAAGGAGCTCCCTCATCACTGAGGCTGTGTCCTCACAGACACCGCAACAACCCACCCACTTTTACCTCCTCAGGATCCCAATCCTAGCAATCTAGACAGACCAAACAGTGTTCCCACAAGGTGACCACAGGGTAGCTCCACGCTTTCCAGGCTCTACATTCAGTACAACTGCAGCAGAACAATGTCACTAAACACTAGTACATGGGCACACCTCTCACAGCTGCAGGCTTGGTGCATGAACACTAAGGCCCAGGTGCCAGGTGGCTCAGGGAACATATGCACAATCCAGGGCTCACAAATCTTTGAGGTTGCACTCACTCTGAGCCTAAGTGGGACTTGGCTGATTGTTGATGCTTGTTAGTAAAAGAAAAACTCCTTTGTGGAGAAGCAGTCTTTGTAATGCATTGGGACTCAAGTAGCAGGAAACTTCAGGATGCTTAAAGGCATTGCACCAAAGAAAATTTCCTCAAAACATCTTTCTAAATTTCCTGATCCCTCACATCATCCTCTTCCCTATCACTGTAGACCACATCTGGTTTCCATCAGAGTTTAGCTAGCAACCACAAATGACTACTTTTGTGATTTCAGAAAGTGTGGTTGTATGTGTCATCTAGTGTAAACCTAGGAGGCAAAAGGGTTTCACACTTTCCAGAAGACATAAAAGCACATTTATGCAGATCTCCAATATTTACTCCAGCCTTATAATTGTTTTATGATTTTTTTTTTACATTTTACTCCCAATTTCATCTTTAATCAAACCACAATTTATTTGGAGTATTTTGTAACAATTAAAAATTTTAAAAATAGCTTTTCTCTTATTCCAAATAGTTCATCGTTTTTCAGAATTCAAATATCACTTTATCTTTCCTTATGCTTAAACCAGGAGACAGAAACTCTATTTTGGTCACCCGCATGGGTGATAGGATCACAAGCACTTAGGGCATAATCTACTGCCTTCCCAGGTAATGGTCAGTAAAGAGTAGCCTATATTCCTATATGGAATGCCGGTGTGCCAAGCAATGCCTTATACCAGTCCTCAAGTCTGATTTTTTATAAAGACTATTTTTGATATGAATTGAAGAGAAGAAGATTTCCCATATACTAGCTCACTCCTCAACTACTCTCAAAGGCTAAGGCTGGGCCAAGGCAATGCTGTGAGATGAGATGGTAGCCCAGGTTCTCCCACAGGGAGGGCAGACATCTCACTACTTAAGTCATCACATTTTGCCTACCAGGATGCACATTTGAGGGCAGCATGAATCAGGACAAGAAAAGACTCAAATCTAGGCATATCAATGTGATGCTGGCTTCACAACTGCTATCTTAATGGAGAGACCAAAGACCCACACCCAACAATAAAAATGTTACATGAACTTTTTGAGTAACCCTTCTGTATAAGAATCTAAAAAATGAATTTCACAAAAATATGTAAATATTTAAGTTTATTTTCCATTAACTTTCAGCAATTATGGAACAGCTGGTTACGTGACAATTTGCAATATTGGCATCTTATATAAAGAGCCAATTCAAGAACAATGTTGCTCTGATTCTGACCTATGTTCCTGTTTATGAACTTGGGAAGGCAGATGAAGCTGGCTCAAGAGATGACCTGGATGGAATTACTGGGTCCTGGCATTGGCCTATACTGGACCTGGATTTTGGCCATCCGAGGAGTGAAGCAATACATAAAACTGCTCTTTTTCTCTACCTCCCTCTCCCTGTATCATTTGGTCACTCCTTCCCTCTGCTCCACCTTTCAAAGAAAAATTAATAACTATTTTTTCATGCTTTGTTGTTGTTAGTCTTACTAAATTATGTTAATAGCCCTATTTTAATATGATTTAAGGGATGTAAATTTCATGCCATTAATATGTACAAATTTAGGAACTTAATGATAATTATAACCCTACCTCCCTCCCACCTATATTCCCATCCTTCTTCCTCCTCCCTCTACCACTCCCATTTTTATTTTTTACAGAGACCTCTTTTCAATTAACTTTAAACTCATAAGATTAACTAGACTAAGTAGAAGGATCAACAATAGTATGAAGAAAAAAACATAAGAAGCAGAAAAGAAACAAAAAGCAATGTTCCTCAGTAGTCAAGTTAGGACTGTTCAAAATCATTGCATGATAAAGGGCCAATTTCACTCCCATAGATTACCTTTTAGGTATTATACTAGCTAGCACAGATCAGAGAGAATATATGGTATTTGTCTTTTTGGACTGGCTTATTTCACTAAGTATAGTGGTTTCAAGTTGCAACCATTTTGTTTCAAATTACAGGTTTTCATTTTTTAGCAATGCATGATATTCCATACTATGTGTGTGTGTGTGTGTATATATATATATATATATATGGCATAATTTCTTAATCCAGTATTCAGTTGATGGACATCTGGGTTGATTCCATATCTTAGCTATTATACATTGAGCTGCAATGAACATGAAGATACAGATAACTTTATAATACACTGATTCATTTACTTTGGATAAATTCTCAAAAGTGGGATGGCTGGTTCATATGCTAGGTCTATATACAGCTTTTGAGGTATCTCCACACTGTCTTCCACAGTGGCTGCACCAGTTTACGTTCCCTCCAAGAGTGGATTAGTGTACCATTTCCCCCACATCCTCACAGGCATTTGTTGTTTTATGATTTCTGTATGAGAGTCATTCTTTTTTAAAAAGATTTATTTATTTGAAAGTCAGAGTTACACAGAGAGAGGAGAAGGAGAGGGAGAGGGAGAGAGAGGGGGAGAGGGAGGGGGAGAGGAGAGGGAGAGAGAGAGGGAGAGAGAGGTCTTCCATCTGCTGGTTCACTCCCTAACTGGCTGCAATTGTTGGAGCTAAAGTGATCTGATCTGAAGCCAGGAGCCAAGAGATTCTTCTGGGACTCCCATACCAGTGCAGGGGCCCAAGGACTTTGGCCATCTTCTACTGCTTTCCCAGGCTTTAGCAGGAAGCTGGATCAGAAGTGGAGCAAATGGGACTCGAACCAGTAACCATATGTGATGCTGGCCCTGCAGGTGACAGCTTTATCTGCTATGCCACAAAGCAGGCACCTCCATTCTCTCTTTCCACACCTTCAGGACCTCCTAATTCATATATATGGATTATTTGATAGTATCCATACATCTCAAACAGTGTTTTTATGCTTTTCAATTTCATTTGTTCTGGTATGACTGAATTATTTCCAAAGATTTGTCTTCTAGCTTGGATAGTCTTTCTTTTTCCTCTCCAAATCTGTTGTTAAGGCTTTCTACTGCATTTTTATTTAATCTATCGAATTCTTCATTTCTAATATTTCATTTTGATTTCTCTTTAAAATCTCAATTTCATGTGAAAAATTTTCATTCATGTCACATATGGTATTCTTTAGCTTGTGGATTTGCTTCTGATTACTTTTGAGTATTCCTATGACTAATTTTTTGAATTCTGTTTTCATCATTTCATCCATTTCTTGACCTTCACATTCTATATTGAAAAATTGTTGTGTTCCTCTGAAGGACCATGATGTCTTCCTTATTCTCATTTCCTAATTTTCTACACTTTTTTTAGGCTCTTGTGGAGGTAATTGCTCTTTTTTGTTTCCTCTGATGAGTTGTATCTTTGAGCTATGCCTATGTGCATTGTCTGTACTTTCAGTGAATACCAAGAGGTGTATGACGGATGTTTCCAGGGACCTCTGTTCAGTGCTCTAGAGTGGGGTGAGTATCCAGAGTAACAATCAAGTTGGGTTTGGTAACTCTCCTCTTATTAACAGACGTGGAGGGAGGATGGTCACGTTTGTTGGTGTGATCAGCCTCTCACCTCTTTTCCTCCAAGCTGAGTAATGCCCAGGTGTTTGTCCCCAGTGTCTTCACTCATCTGCACTTCTGTATGAACCACACAAATGATCTGCATAGTCCTCTCTGTGAGCATGATTCCTGCTACAGGGATCTGCCCTGGCAACCAAAGAGTTTTGAGCACGTGAGTCTGCATCCAGAGCTTGCCCAGACCCAGGCTACACCTTGTCTCCTCCCAGGCAGTCACAGTGTTTTCACAGTCTCAGCACCCAGTGCTCCCATGGTCAAGGGCTGTAAGAGGGTGCACTCTGCCCTGCTAGCCTGTTCTGTCTACACAGTGACTGGGGAGTTCACGGAGCCACTGCCCATGTATTCTACCCTGGCAGATGGAGCCTCTCAGCCAGACTGAAAGTGGAGAATGTGAATGTTTTCCTCTGGCAAAATCCTTGGGTGATGTGTATGTACAATACCTGCTGGCCACAGCCCCACTCCTTTCACAGTTGTGCTGGGTGTGTACAAACATCCCCACTGGCAGCATTTCCCTTTGTTTAGATTCTCCTCCAAGCCTATTGCAGTTTGGGCATGGAAGAATTGGTGTTTACCTGATGAGAAGGTGGAGACAGTGACCACCAATTTACTTAAACAGCAGTGGTTGCCCCTGCCGACAAGTCTTGCTAGTTGCTGGGTATGTACAGAAGAGCTGGAGCAGATGCTACCTGCTTATGTCCAAAATGGCATCAGCCTTCCCACAGCTAGCCACAGGGCACTGCTATGAAGTGGAGAGAAGGGAAGAGAGAGATGCAGCACTTTTTTATTCCTCCCCTCAAGGTGAGCAGTTGCCTTGCTCCTATGAAGTTTCCCAGTTGGGCTCAAAGACAGTGCAGTCCACTAGCTTTCCCTCCATCTGTATTAACAATTGTGCAGGCCCATGCAGTTTGACTGTACTTTGTTCACCAGAGTAGACTCTAGGTCCTTTTTCATGTTCATGCTTGTTGCTGAGCCTTCCACTCAGTTCCAGGCCATTTCCATTGCTTTTGCAGGACTTCCCACTGCAGTTTTCTCTGCAACTTTCTCCTGAGAGTACTTTCTCTACTTTCTTTCCTTCTAACTTTGCCTAGTGTAGAGCACACCTTCTTGTCACTATTTTACCATTGTGCAATTAAGTTAACAATGCAATGCCTGTAATGCTCACTGATACAATGGTTCAAGATGAAAAGAAAAGGGGAGCCAAAGAGGATCTGAAATATTTCTCTTTTTTTTTGACAGGCAGAGTGGACAGAGAGAGAGAGAGACAGAGCAAAAGGTCTTCCTTTTGCTGTTGATTCACCCTCCAATGGCTGCTGTGGCCAGCGTGCTGCAGCCGGCGCACCACGCTGATCCGATGGCAGGAGCCAGGTACTTATCCTGGTCTCCCATGGGGTGCAGGGCCCAAGGACTTGGGCCATCCTCCACTGCACTCCTGGGCCATAGCAGAGAGGAGCAACTGGGACAGAATCCGGTGCCCCGACTGGGACTAGAACCCAGTGTGCTGGTGCCGCAAGGCAGAGGATTAGCCTAGTGAGCCACAGTGCCAGCTGAAATATTTCAAAATCAGGTGTGTCATACAAGCCAATCCCAAGAAAAGCCTACCAAAGATTTAATGTAATTCCAAACAATAAATAAAGTTGTATTTTTGCTGGAATATACACTATTACTGTGACATTCCTGATTACATGTGTTTTTTATAAAGTAATAAGCAGGGTCAAATATTGTGATGCAGCACTTGGGACTCAGACATCCCATATAGCAATGCCAGTTTGAGTTCTGTCTGTTTTGCTTCTGAGACAGCTCTCTGCTAATGTATCTGGGAAACAGTGGATTTAGGAACACTTTAGAATTCCAAAGTGACAGCAGTTCAAGTCTCCAAAATCTTGAAGACATTATTCATGGCTGATTTCTTTATACTAAAGCATGACCATCATCTGGGCAACATTCTTTTATTTGTTCAAATTGAAGTAAAACAAAACAACACTTCATATGAAAGGAACATACATAATAAAATGAATGTTATTTTTCTTCTTATTTCATAAATTTTATGTTTTCTCATTAAAATACACTCAATCATTTCAGCCATGCAAAAATTAAGCCAATTCTCCCAAATCCATTACCAGAAAATAATGTTTTGCAATGAAGAAAAACATTTTTGAAGGATCTGAATTTTGACTTAATGTGAAACAAGTTCTCATTGTTTTATTTCTCAAATTTAGAAAGAACCTCTCACATCTGGATACTATTTTTTTCAGGTACCAAGCCACTGGCAGGATCCATCAGTAGGAATGCTTTTTAATCACAGAGAGAAAAGATGGTTAACATTTACAAAGCATATTCTACTCTTCTTCCAAGCAGAAAAGATGGCCAGGGCAACATGAACAAATTACTCAGGTGGCATTTCTAATCTCCTAGTGCCTTCCTCCAACACTGAAGTCTGGTGTTCACTGAATTTATACAAGATGAGCAGTGCAGCCACCTGAAGGTGAGGAACAGTAGAAACCTGCAGGGGACAACTCTGGACTGGAAAGTCCAAGAGGGGTAGCCTGAGCATAGATGGCCCTACAGTGATCTGGGGGTTGGGTGTGAGCCAGGCAGGGTTAAGTGCAGTGTTTAGAGGCCCCTGAGAAAGATCTAGTGACAAGCCAGGGTGACCAGGAGGTGCAGAGTTTCTGGACTTTGTGAAGGATTGGAAATTCTCTGCAAGAGCAATGGAATGTCACTTAAAGTTTTGAACTTCAATGCTAAATGTGAGAGCCCAGTACACCATGTGCAGGCATCCCCTGTGCCATTGAATGTCAACCTGACAGCCCGTACCATGCCTCCTGGGAGCAGAAAGTGTCTGTTGTAATCCTAAACTGGACAGTGGTGAATAATCTGGAAGTGGCCTTCAGCATCCTTCTTCTCAGGGTTCCTAGTCAGGAATGCATGGTTGTCTGCTGGGTGCCCAAGCTCCCATGAAGACAAGGATCAAGTAGAACCAGAAAGTCCTGAGGCCTGATTAGACAAACCAACAACATAATCAGACCTAATTTCTCCACCTTTGAAATGGGTCAGGATAGCCAACAGAGTCCCTGCAGAGTCACAGCCTGCTTGCAACCCATGTGCCTCCTGATCATCCCCTTCCATCTCCTTCCATATGGGCACTGACCCCTCATGCCCACAATTTACATTCAAGTTCACTAATGACTCAAGACCCATTGGTGTCCACCCACTTTAAAAGTCAGAAATTACTGAATCCAAGTCCATAATTATTTTAAGAAAACACCAACCAAAAACATGAAGCATCATTGATATGTGTATATTTTCACCCCTCCCCTTATGTCTTGAAAAGTCTTTATTACTATTGTTAAAAACAAATTACTCAGCTCAGTTAAGGTTCATGGGGTATTGGGCACTTGGTGTCCAGGACTTTGTTCCTCTGACAAGTCCAGCCATCAGCCTGGCCTTGTACAGCTGGGGGAGACACAAACACAGAACCCTCTCCAACCATCTGTTTGTGGGCCCCTCACACCAGTCAGGGAGCAGAGTTCATGTTACATTGCAACTCAGGCAGTATCCACATCACATTGATCCACAGCAGCATGGCTGGGAAGGGACCTCACGACACTCTCACTTGTACCATCATCTTGGATCTTTTCCCAATTTCTCCTGTGTACCCATCCTTCTTTCCCTTTTCCAGGCCTATAAGGCTCCACAGAAATCCAGGTTTCCTATGACCTATCTATTGATGCCAATTAAGAGCTGGGATGGATCTGCATTCTACTGAATGTAGCATTCTCAGAGGCAGGCCTCAGAAGCAGCCTCATATTCTATACAAAGTACTGCCCATAACTTCATAAGTGGTTCCATTCTTACTTAAAAAAACCCAGGAGAATCTTCTTTGATTGGCATTAACAGGCTGCCCTGATAACATTGAGTAAACCTTGGGAGGAAATTCTACTGTTTCTTTTAGTTAAATTTTTTTGAAGTTTTTTTTATTATTATTATTTGACAGGTAGTTATAGACAGTGAGAGAGAGAAAGAAACAGAGAGAAAGGTCTTCTTTCCATTGGTTCACTCCCCAAATGGCCGCCTTGGTCAGAGCTATGCCGATCTGAAGCCAGGAACCAGGTGCTTCTTCCTGGTTTCTCATTACAGTGCAGGCACCCAAGCACTTGGGCCATCCTCCACTGCCCTCCTGGGCCATAGCAGAGAGCTGGACTGGAAGAGAAGCAACCAGGACTAGAACTCGGTGCCTATATGGGATGCTGGTGCCAGCCTCGACATTCTACTATTTCACATTCAAGAAACATTTTGTCAAAGAAAAGGGGATGGGAGAAAAGGCAAGATAAATTGGACCTCATACCCACAGAAGCCCTAATCTGCAAACTGATATTAGCTCTTTGCTGAGATGCCTACCTGGACTGTCAAGTGTATTCTCTTCAATAAAGTTTCTTATCTTGCTTAGCCAACTCTGAATGACTGGGCACTCCCACTCAGATTCATCTGAAGAGATGTCCATTCATTCTGATGGAGCACTACCTCATTGCACCTCATTACCTTGTTTATCACGACTCTGTGTCTCACATCGAAAATTCTTTTCTTATGCAAATAGAATATTCTCTATTCCAGCCATTGCAAATAAAACATAAAAATACAGACAGCAGCTTATAACTTTAAGGTTAAAACTAACTTGGGAATATGCAACTAATTGCCAGTTGAGTAAGTTTTATCCATTTTTGTTGGTGAAGTTCACTTATTTTTATTTGAAATAAACTCAATTATATAAAATGCTGAGCAAAAAGAATAAAAATTCAAATTATTATTTTACAAAAACTAACCATAACTGCTGATTCTCAGCCATTTTTATGCTTAAAAAGATGAGTAGAGGAAAATGTATAAGTGATGGTGTAGTTTCCTCTCTGACAAAAAAAGTCTACTGAAGAATCTTGCTGGTGGTACTTGATATCTGAAAAAAAGTACCCATGTGTGAGAATTTCTTTTAAATTTGAGAAATAATAAAATGAGAAATTGTATCATGCTATGTAGAAACTTCATGTCCTGTAAAAATATGTTTTCCTTAATTTCAAGACATTCTTTACTAGTAATGAATTTGAAAGAAATGGCTTAATTTTCTGACTGGAATCAGAAGATGCTTGCTTGATTCTCTTTTTATAAGAAAATTTAAAAATTATTTTTTGTGTTCAAACTGTTGAAATCTTTACTTAGTATATGTTAAATTGATCTCCTGTATATAAAGATAATTGAAAATGAATCTTGATGAAGAATGGGATGGAAGAGGGAGTGGGAGAGGGGTTGGTTGCAGGTGGGAGGGTGATTTGGAGGGGGAGCCTCTATACTCCAAAAGTTCTACTTTGGAAATTTATGTTTATTAAATAAAAGTTAAAAAATGAAAAAAAATATTTTTGTGAAATAAGTAGCAAAAAAAGATTAGTTTTTATTAAGCAGTTTTTTTTTTTTTAACATGAAGTGATGTGTCTATTTTATCTCAATTTAAAAAATAAAAAAGTTTGCTTCAGTGCCTAGAAGTCAGCCATGAGTGATGTCTACAAGATTTTGGAGACTTGAACCACTGTCACTTTGGGATTCTAAAGTGTTTCCAAATCTACTGCTCCCCAGATACATTAGCAGAGAGCTGTATCAGAAGCAGAGTAATCAGTACTCAGACTGGCACTCTTATATGGGATTTCTGAGTCCTAGGTGTGGCACCACAATGACTGCCCTTGTTTATAATTTTATGAAAGGAACAAGTAAATAAGAATTTCAAATGTAGTAATGAGTATTTCTGTCAAAATTATATTTATTTGGCTGTTTCAAATTGAATTACATTTTTGGTGAAGTTTGCTGACAGCCTACTGAAATGTTACATATTTTTAAGTGCTAGACTTGGGACTGGTTTGCATGAGACACTTCATTTGAAACATTTCAGATCCTCTTGATATCCCCTTATCTTTGCCTCCCACAACCAGTCCTGTGGGCATTGCATTTGTTATATGTAACTACAACCTAATAGATTTGTGATTTATGTCTCTACACTTCTTGAATCTGAGTGGCTATGTTATTCCTGAAGCAAGTACCCTTAAGGAATAGAAATTTATAACAAAGTAAATTTTATGATTTCTTCTAAGTAGTAAAAAGCTAGTTTTGTTACTTATGGATGCTTGCTCAGGAATTGTCCTCACAATTTTTAAGATTTATTAATTTTTATTTATTCAAAAGAGCAACAGAGAGGTAGAGACTGAGAGAGATAGGAAGACAGAGCATTTGTAGCCATTGGTTCACTCTCTAAATGAACAAAACAGCCACGTCTGGGCCAGGCCAAGCCAAGGGTCCAGGTGTCCCATGTAAGGGGAAGAGCTCAACTACCTGGGACATATTTAAATAAAGGCTTACACATGAGGCCAGCTCCATGGCTCAATAGGCTAATCCTCCACCTTGCAGCACCGACACACTGGGTTCTAGTCCCATTCAGGGCACTGGTTTCTGTCCCAGTTGCCCCTCTCTACTGTGGCCCGGGAGTGCAGTGGAAGATGGCTCAAGTCCTTGGGCCTTGCACCCCATGGGAGACCAGGATGAGCACCTGGCTCCTGCCTTTAGATCAGCATGGTGCGCTGGTCGCAGCACACCGGCCGCAGCGGGCATTGGAGGGTGAACCAACAGCAAAGGAAGACCTTTCTCTCTGTCTCTCTTTCTCACTGTCCACTCTGCCTGTCAAAAAAAAAAAAAAAAAAGAGAGACTTACATATGAAACAGAGTAATAGAATTCATTAAACTGTATATTAGATTTCTATAAAGTCACAAATGTTTGAAAAATCATAATACTGTATTAGAAAAAGGTATTTAAATCTGAAAATATTAATATTATTTAATACATTTTTAAAAGTTTCAAAATTTGAAAATATTTTGAGCAAAAATTTAAAACTTGAAAGTAGTTTAAGTAAGCACTTTCTGTGATATTATTTTTTTTATTTGACAGGTAGAGTAATACACAGTGAATGAGAGAGCCAGAGAGAAAGGTCTTTCTTCCATTGGTTCACCCACCAAATGGCCGCTACAGCTGGAACTGTGCCGATCCAAAGCCAGGAGCCAGGTGCTTCCTCCCAGGCTCCCATGTGGGTGCAGGGGCCCAAACACTTGGGCCATCCTCCCTTGCCTTCCCAGGACACAGCAGAGAGCTGGACTGGAAGAGGAGCATCTGGGACTAGAACCGGCACCCATATGGGGTGCCGGTGCCACAAGCAAAGGATTAACAAAGTGAGCCACAGCGCTGGCCCCTGTGATATTATTTTTGAAACTTATTTTATGTCATGGTGAATTAAAAAGCAAATATAAAATATAATCTCATAATTTTTTTCTAAGGGCACAACGGTATTGAATTCCCTAAATGTGAAGTTGAAGCAATTAGTTCCTATTTAATTGCATAATACCTCCGTGTAACCTCAAAATATCACTTCAGTTCTGCTCTAAGTGCCACACATTTTTCAGTCTCACCTTAAATCATTCTATATAGATAGATAGATCTATAAAATGTAGATAAAGTGTCTTTTGTTATTTACTGGGCTTTAATTTTAGGTTTTTCTGGCAATGATCTCTTCACCAAATTAATTTCAAGAGAGAGAGAAACAAGAATTTATAGAGGAATATGTAGTGGTAAATGTCATGAGACACATATGAATTTTCATTTGTAATACTTATAAAGAAAATCATAATAGACTATTTCAATAATTTAGCTAAAATTATAAATTATAAAGCCTTTTGAAAGCATATCAGACATAGAAAATTATTATAGAGAGGTAGATTTATTTATAGCAAAGCAGTATATTTTATGTTAATTGACTTTATATATATGTATATCAGAATATATATGAGAAGGGTGGCGTTATCATGACATTTTTAAAACACATTTCCAGGAGAAGTTTTATAGATTTAGAATTATTTAAAATACAAAATGGTGAAATGAAGGTCTAGCATTTTGGTGTCATGGGTAAAGCTTCTGCCTGAGATGCCAACATTCCATATGGGCACCAGTTCTTGAACCAGCTGACCAACTTCCAATCTAGCTCCAGGTTAATGTCCTGGGAAGATCAGAAGAAGGTGGCCCAAGTGCTTTGCCCCTGCTCTCCATGTGGCAGAGCTGGAAGAAGTTCCTGGCTCCCAGCTTTGGCCTGGCCCATGGCTGGCAATGGCCATCTGGGGAGTGAACCAAAGGGTGGAAGATAGCTTTCATTGCCTTGATCACTCTCTCTCTCTCTCTCTCTCTCTCTCTCTCTCTCTCTCTCTCTCTCTATCTATCTCTCCCTCTATCTTTTCTCTCTCTCTGTAACCCCTTCAAATAAATATTCACTTTTATATAAACACTAAAATGAAACATCCACCAGAATAATAAAGTCAAGTAATACAAGAATGGCTTGGTTTCCTGACCCAGAATTTAGCTATTTCTACACAACTTCCAACTAATCACAAAAATGAAAAACACAATAGAAATACAGAAAAAATCTAATCCATCTTTATGACTCTTTAAACGATGCTTGAAGTGTCTTACATGTACTCTCTTATAAGATACTAAAACCCAGTGACAATTATTACTATGACTGCCACCAAAAAATTTAGTGTAGATGGAAGCTATTAAGAAGTATCAATTATTCAACATTATTATTCATCACCAAATGCTTTACACTTACCATTTTATCTGGATAGTGAGCATTCAGCAGATAATTATGAAACAACTGAATGGAAAACTGGTTAATATTTCTAACTCTCTCAGAAGCTCACCTTTCTTAAGGAATTTCTTAAGGAATTTCTCTTGTCCTAGCAGACATATCAAAGATATCAAAATTTTGCTTTGCATGTTATAGGCTTTATTCACTATTTGCTAAGTTAAGATGCAGTTAACAATAAATGAAAAACTTTATCGAGGTCAGTGCTGTGGTATAGTAGGTAAGGCCACCCATATGGGTGCCGGTTCCAGTCCTGGCTGCTCCACTTCCAATCCAGCTCTCTGCTATGGCTTGGGAAAGCAGTAGAAGATGGCCCAAGTCCTTGAGCCCCTGCGTCTGTGTGGGAGACCTGGAAGAAGCTCCTGGCTCCTGGCTTTAGATCAGTTTAGCTCTGGCCATTGCGGTCATTTGGGGAGTGAACCAGCAGATGGAAGACCTGTTTCTCTCTGCCTCTCCTTCTCTCTCTGTGTAACTCTGATTTTCAAATAAATAAATAAATATTTAAAAAAGAATATTATATAATAAATCCACAGGAATAATTCCTTTGTAAGTTTTTGCAGAGAAATAACTTCTTCAGTGTATTGGAGTAGGAGAGTATAGGGGGATCACTTGCCATATTGTTTCAAATAATTATTTAACATTAGGTTTATCATATTGGAGGAAAATTCTTACATCATTGTGTGTTCTGAACACAATAATAAAATGAACCACATATGTTCTTCAACAAATTCTGGCTGCTAGGTTATTACAGAATTCTCTGGTGATATGTTTACACATGTGGTGCCACTGCAAAGAAGGTAATAGTGGGGCTTTCAGCCTGGTAAGTGTCCTCTGACCTTTTATATTTTGACAGAAGGAACTTGAGTTGGTTGTCTGCATTTAGTGTCTAAAGCACATACATACAATGAAATGAATGTTCTTTATTTTTGGAAGTTTTCTGTAAGTATCATGTGGATAAATACCAACATATCTGAGATCCTGAAAAATCTCACTTCACCTCTATTTCTATTTCTCTAGACTTATTCTCTAAGGGAAAGTAAACAAGGAGTAGTGGAGTGAAGAGAGATGAAAACCTCAATTTCTGAGACTAGGAAAATAAACTACACATGAATGTTTTCTTTAGAAAATTCACTTGTAATGCTTGAAACAGTATTTTAAAAATTAGGTTCTGTTTCTGATAATAATTCCTTCTTGAAATCACTTTGTAGACCTTTCATTAAGTTATCTAGAAAAAAAAATACTTACAAATTGTCCTACTATTATATAAGGCACCATATTATGAACACTAAAATTCACACACAGAAACATATGCATATAGATATACATATATACTATGAAATTTTGTATAAGCACATGACACCAAATTAAGTAATAATTTAAAATGCTGTGTCATTGTTGCCTGGTGATTAAAAAATATATGATATTTTTCATACAGTTCAATGTAATCCGTCTAAATAACACGTCTCACAAAGGAGCAATATTGTATTTACATGGTTTAATGTGACATAGACATTAATGACCTATTCATAATTTTATCATAAACTTCAGTACAATTACACAAAGAATGTATGAAAGCATATTCATTGTACACTACTCTGTGACAAAATATTCTTAACATTAAAATAGTTATTATTTATTTTAAAGATAGATTTAATTATTTGAAAGACAGAGTTACAGATATGCAGAGCCAGAGAGAGAGAGAGAGAGGAAGGTCTTCTATCCACTGGTTCACTTCCCAGATGGCCACAATGGCTGGATCTTCACCAATCCAAAGCCAAAAGTCAGGATCTTCTTCCAGGTCTCCCATGTGGGTTCAGGGGCCCAAGGACTTGGGCCAATTTTCATTGGTTTCCCAGGCCATAGCAGAGAGCTGGTTCAGAAATGGAGTGGCCAGGACTCAAAATGGTGCCCATATGGGATGCCAGCACTGCAAGCAGTGGCTTTACCCACTATTCCACAGTGCTGGACCCTCAACACTAAAATCTTACCATGGAATCTTACATTGAAAATATAATTGAGCAAATTACTTTGTCAATATTGTTAAGCCATATTGACCATATTGGCACTATATATATTTTCAAAATTATATTTAATTTGGATGTCACAGTGATGTGTTGCCAATAGAACAATGCATTTGTTGTTTCAGATCATTCAGTAGATCCATTAGCAAAGGTGATAGTAATAATGATACTTCTGGAATCTCAAGGAGAAATTTAAATATTATTACACAGGACATTGCTTGTTAATATAATATTATCAAAATAAAGAGTTTATTAAAAGAGAAAAAGTCCATTGCTGGCAGATTTCGTAGTTCATCAGATTTATCTACACTAAATATAATTTGGAAAACAGATGTTGACAGGGTGAGAACTGATTCCCACTCTGGTAAGGCTGCCTGGCATAGCCACGGTGGCTGTTGCTCAACAGAATGGCAGGAGACAGGGGCAGCACCATGGTGCAGCAGGTTAAGCTGCCTCCAATGATGTGAGCATCCCCTGACTGGTGGTTTGATTCTCAGCTGATCCACTTCTGATTCTGCTCTCTGACAATGTACTTAGGAAGTCAGCAGAAGATGGCCCAATGTTAGAGACATGGATGGATTTTCAGGCGTCTGGCTTCATTCTGATGTCAGAACCAGGCCATTGTGGCAATTTGGGCAGGAAACGAGTAGATGGAAGTGAAGGCTCACTTCCCCCAACCCCATTTCTCTCTCTGCCCCTCTCCCTCTCTCCATATCCCTCTTTTTTTCCACTTGATCAGTTTTTCTGATTTTCAAATAAATAGATATTTGTAAAAATAATTCCTCTGAGTTCTCCAGTTTTGACTAAATTTAATAAAATAAATGAGAGTTGTCGCTCCCTCTCTTCATGGAGGAACGACACAAGACCCTGCGCAGTTCTTTTGTCTGCTCGGCCCTCCCCGGGTTTGCTGCTGGTTCTTCCCAGGTTGGCTACTGACCCTTCCACCTCCGTGGAAGGGCGGTTCCCCCTGGCCACTTTCCCCACTTCCACGGGGGAGCGGCACACCGCCAGCCGGCTCTCTCGGGGGCTGCTTAGATGTTCCTGGTGCATGTTGTCTCTCTCCTCCTTTATAGTCCTCTTCCACCAATCCCAACTCTGCTACCCACATGCTGAGTACGCTGCTCTCCTCCAATTAGGAGCAGCTTGTCAAGTTGCTGAAAGGCAGCTGTGTAGAAGCTGTTTACTCCTCTCCCAGCACCATATTGTGGGAGAGCAGATGCATAGAATAAGTCTTAATTCGAGTAACTTAGTCTAGTCTGAGTTGCTCCCCACAGAGAGTGGAGACAGGCTGTTGTTTGACAGAGAAGAGCACTGGCATGAAATTTTAGGGAGTTCACCAGTGTGTGGAAGTACACCACAAACACCTCAGGATGATCAACAACAACCACAAGGAAGCACTTTAGGTTTGGGCTATAAGCTCTCTGACCTGTCCCATGACATCTTTTGAATGATTAACCAGGACAGGGGCAGATACCATTGCAACATCATACAGGGCTGCATTGTCCTGCAATCGTTGATGGGTGTATTCAGACACTGCTATATGGATCAGGATCGCAGGATTCAGGTGTCTTATCAACAGTACCTTCCTATGGTCCTCAGAATAGTATAACACCACCCTTTTGTGAATAGGAACACAACTATGCAAGAAACACTGAAATGCTGGGGCCAGTGCTGTGGCTTATCAGGTACAACCACCACCTGCAGTGTGGGCATCTGATATGGGTGCCACTTCAAGTCCCGGCTGCTCCACTTCCAAGCCAGTTCTCTGCTATGGCCTGGGAAAACTGTAGAAGATGGTCCAAGGCCTTGAGCCCCTGCACTTATGTGGGAGATCTGGAAGAATCTCCTGGCTCCTAGCTCCTAGCTCCTGGCTTCAGATTGACACAGTTCCAACTTTTGTGGCCATCTGGGGAGGGGACCAATGGATGGAAGACCTCTACACCTCTCTCTCTCTCTCTCTCTCTCTCTCTCTCTCTCTCTCTCTGCCTCTCTTTCTCTCTGTATAAATTTTTGAATAAATGCTGAAATTCCAAATATCTTACGTTTAATGAAACAGAATAGAGACACTAGATTTTATATAGATTTTTAAAAGATTTATTTATTGATTTGAGCCGGCGCCGTGGCTCAATAGGCTAATCCTCCACCTTGCGGCGCCGGCACACCGGGTTCTAGTCCCAGTCGGGGCGCCGGATTCTGTCCCAGTTGCCCCTCTTCCAGGCCAGCTCTCTGCTATGGCCAGGGAGTGCAGTGGAGGATGGCCCAGGTGCTTGGGCCCTGCACCCCATGGGAGACCAGGAAAAGCACCTGGATCCTGGCTCCTGCCATCGGATCAGCACGGTGCGCCGGCTGCAGCGGCGGCCATTGGAGGGTGAACCAACGGCAAAGGAAGACCTTTCTCTCTCTGTCTCTCTCTCTCACTGTCCACTCTGCCTGTCAAAAAAAAAATAAAAATAAAAAAAAATAAAAAAAAATAAAAGATTTATTTATTGATTTGAAAGTTGCAGTTACACAGAGGGAGAAAGAGAGGCAGAGGCAGAGGCAGAGGCAGAGGGATAGAGAGAGAGAGAGAGAGAGAGAGAGAGAGAGAGAGAGAGAGATTGTCTATCTGCTCTTAAACTCCCCAATTGTCCACAACAGCCTGAGCTGCACCGATTTGAAGCCTGGAGCAAGGAACTCCTTCCAAGTCTCACAAGTGGGTGCAGGGGCAAAAGGGCTTGAGACATCTTCTACTGCTTTCCCAGGCCACAGCAGAGAGCTGGATTGGAAGTGGAGCAGCCAGGACTCGAACCATTGACCATATGGGATGCCTGCACTGCAGGCAGTGGCTTTACCCCCTAGGCCACAGCGTCAACCTTAGATTTTATATAGTTTATATCTTAGGACTTGTCTTAAATGTGTGGATAATTGATTTATGTTTTGTCGTTTTAGCATTATCATTATAATGTAAAAATTGCAGTTGTGAAGGTATGATGATGAATACATTGGGTCTGGTAACTCTTTAATTGTGTCATTGCACATATCACATCTTCAAACTGAATTACGCTTGGACAAAATGATCATGAAATTTTCTAAATATCTCCAATTCTACAGTAAAAATAAAATTTTCAACCAATATGGGCTTTAAAATAATACAGAATTTGCATGGAATTATTTTCCTGTGCCTTATTTTAAAAGAGACATATTCATTTGAACATACATAGTATAAGCAATGGGGCCGGTGTCGTGGCTCAATAGGCTAATCCTCCACCTAGTGGCACCGGCACACTGGGTTCTAGTCCGGGTCAGGGTGCCAGATTCTGTCCCAGTTGCCCCTCTTCCAGGCCAGCTCTCTGCTGTGGCCAGGGAGTGCAGTGGAGGCCAGGGAGTGCAGTGCTTGAGCCCTGCACCCCATGGGAGACCAGGAGAAGCACCTGGCTCCTGCCTTTGGATCAGCATGGTGCGCCAGCTGCAGCACGCCAGCCGCAGCAGGCATTGGAGGGTGAACCAACAGCAAAGGAAGACCTTTCTCTCTGTCTCTCTCTCACTGTCCACTCTGCCTGTCAAAAAATTAAAAAAAATAAAAATAATACAGTATAAACAATGAAGCAATTTTTTTTTGACAGGCAGAGTGGACAGTGAGAGAGAGAGAGAGACAGAGAGAGAAAGGTCTTCCTTTTCTGTTGGTTCACCCCCAAAATGGCTGTTGCGGCTGGCGCACTGTGCTGATCCAAAGACAGGAGCCAGATGCTTCTCCTGGCCTCCCATGTGGGTGCAGGGCCCAAGCACTTGGGCCATCCTCCATTGCACTCCCAGGCCACAGCAGATAGCTGGACTGGAAGAGGAGCAACTGGGACAGAATCTGGCACCCTGACTGGGACTAGAACCCAGAATGCCAGTGCCGCAGGCAGAGGATTAGCCTATTGATCCGTGGCTCTGGCCCACAATGAAGTAATATTTACTAAGTGAAAAATTACTTGAATTCTTCCTAAGACTTACATGGTCATCTAGATTCAGGCAGCTAAAAGATGCAATGCAGTCTACCCCACTGCAAAAGAAAAAAAAATTATCCAGAACACACTTTAATCAAACTATGAAACAAAGGAAAAGGAGAGAATACCAGATACAGTAACAGACAGTGTCATCTTTGTCATGCTTAATATAAAGGAAAAGAAGCAAGTTTGTCAGTAGAAATCATAGAGGCCAGAAGAGATTGGGGCAATATATTCAATATTTCAAAAGAAAAACCAAAAACACTGAACCATGAATATTATATCCAGCAAAGATATCCTTTAGAAATGGAGGCAAAAAAAAAAAAAAACCTATTTCATAGGCATATAATAACAGAGAATTCTACACCACTAGACAGGCTTATAAGAAATTCTGAAGGAAGGCCTATATTAGAAGTAAACGATAAAGACACATAACACTACCAAATTCACCAACAGTGCTGATACCATCAGCAACCAATCAGCTTAATGGCAGGTGGTAGATCCTATCAAAACATACTAAACTTGAATGTAAATGGGCTAAATTTTCCATTCAAATCATTCTGTTTGGCTGAATGGATTAAAATTAAAAGACCTAACTCTACACTGACTACATGAAACTAACTTCACAAGTAAAGAAACAGATGGACTAAAAGTGAAAGCCTGGAAATTGATACACCAGGCAAATGGAAACCAAAAATAAGTGAGAGTAGCAATATTCATATTAAATAAAAATAGCATATTAAATCAAAATAACATATAAAACCAAAAAATTATATTGTCACAAACTATAGAAAGAGACTAAGAAGGATATTTCATACTGATAAAAAGGTTTAAGTCCCAAGAGGGTATAGCAATCATTGATATCTATTCACCTAGCACAACACCACCAAAAGATATACAGTAACTATTATTTGACCTAAAAGGAGAGATGGACTCCAATACAGTAATAGTGGGCAACTTCAATGCCACACTGTTATCAGTAGATAGATAAACCAGACATAAATTCAATAAAGATATATCAGAGTTGAACCATAATAAGCAAATGGATCAGCTACATATGTAGTTACAGAAGTAACTGGGTGTAGTTTCATCTGACAGCTGCAGAAAGCACATTTTCTCATCAACACATGGAGGATTTTTATTTTACTATCATTTCACATTTTAGACCTCAAATAAAATCTCACTAAAATTCAAAAGAATGAAATAATCCCATATAGCTTCTCAGACCACAAAGGAATAAAGCTAGAAATCAGTAAGAACAATAGAATATTTACAAATTAAACAGCATGCTATTGAATAGCCAGAATCACTGAATGAATTAAAAAAATAAAAAATGCTCTTGAAATAAATGACAATTAAAATGCATCCTATCAAATCCTGTGGGATACCGCCAAGGCAATGCTAAGAAGAAAGTTTGTAACAATAAGTACTTATATTAAAAATTGGTAAAGACCAGAAATAAGTGACTGAATCATGCAGCTCTTGAACTTAGTAAAAAAAAAAAAAAAAAGCCAATGCAAAAGTGAGATAAGATGTCATAAAAATTTTTAGTTTAGCAGTTTAGCAGAGTGTTCCTGTACTTTGTGATTTGGGAACCAGCCAACCTTTCCCTGGCCTGAAACAGCCCCATTGCTTGCTTCCCATGAACAGAGCCCGGACTGAGTGCTCAGGAGAAGTGGAATGAGACACCTGTGCCTCTCCCACAAGGCTGTGGCAAAACCCGACTCAGGGTCAATGAGTCCCTCTGGGAGTGGCTGGAGCTCTCTTTGGGAAGAGGATCTTGGTTCATTCAGTAAATATTGCTTTAGGGAGGGGCTGGATATAGTGGCAGGGTGGTCCCCAGCCTTTGTGTAGTAACAGCACATTTTTAAAGAACAATTTCTGACTGACCAGGTGATGCCTCACTTGAACTACCTGTGCTGATACCACTGGGTAAGTGGAGAAGCCAAAGCTCTGAGTGGTGGTAGGTCTCCCACCTTGTGAAGGGCAGGGCTGAGAAGGGGAAGCGGGGCATGGGGTTGCAGGATTTGCAGCTCCTCTCCACACCTTCAGATGGTTCAGGGGTCACAATTTCTTTCTTCATGACCTTGCCCTGGCCTACAATTTCTTTCTTCATGACCTTGCCCTGGCCTAAGTTTACTGGGCAAGGAATGTCACCTCCTCCTGCTCAATTTTAGTATTAGTTCATTTAAAATTTTATGTCCCCATGGCTATGCTTGTCTCTTTGTTAAAAAAAAAAAAACTGAAACAGAATAAACAAGATGTGGCTATGAAAAACATTGAAACTAAAAAAATATTATAAAAGATCAACAAAACCAAAAACTGTTATTTTTAAAGAAGATAACACAATAATACAATAACTTTATAACTAATACACAAACTTTTATATAGATTAACAAATAGAAATAGATAAAATAAAACAAAATTGTATATAGAGAAGGAGATATTATAGCTGATATCACAGAAATAGAAAGAACCATATTGAATAAATGCATGCTAAATCTTAAATAAAGGGATAAATTCCTAGTTCTATATATTATATCAAAAACAAATTTTTTGGCCGGTGCCGCAGCTCACTAGGCTAATCCTCCTCCTAGCGGCGCCAGCACACCGGGTTCTAGTCCCGGTCGGGGTGCCGGATTCTGTCCCGGTTGCCCCTCTTCCAGGCCAGCTCTCTGCTGTGGCCCAGGAGTGCAGTGGAGGATGGCCCACGTGCTTGGGCCCTGCACCCCATGGGAGATCAGGAGAAGCACCTGGATCCTGGCTCCTGCCATCGGATCAGCGCAGTGCACCGGCCACAGCACGCCGGCTGCGGCGGCCATTGGAGGGTGAAGCAATGGCAAAGGAAGACTTTTCTCTCTGTCTCTCTCTCTCACTGTCCACTCTGCCTGTCAAAAAAAAAAAAATAAATTTAAAGCTTTTTAAAATTTTTTGGAAGGTGGAATCACAGAGTGAGGGAGAGGCAACAAAGAGATCAATCTATCTACTTGTTCATTCCCCAAAGGACCTCAATGACCAGAGCTGAGATGGGCAAAAGCCTGGGATTCCATCTGAGTCTCCCACATGGTTGGCAGGGGTCCAGCTACTTGGTCCATCATTCTCTGCCTTTTCAGGTACAGAAGCAGGGGGCTGTGTTGGAAGCAGAATAATGGTGACCTGAACAGGCACTCTAGTATGAAGTGTCAGCATCACAACAGTAGCTTAATCTGACGAGCCACATGCTGGCCCTCATGGTTGGATTTTAACCCAGGGGGTAACATCATCAGGTCAAAAGTTTTTGGGAAAATATCAGAGAATATCCAAAAGTCTGAACAATGTTTCAGGAGGCAGGGCTGCAGAGAACACAGTTCAAAGATTACTGCAGTAATCCTAGGGGTACGTAGTAGTAACCTGAACTTGGGTAAAGACATAGGAGAGAGTCGAATCAACAAAAAGACCAGGAATGTCACCCTTATTGAGAATAGTACCCTGGGAATTATATTAACTCCTGGGTTGAGAGTTACAGTATATAATATTTTCAATTCAATTTAATTTTAAGGTATATTTCTGAGATAGCACTGTAACATATTAGTACTTGATAAGCAGTGCTAAGCAGAGTATGAAGATATTCTTAGAATTACAGGATATGTAAATATGTCATATATTCATGCATTGGAATTATGTTTACAATTAATTTCAAGTTGTTCAATTAGCAATATAGGGGGCCAGCACTGGGGCACAGTGGGTTAAAGCTGCGGCCTGCAGCACCGACATCCCATATGGGTGCCAGTTCATGTCCTAGCTGCTCCACTTCCAATCCAGCTCTCTGCTATGGCCTGGGAAAGCCGTAGAAAGTGGCCCAGGTTCTTGGTCCCCTGCACCCACTCACGTGGGAGACCCAGAAGAAGCTTCTGGTTTCTGGCTTCAAATCAGCTCAGCTCTGGCCATTGCAGTCAATTGGGGAGTGAACCAGCAGATGAAAGACCTCTGTCTCTCTCTCTCACTCTATCTTTCTCTGTAACTCTGTCTTTCAAACAAAAAAATGAATATTTAAAAAATAGCAATACAGAAATTTTAGAATAAGGCCACTCAATCCTCTCAGGTTGCTTCAGGTGACTGAGTGATAGCATGAACATCTGTAAAAATTATTCTAGTTGTAACTTTTAAAAATTCTAGTACTGTATTCTTAAAAGTACAGAAGAACTAATTCTTTTTTATGAGGAAAGCCAGGAGTACTTGTTAATAGAGCCAATTTCTTGTCAAATGATAATGTCTTAATCACTCTTTCAAACTAAATCCCTTTGCAATACAAAAGATTTTTCACTTTTCCTTTTCTATTTCAAATTTATATTTTTGTTTTTGAGAAAAGACTGTTTATTTTCATCTACTTGAAAAGCAGAGCAAGACAGAGAAAAGAAATAGACATCTTTTTTCTGCTGATACACTCTGTAAATTACCACACATTTCAAGGTTGGACAATCCACAATCAGGAGAAGGACGATTGAGCTAGGAACTCCATCTGTGACTCCCATGTGGTAGGAAGAAGCCCAATTGGTCCATCATCTGCGGCTTCGCAGGGTGCTTTGGCAGAAAGATGGATTGGAAGTTGGGTTGCCAGGACATGAATCAGCACTCCAATACTAATGTGGGAATCCCAAGTGGTGGTTTAATCCACTGTGCCACACTAGCCCCTACCTAACACTCTTGCAATATATCACTTTGTTGAGAGAAGCCTGTTGGCCATCCTTTATAAGACACATAATATGTTATGCAAGTCATAGAATTTTTTTGTGAGGACTAAAATGAATTTAGCAAATTTATACTGTTTAATAATAATCATTTCATGGGATGTCCTGCAACAAAACTAAATATTTTACAAATAGTTTTCAGTACCCAGAGATGCTTGTCTTTATTGAAAATGTCTTTAAGGGTGGGCATTTGGCTTAGTGGCTAAGACACCACTTGGTATAATTCTATCCCATATTAGAGCACCTGGGTTCAAATCCTGGGGTCCACTTCTGTTTTCTGTTTCCTGAATGACAGATTGTGGTCCAAGTACTTGAATCCCTGCCACTGCTGTGGGGGGCTCAGACTGAGTTCCTGGCTTCTGGCTTTGTCTTAGTTCATAACTGAATGTTGCAGGCATTTGGAAAGTGTATTAATGGGTAGACGAGATATCTCAGTCTCTCTTTCTCTGCCTTTCAAATAAAAAATGAATTTTAAAAATATCAAACTTTTATTTCTTTCTATCAAACATTAGAAATAACTTTGTTTTTCCTTTTGCTTTGACAATCAGAAAGCTGAATCTAAATTCAATCATATGTTCAGTTAGTATGAGTGCAATAATTTTCTTTGTCCCTGAATATCACTCTTTCTAGTTTAATCCCCATTGTATAACATTATTGCACTGTGAGTTACCTAGAAACTATCACTAGGAAAAACATTAAATTACAAATTGATTTTCAAATGCAGATATTCTATTTAAACAGATAGTAGTTTAACCATTCTAATTTTTAATTTTACCATACCCTTTTTCTATTTTATTTTCACATTTTAGCTTCTTAATTTTATTTGCTCAATTTAATTTTTGTCTGTTCTTCCTTGAATCTTTACTCAGAAACCAGTGCTGGACCCTAAGTTGTGGATACTTTAGTCTAAACCGTAAGTTATTTCTCACCACATGAATTCCCTGTAATGTATACAGTGTATAAAATGAAACATGTACATTAAACTACAGGAAACAATCAATTTTGTTCAATCACTTCTCACCTGTCAGTGAAGTCTATACAAGGGATTATGATTAACTTGGACACCAACTGAGGTGTAGGCTTTGCTTCTGGTGCTCTGAAAGGCAGCCAGGGTGCTTCTCCCTCTCAGGGGAGGAGGGCCTGTGGGAGCTGGGCGCCCAGTGTTCCTGGTCACAGGAGGGCGGCCTCAGCCACTGTTCCTGAGCAGCGGAGCTGCTGCCCTCAGACTTCCTCATTCACGCTGGCAGCCTTATCCTTGTTGGGAATAGGTACCTGGGCTGTGATTTTATCCCGTTCGCCATCTCTCACCCAGCGGAGGAGCTCAAGAGACACACACCCTCTTCAATGGGGAGGTAAGACCTCCTTCACGGCTGATCCTTCTAGCAGCTTTTCCCAGCATGGGAATCCTGAGGCAAGCCCAGGAGAGGAGCAAGCCCTGGCCTCAACGTCCCAGCACACAGGCTTCCTGTTCCCACAGAATTAATTCACAGTGACTGTAGCCAAGCAACGAGGTTAAACAGAAGTGAACTCGGCCTGCAGAGGGCAGTCACTGTGCATGCGCACAGAAGACCAGCGGCCTCCAATAATCAGTGCCTATGTTGGGTCCTCGCTTCTGAGCGATGGCCTTCCTTGCTTCCAAAATGGGTGGGCCCTGGTGACAGCAGGCAACATTTCCAGAAGTAAAAATTCAGATCTGGAACTTCAGGAGGCTGCAGACCTTGGGCCTAATAAGTTTCCCTAAATTCTCTGTGCCTCTCTTTATCACTGAAGTACATGTCACTCTGTCCTAGGCAGTTTCTTTGGGAATTTAATAGCTGCAGCAAAACTGTGTTTTCATGACTTTAGACACTGGCCATATGTGTTACCAATTATGAATTTAGAAACAGAAATCAGTGCATATTTGTGTTATTTCAATTTTTATTATTTTTTATATATAGGAATCACCAAAGAAAAACATACAGTTAAATAAACTGTTTTCTAAATGGTAACAGAGGGTATAAATTTTAGTAAGACTATGTTGCTTCTCAAATGTTGCAATTTCAATCTGGAAAAATAGTTTGATTCAAAACCTTAGTATATTATAGAGCTAGAAACAGAATGTTTTAGGCAGCTCCTCCTTTCATCTCTTTCACAAGTCAGAAAAATAAGCTAAGCTTTCATCTAGAATACCATTCAATTTAGGGAAAAAATTGTAATATGGGGCATACAGGTAAGAAAAATCAGTTAAGGAAACTTTTAAAAAATTGTTCAGTAAGAAATGTAGGAGGTAGAAAAGAGACATTTCGATACAAAATTTGATATTGAAGACTTACAAAATAGATAAGTGCAGTTTGAAAATGTTTCCCGTCACCATTTAGAAAGCAGCAAGCCTATTGAGAATAAACACAAATGAAAGGAAATTTCTTTGTAAAACACCAAAGATGAAATGAAGCAAAGGAATTAAGATTTGTTTAAAATATTCTCTCAAGTGCTTTATAGGTCTCCACGAAGAAATGGAATTTAAACCTTTTAGGACAGTTTTGGATGTTGGCATTCTGGGTAAAAAGATACTACAGCATTTTCTTGCCAAAAAAACATGTTTTTGAAAGACCAACCTGCCTTGATAATTCATTAGATAATTAAAGTTCTTGCAAAGTATAGAAAATGCACTAATGTTTCATAATATAATACTTAATCATATGGTAGAAATAATGTTATAACTAACTTCTATTCAGATAAGTGACTAACTCAAAATGTATGTTAGAAAATAATTTTATAGACTAAAATATGTAGAAATATAAGATATTCATAAAAATTATAATTGAAATATGAACATTAAATCAGTAACTTTATAAATCATAATTATATTTTGAGTCTGAAGATTGACATTTTATTACTATAATGGCACATAATATTTTGCTTTATCTTTATTGAGACATTATATAATACACTGACATTTCTTAAGTTTATTTGGGATGAACATCACCTTCAGCAATAATTTTTATTAAATTTTTAATATTTTTGGGGACTCAGCAAGATGGCGGAATAGGAATGGAGCACACTGATAGTCCGGGGAGAGACAGTTTAATAAAAGTGGAGATACTGCAGGTTCAAGGAAGAGTAGGGGAGGAAACAGCAGAAGAAACTCTTCCGGAATGCGTGATTCAAAGTGGACCTGTGTGGAGAGTGTGGGAGCCCACAGTTCAGGACACCAGTGGCAGACTCAACACACCAGCGCTGGAACGCGAGGTGAGCCAAACCTCAATAGCCCGAGACACCGGCAGGCAAGTGGAGAGAGGAGACTAGAGGGAACGACCCTCGGGGGGGGAAAGTTCACCAGGCTAACTGGAAGAGAGAGAGAGAGAGAAAAAAAAAGGTGACTGGTACTGACATGGGTTTCTCTCTCTCCGCTCACCTCTCAAGGGCGAGCAAGACAAAGAGCAGGTGCCATCTTGGACATATGTCATAAGCAGAGCGACCTCAGGTCTGCACCCGCCCTGAGCCTAGCAGAAAAACCTGACTCTGGGTGGGGCAAATTAACAGGAGATTAGGACCTAGTAAATTTGTGGTGCTACTGAACTGAGACTGTGAAAAAAGAGACAGTGGGGGAGAGAACTCACAGAATTCACGTGAGTACTCTCCAGAGATGCTACAATTCCATAATTTTGGCAACCCAGTGGGAGACTGAAGGAGAATCTGAGCCCACTCTGAGGGCAGAACAGATTCCCTGTGTGGTCCTTGGAAAAGAGCTTCCGATCTCTGGCTCCTGTGGGTATATCATTTGCCTGCTAACTACCTCCAACTTCGTTCAGCTGTGCGGAATTACTTCCCTTTTGAATCAAAAAAAGAAAGAAAGAGAGAGAGAGAGATCTACCACGCCTAACCTGGGAGTGTCACCTTTGGCAAACCAAACAGAGCTCTCAGGCCACATGCATCTCAAGCCTCTAAGGCTTCATCAAAAACAGACAGTCCACTTAATATAGAGTCATAGTATAACAAGAAAAAGCACCACAGTGAAGAAACCAAATATCTCCAATATGCCAAATAACAAACGCAAAAACCGAGGTAATAAAAATAAGGAAGTCACCATGACGCCCCCAAATGAAATAGACACCCCAATTCAAGATTATGCTTGATGAGATAGAAGGTGATGAGATAGAAGAAATGCAAGAAGCAGATCTCAAAAAATTGATAAGAACATTAAGAAGTTCTCAAAAACAAATTCTTGAACTACAGAAATCCTTAATGGACAAGATAGAACATCTCTCTCGTGAAAATGAGATTTTAAGGAAGAATCAAAATGAAACGAAACAACTAGTACAACAGGAAACTGTGATAGTGACAAGAAATCATAACAAAGTGAAGAATTCAATAGATCAAATGGCAAACACAATAGAGAGCCTTACAAACAGAATGGGTGAAGCAGAAGAGAGAATATCGGACTTAGAAGATAGAGAACAGGAAAGGATACAGTCAGACCAAAGAAAAGAAGAGGAAATTAGAAATCTAAAACATATTGTCGGGAATCTTCAGGATACTATTAAAAAACCCAACATTCGGGTTCTAGGAGTTGCTGAAGGGATGGAGAGGGAGAAAGGATTAGAAGGCCTTTTTAGTGAGATATTAGCAGAAAATTTCCCAGGTTTGGAGAAGGACAGAGAAATCCTAGTACAGGAAGCTCACAGAACCCCTAATAAACATGACCAAAAGAGATCCTCACCATGACATGTTGTAATTAAACCCTCCACAGTGAAACATAAAGAAAAGATCCTAAAATGTGCAAGAGAGAAACGTCAGATTACTCTCAGAGGATCTCCAATCAGACTCACAGCTGACTTCTCATCAGAAACCCTACAAGCTAGGAAGGAATGGTGAGATATAGCCCAGGTACTAAGAGAGAACAACTGCCAGCCCAGAATATTATATCCTGCAAAGCTATCATTTGTGAATGAAGGTGAAATAAATACTTTTCATAGCAAACAGAAATTGAAAGAATTTGTCACCACTCGTCCAGCCCTGCAAAAGATGCTTAAAGATGTGTTACACACAGAAACACAGAAACACGGTCATCAATATGAAAGAAGGTAAAGGAAGGAAACCTCACAGCAAAAGATCACAGGGAATTCAAAGCATATATTAGAACTTACCTTTGGCAAATGGCAGGGCAAAGTTACCACTTATCAATAGTCACATTGAACGTGAATGGCCTGAACTGTCCAGTTAAAAGACACCGATTAGTTGATTGGGTTAAGGAACAAAACCCATCTATTTGCTGCTTATAAGAAACACATCTTTCCAACAAAGATCCATACAGACTGAAAGGGAAAGGCTGGAAAAAGATATACCATGCCAACAGAAATGAAAAAAGAGTGGGCGTAGCCATATTAATATCGGACAACATAAACTTTACCACAAAAACTGTTAAGAGAGACAAAGAGGGATACTATATCATGATTAAGGGATCAATACAACAAAAAGATATAACAATTATCAATGTATATGCACCTAACTACAGGGCACTGGTTTATTTAAAAGATTTATTAAGTGACTTAAAGGGAGACTTAGACCCCAATACAATAGTACTGGGAGACTTCAATACTCCACTCTCAGAAATAGACAGATCAACAGGACAGAAGATCAACAAGAAGACAGTAGATTTAAACGACACTATAGCCCAAATGGATCTCACAGATATATACAGAGCTTTTAATCCTACAGCTAAAGATTTTACATTCTTCTCAGCAGTACATAGAACCTTCTCTAGGATTGACCACATACTGGGCCATAAAGCAAGTCTCAGCAAATTCAAAAGAATTAGAATCATACCATGCAGCTTCTCAGACCATAAAGGAATGAAGTTGGAAATTAGAAACTCAGGAATCCCTAGAGCATATGCAAACACATGGAGATTGAACAACATGCTCCTGAATGAACAATGGGTCATAGAAGAAATTAAAAGAGAAATAAAAAACTTTCCGGAAGTAAATGAGGATAACAGCACAACATACCAAAACTTATGGGATGCAGCAAAAGCAGTGTTAAGAGGAAAGTTTATATCAGTAGGTGCCTACATCAAGAAATTGGAAAGGCACCAAATAGATGAGCTTTCAATTCACCTCAAGGATCTAGAAAACCTACAGCAAACCAGACCCAAATCTAGTAGGAGAAGAGAAATAATTAAAATCCGAGAAGAAATCAACAAGATTGAATCAAGAAAAACATTCCAAAAAATCAGCCAAACGAGGAGCTGGTTTTTTGAAAAAATAAACAAAATTGACACCCCATTGGCCCAACTAACAAAAAAAGAAGAGAAAAGACCCAAATCAATAAAATCAGAGATGAAAAAGGAAATGTAACAACAGACACCACAGAAATAAAAAGAATCATCAGAAATTACAACAAGGACTTGTATGCCAGCAAACAGGGAAACCTATCAGAAATGGATAGATTCCTGGACACATGCAACCTACCTAAATTGAACCAGGAAGACATAGAAAACCTAAACAGACCCATAACTGAGACAGAAATTGAAACAGTCATAAAGGCTCTCCCAACAAAGAAAAGCCCAGGACCAGATGGATTCACTGCTGAATTCTACCAGACATTTAAAGAAGAACTGACTCCAATTCTTCTCAAACTATTCAGAACAATCGAAAAAGAGGGAATCCTCCCAAATTCTTTCTCTGAAGCCAGCATCACCTTAATTCCTAAGCCAGAAAAAGATGCAGCATTGAAAGAGAATTACAGACCAATATCCCTGATGAATATAGATGCAAAAATCCTCAATAAAATTCTTGCCAATAGAATGCAACAACACATCAGAAAGATCATCCACCCAGACCACGTGGGATTTATCCCTGGTATGCAGGGATGGTTTAATGTGCACAAGACAATCAATGTGATACACCATATTAACAGACTGCAGAAGAAAAACAATATGATTTTCTCAATAGACGCCGAGAAAGCATTTGGTAAAATACAACACCCGTTCATGATGAAAATTCCAAGCAAACTAGGTTTGGAAGCAACATACCTCAATACAATCAAAGCAATCTATGAAAAACCCAAAGCCAACATCCTATTGAATGGGGAAAAGTTGGAAGCATTTCCACTGAGATCTGGGACCAGACAGGGATGCCCACTCTCACCACTGCTATTCAATATAGTTCTGGAAGTTCTAGCCAGATATTAGGCAAGAAAAAGAAATTAAAGGAATACAAATTGGGAAGGAAGAACTCAAACTATCCCTCTTTGCAGATGATATGATTCTTTATTTAGGGGACCCAAAGAACTCTATTAAGAGACTATTGGAACTCATAGAAGAGTTTGGCAAAGTAGCAGGGTATAAAATCAATGCACAAAAATCAACAGCCTTTGTATACACAGGCAATGCCATGGCTGAGGAAGAACTTCTAAGATCAATCCCATTCACAATAGCTACAAAAACAATCAAATACCTTGGAATAAACTTAACCAAGGATGTTAAAGATCTTTATGATGAGAATTACAAAACCTTAAAGAAAGAAATAGAAGAGGATACCAAGAAATGGAAAAATCTTCCATGCTCATGGATTGGAAGAATCAACATCATCAAAATGTCCATTCTCCCAAAAGCAATTTATAGATTCAATGCAATCCCAAGCAAGATACCAAAGACCTTCTTCTCAGACCTGGAAAAAATGATGCTGAAATTTATATGGAGGCACAAGAGACCTCGAATAGCTAAAACAATCTTGTACAACAAAAACAAAGCCGGAGGCATCACAATACCAGATTTCAGGACATACTACAGGGCAGTTGTAATCAAAACAGCATGGTACTGGTACAGAAACAGATGGATAGACCAATGGAACAGAATTGAAACACCAGAAATCAATCCAAACATCTACAGCCAACTTATATTTGATCAAGGATCTAAAACCAATTCCTGGAGCAAGGACAGTCTATTCAATAAATGGTGCTGGGAAAACTGGATTTCCACATGCAGAAACATGAAGCAAGACCCCTACCTTACACCTTACACAAATATCCACTCAACATGGATTAAAGACCTAAATCTACGACCTGACACCATCAAGTTACTAGAGAACATTGGAGAAACCCTTCAAGATATTGGCACAGGCAAAGAATTTCTGGAAAAGACCCGGGAGGCACAGGCAGTCAAAGCCAAAATCAACTATTGGGATTGCATCAAATTGAGAAGTTTCTGTACTGCAAAAGAAACAGTCAGGAGAGTGAAGAGACAACCGACAGAATGGGAAAAAATATTTGCAAACTATGCAACAGATAAAGGGTTAATAACCAGAATCTACAAAGAGATCAAGAAACTCCACAAAAACAAAACCAACAACCCACTTAAGAGATGGGCCAAGGACCTCAATAGACATTTTTCAAAAGAGGAAATCCAAATGGCCAACAGACACATGAAAAAATGTTCAATGTCACTAGCAATCAGGGAAATGCAAATCAAAAGCACAATGAGGTTTCACCTCACCCCGGTTAGAATGGCTCACATACAGAAATCTACCAACAACAGATGCTGGAGAGGATGTGGGGGAAAAGGGACACTAACCCACTATTGGTGGGAATGAAAACTGGTCAAGCCACTATGGAAGTCAGTCTGGAGATTCCACAGAAACCTGAATATAGCACTACCATTCGACCCAGCCATCCCACTCCTTGGAATTTACCCAAAGGAATTTAAATTGGCAAACAAAAAAAGCGGTCTGCACCCTAATGTTTATTGCAGCACAATTCACAATAGCCAAGATCTGGAACCAACCTAAATGCCCATCAACGGTAGACTGGATAAAGAAATTATGGGATATGTACTCTTTAGAGTACTATACCGCAGTAAGAAACAACGAAATCCAGTCATTTGCAACAAAATGGAGGAATCTGGAACACATCATGCTGAGTGAAATAAGCCAGTCCCAAAGGGACAAATACCATATGTTCTCCCTGATTGGTGACAACTGACTGAACACAAAAAAGGAAACCTGTTGAAGTGAAATGGTCACTATGAGAAATGGTGACTTGATCAGCATAGCCCTGTTAATGAACAACTTAATACATTATCCCTCTTAGTAGTTTTTTTTTGTCTGTTCTACTTAATATGACTGGTTTAATTCTGTAATTAATACACAGTTATTCTTAAGTGTTGAAAATTAACTGAAATGTGATCCCTATTAAACATAAGAGTGGGAATAAGAGAGGGAAGAGATGTACAATTTGGGACATGCTCAAGCTGAATTGCCCCAAATGGTAGAGTTAGAAACATACCAGGGGACTCCAATTTAATCCTATCAAGGTGGCATGTACCAATGCCATCTCACTAGTCCAAGTGATCAATTTCAGTTCACAATTGATCATAATGAAAGTTCTAAGAGTCAAAGGGAGCACATAAACAAGTCTAGTACCTGCTAATACTAACAGATAGAATAAATAAAGGGGAGAGTGATCCAACATGGGAAGCGAGATACTCAGCAGACTCATAGAATGGCGGATGTCCTAAACAGCACTTTGGCCTCAGAATCAGCCCTAAAGGCATTCAGATCTGGCTGAAAAGCCCATGAGAGTATTTCAGGCATGGAAAGCCAAGACACTCTGGAAAAAAAAAAAAAAACACACCTAAATGAAAGATCTCTGTGAGTGAGATCCCAGTGGAAAGAACAGGTCTTCAAAGAAGGAGGTACCTTTCTCTGAAGGGAGGAGAGAACTTCCACTTTGTCTATGACCTTGTCTGAACAAGATAAGAGTCGGAGAACTCAAGGGGCTTCCATAGCCTTGGAAATTCATGACTGGTGCATAGGGAGATTACTGATGCCATAAACAGGAGTGTCAATTTGTAGAGTCAACAACAGGAGTCACTGTGCACTTACTCCTCATGTAGGATCTCTGTCCTTAATGTGCTGTACATTGAGACTTAATGCTACAACGAGTACTCAAACAGTATATTTCACTTTGTGTTTCTATGGGGGTGCAAACTGTTGAAATCTTTACTTAATGTATACTAAACTGATCTTCTGTTAAAAAAAAAAGAAGAAATTATCAATTCCCAACTTGACTCTCACTGGGATTAAACATGACAATAGGTCTGATCTGATTTCATCATCATTTAAAAAATCATCTATTATTTTTCACTTTATGTTTCTGTGTGGAGCAAACTGTTGAAATATTTACTTAATGTATGCTAAACTGATCTTCTGTATATAAAGAGAATCGAAAATGAATCCTCATGTGAATGGAAGGGGAGAGGGAATGGGAGAGGGGAGGATTGTGGGTGGGAGGGACATTATGGGGGGAAGCCATTGTAATCCATAAGCCGTACTTTGGAAATTTATATTCATTAAATAAAAGTTTAAAAAAAAAGCAAAAAAAATTTAATATTTTTTTCAAAATGATGTTACATGTTTAATAATAATAATATCATATCTGTATATAAGTTTAACAAATGAAAAGTTATAGTGTAACAAAGAAGAGCATAGTTTGTTTCCCATTATAACTCCCTGTATTTTCACACTATCATAACTGTAAATTCACTTCTTCAGTCCCCTCTCCTCACTCTGCTGTGGCATGACATGACTCTCTCTTCATGTGACTGAGCTGGCTCATTCTCATTTCTAGCATAGCTCCTCCTGTCAGCTGTGTCATCCTACTGTAGGATGGAAACTGGCATGAGAGGGATGGTGGTCTAAACTAATATCTAAAGACAGATCAGAACCCATGGCCTCCTCAGCCCACAACCACTGTAAGTACTGCTGAGCATGAGAATATCTTATTGTTAAAATTGTCTCTGACCAAGTTAGCTGAATGGTGACTATCACTTGAAATGTGGCTGCCTGGTCACTAGGGTTCTAAGTTCTATCGTGTTCTATCACTAAGGAAATGATAACACCTTTACTCCCCTTACCTGATCCATCTCCTCTAATAGGAAAATCCCCAAGAATCCTCCATTGATTTCCCAGGCACATTAGCAGGGAATTGGATTAGAAGTGGAGCAGCTAGGACTTGAATTGGTGCCCTTAAGTGATGCCAGCACTGCAGGCCGGGGCTTTAACCCACTCAACAGCACTGGCCCCTAATGGTTCTTTTTGACTTTTCTGTCTCCCATGTTTTCATTAAAATGGTATTTTTCTCTTAAACAAAAGAAGAATATTTAAAAAATAGCATTCTACCACTACCTGTATTATAGATAAGCATGTAGCTAAAATTTCTTTTAAAAGTATGTATAAAATTCAAAACCTAAACCATATCCCCATGAATCATTCATTCAATTAATTTAACCTTTTAAACTATATTCTTAATACCTGTATTCTTTCCCATGCTAATACTTCCTACCTAAGAATTGACTCATATAGACTCATTTAATTTACTCTAAAGTTGGATTTATTTTAATCGCAGCATTATAAGTATGTAGCAAGTTAATATGTAGGTAGCAAGTAGATAATCTCTTTGGAAATCTTCAAAGTGTACCTAGATAAAATGAAAACCCATTAACCATATGAACAAAACTTTATTATCCAAGTATCTGGACTTCAATAGCATATATATCTATATTAGAATTCCAGTTCTGTTAATGACATCTTGAGTGCTTCCAGACAATATCATGTCACTTTCTAATCTTCATCATCTGTTTCAGAAATCAGGATAATAGAAACATATAGAGTGTTAGTAAAAATTCAATGATGTAAGTAACATTTACCAGTCTCAGTGCCTGACACAAATTCATGGCTCATTCATTGAAGATTTTTAGGTGTAATCCATTTGAGATTACTTCTGAACTTAATACAGCAGAATGGGAGGTCCAAGATGGCTGAATAGAGATAAGATGTGCTGATTTTGACCACAGGAAGATAACAGAAAGAGGGTGAAGTAACTGCATTTCCAGGACAGAGTTTAAGAGAAGTTTGCAGTGGAAATCCTATGGAAAGTAGGAAGACTCTGTGGAGCATGGACAGTACAAATGCATAACAGTGGGTGGGGACACCATGGGGAGACTCTGGCAGCTGGATCTGGAGGAGACAACATCTTCTTGGAGCTAGGTGAGCTCTATCTGTGACATCCTGTGTCACTGGTGATTTTGCTGAGGGAGAACCATGTGGACAGCATTGACGTTGAGTCAGGCCTGGTGAGATAGTGAGGGGCAGTTTTCCCACCTTACCCTGTGACAGGAGAGCACACTGATTTCCTCCCACTCCCCCACGAGGGTGACTGGTGACTAGCAGGAAGAAAGTGCCATCTTATTAAGGTGAATAAGGCTGATGCAGCTCACATGTGCATGATTAGGTTTTATTTACTTATTTATTTATTTTTTACTTAAGGAATACAACTTCATGCATTTAATATATACAGATTTAGGAATGTGATGTTCTTCCTCCCACCTCCCTCCCATACTCCCACCTTTCTGCCTCCCCCCTCTTCCTTTCCCATTATTATTTTTTAAAGATTTATTTATTTATTGGAATGTCAGAGTTATACATAGAGGGAAGGAGAGGCAGAGAGAGAGAGAGGTCTTCCATCCATGGGTTCACTCCCCAGTTGGTTGCAACAGTTAGATCTGCACCATCCTTTCACTCTTAGCCCCTGGCAACCTGTAATATATTCTGTGCTTATGATTGAGTTTCATGGATTCCACAAATAAGTGGCATTTATATTTTTCTGTGTTAGGTCAAGAAGCCCAATGTCCACATTCATACTTTAGGATCCATGTTGTGACAAAATGTCAGAATTTCTTTTTTAAGGTTGAATGTCATCCCATTTTTTGTGTGTATCATTTTTTCTCTTTTCATGTGTTGACAGACAATGCAGTTATTTCCGTATCTTGTTCTTGTGAACAATGTTTACATGAACATGGATGTACAGATGTATCTTTGAGATAGTGATTTTATTTCTTTTGGATACAAATCCATTAGTGGGATTGCGTTGTCATTTGTTCCATTTTTAGAAGCACCTCAATAGGTTTTCCATAGTGGATGTACCAGTTTACATACCTACAATTTATGTGTTCCATTTTCTCCACATCTGGTTCAATACTTGTTCTTTCTTCTTATTCTTTTTATTTTATTTATTTGACAGGTAGAGGTAGAGACAGCGAGAGATAGAGAGACAGAGAGAAAGGTCTTCCTTCCATTGGTTCACTCCCCAAATGGTCACCACGCCCAGAACTGTGCTGATCCAAAGCTAGGAGCCATTTTGTGCTTCTTCTTAGAATCCCATGTGGGCGCAGGGGCCCAAGCACTTGAGCCATCCTCCACTGCCCTCCCGGGCCACAACAGAGAGCTGGACTGGAAGAGAAGCAACTGGGACTAGAACCCAACCCCCATGTGGGATGCTGGCACCACAGGTGGAGGATTAACCAAGTGAGCCACAGCACCAGCCCCTTTTTTCTTTTGATAATATCCATTTTTACATTTGTGAGGTGATAAGAATTGTAGTCTTGATGAACAGTGCTGAGCCCTTTTTTAAAAGATTTATTTATTTATTTGAAAGACAGAGTTACACACACAGAGAAGGAAAGGCAGAAAGAGAGGTCTTCCATCCACTGATTCACTCCCCAGTTGGCTGCAATGGTTACAGCTGTGCTGATTGAAGCCCGGAGCTAGGAGCTTCCTCCAGGTCTTTCCATGCAGGTGCAGGGGCCAAATGACTCAGGCCTTCTTATCCTGCTTTACAAGGCCATAGTAGATAACTGGATTGGAAGTGAAGCAGCTGGGATTCAAAGCAGCACCCATATGGGATGCTGGCACATCAGGTGGAGGCTTTACTCACTACACCACATTGCCAGCCCCAATGCCATTATTATTTTTGAAAGATTTATTTATTTATTTGAAACACAGAGTTACAGAGAGGCAAAGGCAGAGAGAGAGAGAGAGAGAGAGAGAGAGAGAGAGAGAGACTTTCCATCTGCTTGTTCACCCTCCAGATGGATGCAAAAGTTAGAGCTACATAAATCTGAAGCAACAAGCAAGGAGCAGGAGCTTATCCCAGGTCTCCCACATGGGTTCAGGGGACCAAGGAATTGGGCCATGCTCTACTGCTCTCCAAGGCCATAGCAGAGAGCTTGATTGGAAGTGGAACTTCTGAGATTCAAACCAGCACCCTTATGGAATGGCACTGCAGGTGGTGGCTTACTTGCTACACCAAGCACCAGCCCTTCTATTCTTATTTTTTACAGAAATCAATTTTCAGTTAATTTTTATACTCATAAGACTGTCCCTATACTAAGTAGAAAGTTCACTGTTTAGTATGAAGAAAGAAGTAAAGAACAAAAACAAAAAAAGCATTGTTCCCCAATAGTCAAGGCACATGCTGTTCAAAACTATCATTTCTCAAAGTGTCAGTTTCACTCCTATAGATAACATTTTAAGTATTCTGTTAGTTAACATAGATTAGAAAGACCATATGGTATTTGTCCTTTTGTGATTGGCTTATTTCACTAAGTATAATGGTTTCCAGTTGCATCCATTTTGTTTCAAATGACAAGATTTTATTATTTTTTTTTACCACTGTGTAGTATTCCATAATGTATATATACCATAATTCTTTATCCAGTCTTGAGTTGATGGACATCTGGGTTGATTCTATATCTTAGCTACTTAAAATTTAGCTGAAATGAACATGAGTGTACAGAGAACTCTTTCATATGATTTAATTTCCTTTGGATAAATTCCCAGGAGTAGGGTGAATAGGTCATATGGTAGGTCTATATTCATCTTTCTGAGCTATCTCCATACTGTCTTCCAAAGTGGCAGTACCAGTTTTCATTTCCACCAACAATGGATTAAGGGACACTTTTCCCCACATTCTTGCCAGCATTTGTTGTTTGTTGATTTCTACATGCTAGTTATTCTAACAAGAGTGAGGTGAAACCATATTTGGTTTTGATTTGCATTTCCCTGATGGCTAGCAAGCCTGAATATTTTTTCATTTGTCTACTAGCCATTTGAATTTCCTCTCTTGAAATTCAAAAATTATTTAGTTCATTTGCCCATTTCTTAATCGGATTATTTATTTTGTTATTGTTGAGTTTCTTGAGCTCTCTATAGATTTGGGAAGTTAATCCTTTGTCAATTGCTTTGTTTGCAAATATTTTCTCCCATTCTGTTGGTTGTGTCTTTTTTTTATCGAATGCTTCTTTTGCAGTGCAGAAGCTTCTCAGTTTGATGTAACCCTCATGTTAATTTTGGCTTTGATTGCCTGTGTTTCTGGGGACCTTTCTAAGAAACCTTTCCCTATACCAATACCTTGCAGCATTTCCCCAAAGTTCTCTAGTAATTTGATGGTATCACCTTATAGATTTAGGTCTCTGGTCCATTTTGAGTGGATTTTTGTGTAAGGCATAGGGTTTTGTTTCATACTTCTGCATGTGGAAATCCAGTTTTCCCAACACCATATGTTGAAGAGACTGTGTTGGCTTCAGGAGTTGATGTTTGCTTCTTTGTCAAAGATAAGTTGATTGTAGATGTATGGATTTATTTCTGGGGTTTGTGTTCTGCTCCATTGGTCTACATGGCTGTTTTTGTGCCATTGTCAGGCTGTTTTGATTATACCTGCCCTGTAGTATGTTTTGAGGTCTGGTATTGTGATTCCTCCCACTTTGTTTTTTGTTGTATATTACTTTAGCTATTTGGGATTTTTTGTGTTTCCGTATGAATGTTACCATCATTTTTCTAGATCTGAGAAGAATGTTACTGGTAGTCTAGTTGAAAAATCACATTGAATTTATAAACTGCTTGCAGTAGTATGAACATATTGACAAGGTTGATGCTTCCATCCATGAACATGGAAGATGTTTCCACTTTTTTATGCCTTCTATTTCTTTCTTTAATTTTTTTGTAATTTTCATCACAGAGATCATTGGCACCCTTGGTTAAATTTATTCCAAGGTGTTCTTTTTTTTTTTTTTTTTTTTTTTTTTTTTTTTTTTTTGTAGCTACTGTGAAAGGGATTGAACTTGGAAGTTCTTTCTAACTTATGGCGTTGTCTATGTATACAAATGTTGCAGTTGATTTCTCAACGATGTTGCAGTGGATTCGTTTGTGAGAGGAGGAGTCTGGTGGAGGCAAGAGGTGTGGAGTCACCACACATACCCTGGGGAGTCAGGTGAAAGCAGGCTTGAGGCAAGCAGCCTGCGGACTCCTTTATTTCAGTTGCTATAGTTGCTTATATAGCTGAGACCAGCCAATCTGGTCAAGGGGCTGTCTATGCCCCAACCAATCACAGCCTGTTGCCAGGCAGGCTCCATTTGACAGGTGGGTTTCAAAGCCATTCCTGAGTAACTGACACTCACTTACCAGTGGCCATCTTGGCATGGCCTTCTCATTCAACCACATACAAAGGCTCTTTTTTTTTTTTTTAACAGGCAGAGTGGATAGTGAGAGAGAGAGAGAGAAAGGCCTTCCTTTTCCATTGGTTCACCCCCCAATGGCTGCTGCAACCAGTGTGCTGTGGCCAGTGCACTGCGCTGATCCAAAGCCAGGAGCCAGGTGCTTCTCCTAGTGTCCCATGCGAGTGCAGGGCCCAATGACTTGGGCCATCCTCCACTGCACTCCCGGGCCACAGATGAGAGCTGGGCTGGAAGAGGAGCAGCCTACACAGAATCCAGCACCCTGAATGAGACTAGAACCCAGTGTGCTGGTGCCACAGGTGGAGAATTAGCCTATTAAGCTGCAGCGCTGGCCAGCTCTTGATTTTTTTTTAAGATTTTATTTATTCTGAGAGATAGAGTTACATACAGACAGTGAGAGGGAGAGACAAAGAAAGAAAGGTCTTCCTTCCATTGTTTAACTCCCCAAATGACCTCAATGGCTAGAGCTGAGCCAATTTGAAGCCAGGAGCCAGGTGCTTCTTCCAGGTCTCCCACGTGGGTACAGGGGCCCAAGGACTTGGGCCATCTTCTACTGCTTTCCCAGGCCACAGCAGAGAGCTGGATTGGAAGAGGAGCAGGGGGACTTGAACTGGCACCCGGGATGCCAGCACCACAGGTAGATGATTCACCTGTTGTTCCACAGCACCAGCCCAAGGCTCTTGATTTTGTGTGTTGATTTTATATGCTACTTTACCAAACTTGTTTATGAGTTCCAATCATCTCTTCACAAGCTCTTTTGGGTTTATTATATATAGAATCATACCATCAGCAAATAGGGAGAGTTTGACATTTTCCTTCTCTATTTGTAGCCCTTTGATTTCTTTTTACTTACCTGATGGCTCTAGTTAAAACTTTCAGGTCTATTTTAAATAGCAATGATAAGTGTGGGCCTCTTTATTTCTGGATCTAAATGGGAATGCTTCCAATTATTCTCCATTCAGTAAAAGGTTGGCTGTTGGTTTGTCTTAGATTGCTTTGATTGTGGTGAGGAATGTTCCTTCTATAACCAATTGACTTAAACTTTTCATCATAATTGGGTGCATATACATTATTCATTGTAATTGGATGCATATACTTTAATTATAGTCAACTCTTTCTGTTGTGTTGATCCTTTGACCATTACATAGTGTCCTTCTTTGTCTCTTTTGATGAATACAGTTCTTATTATAAGTGGTCATGAACATTAATTCTAGAGATTATCTTTTAAAGTAATTGAGGATTCAAAATTAACTGCAACAAAAAGTGCTTTTGCCAATGTAAAAGAGATGAAAACCTCTTGAGTATATCCATCCTTAAAGTAGTTGAAAATGTCAAACATCAATTTGCCTCATCCTATCTTCCCTGTATAATGTTATATATATATGTTAATATAAAGTTATTTTTGACATCACTGTTAAGTCATATTTCAGTATCCATGAAATTGTAAACGTATATGTTATCTTAGAATTGATTTTTCTTTCCTGAGTAAGAGGTGATTTGTAACATAGTAGGTTGTAATTTTAGTTAACATTTAGGATACTTGCCCTTATAACACCAAATCACATAAATTTGCTATATTTAAGGTTTTTCTAAGAACATTTGAATTTATATCATGTTATTAATCTATCTGAAAGGGAGGTCAGTCATTGGAGAAGCAGCAGGCCACTTTCTCACAATGCTATGCATATCAGATAAACACATGTAATGAAATGGAAGGCTAGTGGATGAGTTACTAAATATTAGAATACTTAATTTCAATTGCAATTAAATAAAAAATAAAGCAAACTATTTCTTTCTTTTGGGCTACAAGATTATTGAGGAACTGTTGTTGGAGATAATTTATGATGAGAAATATGCTTATTTGTTGAATTTTTGATATTGGTTTATTTTCATAGGAGAATATATTCACAAATTATTAATTTTTATTTCTTCATGATAGGTTAGATGGAGTTATATTTGAAAATGAAAAAAGTTAAAGTTATTGCCAAGAAAACTGCTAATAAACTTAAGATAAATCAGAACAAATGGTAGGATTGAAAAACTTTTTATCTCCAGATCTGAGCCTGTATGTGTCAAAATGTATTCTTTTTCCCCATAAAGCAAAATATGTAGTTAACTGCCCTCACTTTTTCTTCTTAATTCTGAAAATGTTTCACAGCTAAGTTGTTGAATTACTCTGAAATCTTAGGATCTAGTGGCTCATAAGCCACTAGAGGGTTTTAATTCTTCCAATTACTTTTTAATGAAGAGAATAATTTTAAATTTTTCTTCCTTGAATTCTGTCTTGATAGTGGAAAATAATATTAATCTCAATTAAAAATTATGCATTTCAACATTATGATCCTTTCAGTTAGTGTAAATTTTTGTCAATGTTAAACATACTGTTCTAAATGTATTGGTATTAAAATCGTATTTAGACATTTATACTTTATAAATAAACAGTGATGGGGAAAAATTGCCGAAGTGTGTAGTCTGTACTTAGCACAGAATAATTTTACATCTAAAGAACTTTACTTGTGATGCTATATACTGTTACATTATTAACACCTCACATGGGATAATAAATGAAAATGAAAAGAAATATGATTACTTAGTTGTATTACATTACCTTCACAGATATTATCCTAATTGCTAGACTTTTAAAACTTCCCCTATAGTGGAAGGAGCTGAAGTTCTTTATTTTGTGTATACAAAAAAATTTAATTAAGAAATTCAAGAAACTGACAGAAAGTCTAGTTAAGCCAAACAGTAGAACAAACTTTTCTACTTGTTAGTTATTTAAAGAAATTGCTCTTGGTTCACCTGAACATTTTTCTTGCAGCTCATTTCTGTGCGATGTGACATGAAACCAATGGATAGAAAGAAATTTTCTTTTAATAAATGTGTTCTTTGTGTTAGACTTTGTAAGGACATTTTATGTTATCTGATAATGGTTCCACTATTATTTCATTGAACTTTTTTTTCTTTCAGAATATTTTCATAGTAGGATGAGAAACTCATGGTTAGAGTTATAGTTGATAGAAACTACTTGGGCTGTTGAGTATATTTTATGTTTTTGAGAAATTAGAACTTGATGCTATCACTCAGTTTTATATGGATTGAAGTTTATAATTAAGGATGATGGAAAATACCAATATTTAGGAGTTAAAATTTTTGCTAAAATGGAATAGTGGTATTTTTCTTTGTTGCTCTTTCATGTAATATTTTAAAAGTAAATATACCTGACCTCAGATTGTGTTTTATAAATTTTATTCTTCTATATTTGATTAAATTTCCTGTTCAATATTTCTCAGATCAATAATGTAAATTAGAGTACAATGGTATTTTATTGTTTAACTATTTTATCCCATTAAGGCTTCCATTTATTTAGATTTCCACTGAAAATCTCAGTACATTATGACATTTTAGATTAATTCTGTACTGATGAAGATGATCAAATATTTTAATAACATTTAATACATATTAAATTAATGTATATTATGCTATTTCATATGCAATGGATTAATCATAAAATCACCATGAGTATGAACAATGGCACTACTGAAAATGAGCTTTAAACACAGGCTTGATTTAGAAAAGATAATACAGATGATTACTAACAGTGAAGCTGCAGAAAAATGTTCTTATCACTCATGTAAAAGTTAACTCTTTAAGAATTACATTTAATGATTCAGATTAGATTTACCAGGTCCATTTCCCACTACTTCTATAACTGATTTAGGTGAAGTGACAAGGAAGTTTTGGCAACTACTCTTCATAAGTTCTTTCTTGCCTATTTCCCCTCCTTATTACAAAATATCATAAGTAAAAGAAATATAGTAAGAATGTACCAAGATTTATGGCAGATGCATTTATACACTCTGACAGGCAAAATGCTATGTTTTAATTTTCGATATCTTTATTTGTTGATATGTTACTGCATGTTCGGTCATATTCATTTAACCATTAGTTTTATTTTAGCCAAAGCCATATATCAGGGATCAAAAAATAGAAATAAATAAATATTTTTAAAGAACTTTACAATGTAGTGGAGTAACAAACATATAAACAAATGTAATTCAATATAATAATCCTCTGAAAAGTAGAGACACTTTTACTATAGCATAATAGGCTAATAAAATCCTTTTTCTAGGCTGGCACCATGGCTCACTAGGCTAATTCTCTACCTGCGGTGCCAGTACTCTGGGTTCTAGTCTCAGTTGGGGCACCGGTTCTGTCCCGGTTGCTCCTCTTTCAGTCCAGCTCTCTGATGTGACCCGAGAAGGCAGTGGAGGATGGCCCAAGTGCTTGGGCCCTGCACCCGCATGGGAGACCAGGAGGAAGCACCAGGAGGAAGCGCACCAGCAATAGCAGCCATTTTGGGGGTGAACCAATGGAATGAAGACCTTTCTCTCACTGTCTAACTGCCTGTCCAAAAAAAAAAAAAACTCCTTTTCCTAGTTTTGGGTGCTCTTATAATGAAGAAGTGTGGGGTTTTGTCAAATTGTTTTTTGTTTATTGAGATGTTTATATCCTTTATTGTTCTATTTTTTGGATATTACATTGAATGATTTTCATTTGTTTACTTTTCCTTTAATTCAAAAGATATTCCATTTGGTTATATATAAAGTATCTTTTTAGGTGTTACTGAATTGTTTGCTCTCATTTTTGCTGAGGATTACTCATCTATAAAAACAGGGAATATTGTCTTGGTTTTCCTGAGTGTATTTTTTGATTTTAGTATGAGGATAATGCTGGCCTCACTGAATGAGTGGAGTGTTTCCCATCTATTTTTGAAAAGTTTGCAAATAATTGGAGTTAATGTTTCATTTTTCAACACAGACACGTTATCCTTTAGGAAGGTGGAAAAAAGAGTTACAATGAAAATATATTATTACAGTTTGTTTTTCTACATTATGCTATTAGTGGTACATTTTATGTCTTTGTGTTAATATTTGCTATCATCAAATACCCCTTCATTTTACCTTGAAGTACTTTTAGCAATTCTTGTAGGATATATTTACTGATGACAAATTCCCTCAATCTTATTAAATCTATAAATTTCTTAATTTATTCATAAATTTCTTTTTTTAACTTTAATGAATATAAATTTCCAAAGTACAGCTTATGGAGTACAATGGCTTCCCCCCATAACTTCCCTCCCACCCGCAACCTTCCCTTTTCCCACTCCCTCTCCCCTTCCATTCACATCAAGATTCATTTTTGATTCTCTTTATATACAGAAGATCAGTTTAGCATACATTAAGTAAAGATTTCAACAGTTTGCACCCCCATAGAAACACAAAGTGAAATATACTGTTTGAGTACTAGTTATAGCATTAAATCACAATGTACAGCATATTAAGGACAGAGATCCTACATGAGGAGTAAGTGCACAGTGACTCCTGTTGTTGACTTTACAAATTGACACTCTTGTTTATGGCATCAGTAATCACCCTAGGCTCTTGTCATGAGTTGCCTAGACTATTGGAGCCTTTTGAGTTCACCAACTCTGATCATATTTAGACAAGGTCATAGTCAAAGTGGAAGTTCTCTCCTCCCTTCAGAGAAAGGTACCTCCTTCTTTGGTGACCCGTTCTTTCCACTGGGATCTCACTCGCGGAGATCTTTCATTTAGGTCTTTTTTTTTTCTTTTTTTTCCAGAGTGTCTTGGCTTTCCATGCCTGACATGCTCTCATGGGTTTTTCAGCCAGATCCACATGCCTTAATGGCTGATTCTGAGGCCAGAGTGCTGTTTAGGACATCTGACATTCTATGAGTCTGCTGTGTATCTCGCTTCTCATGTTGGATCATTCTCTCCCTTTTTTATTCTATCAGCTAGTATTTGCAGACACTAGTCTTGTTTTGTGCTCCCTTTGGCTCTTAGTCCTATCAGTATGATCAATTGTGAACTGAAATTGATCACTTGGACTAGTGAGATGCCATTGGTACATGCCACCTTGATGGGATTGCATTGGAATCCCCTGGTATGTTTCTAACTCTACTGTTTGAGGTAAGTCAGCTTGAGCATGTCCCAAATTGCACATCTCTTCCCTCTCTTATTCCCACTCTTATATTTAACAGCGATCACTTTTCAGTTAAGTTTCAACACTTAAGAATAACTGTGTATTGATTACAATGTTCAACCAAAAGTATTAAGTAGAACAAACAAAAAATACTAAGAGGGATAACTTATTAAGTTGTTCATCAATGGTCAGGGCAAGGGCTGATCAAATCACCGTTTCTCATCGTGTTCCTTTCACTTTAACAGTTTTCCTTTTTGGTGCTCAGTTAGTTGTCACCAATCAGGGAGAACATATGATATTAATTTCTTAAAGATTTATTTATTTCTTTGAAGGAAAGAGTTACAGAGAGGCAAAGGCAGAGAGACAAAGAGAGAGAGACAGAGAGAGAGCAAGAGAATCTTTCTTCTGCTGGTTTATTCCCCAAATGGCTGTAATGGCTGAAGCTGGGCTGATCTGAGCCAAGAACCAGGAGGTTTTTCTGGGTTTCCCATGTGAGTGCAGGGGCCCAGGGACTTGGGCATCTTCTACTGCTTTCCCAGGTTATAGCAGAAAGCTAGATAGGAAGTGGAGCAACCAGGACTTGAACTGGCACCCATATGGGATGCCAGCACTGTGGGTTGCATCTTTACCCACTAAGCCACAATGCTGGCTCCTCAAACATTCTATTTCTGTCGCTTTTCCTTTCTGGGACATGCATGTGTATCATGATATACTTGATCAGTTTCCAAAGATCTCCTTGGCTTTGTTCATTTTTATTTATTCATTTTTTCATTTTTCCATAGATTGGGTAACCTGGAATGGCCTTTAGTTTCTATCTTCATTGATATTCTGAGCAGCATGGAGACATTGACCTCATACTTTATTATCTTTAGATAATGTTTCTTTTGTTCTTTATGAATGGTTTAAATAAGTGATTTAAACTCTTTGTCTAGTAAGTCTACCTTGAATTCCTCAGGGATAGTTTCCATTGGCTGATGTTTTCCTGTGCTGGGGACATACTTGCATCTTTCATTATATTCTCCCATCTCTGTTTCTTGTATAATATTTCTGTTCAAAACTGGAGATTGATATAATAAAAATGAGGATTCAGATTATCTCTCATGCTAGTTTGTGTGTGTATATGAGGGGATTACTATTTGGTTAATGACTAATGACTTTTCAGAACTAATTCTATAACCTGTTTTTATGTATGACCACTGAAGTTTCTGCTTGGTTAGCTTAGTGGTCAACTAATAATTAGACAGAATGTCTCTTACATATTTGGAACCAGTGAATTAATTGAGTAGCCTTTGCCTATTGGATTATGTACTCACTCTTATGTCTCATTCACCCTTGATATTAGATATCATATTCAAAATATGAGTTTGGTGTGGGCACAAAAATGCACTTCCTACCAACTTCACATTCTTCAGCTTTTCTTTTCAAATTTGTTTTTGTCCACTGCACATTTTCTCCAAATGTTATCATTTCTTGAAGCCTCAGTGTTGAAAGTATTGCTGCCTCTAATTCTCAACAAATTGATTGATTTAGATCAAATATTGACAGGCCCTTCTACTGGGGTTTCCAGGGAAGAGGAAGGCTGGTTAAATAATGGAAGCTCTATGTTAACATTGCTGCACAACTGTCCTGTTTCCTCTGGTGTCTGCACAGCTGCTCATTTTCACTGTGAATATGTACTTGCTGGTTTTTAATAGAAGTTCAGTATCCCTCAGGTGAAATTTCTGAAAATAAATTATTTTGGACTTTTCAATTTTTAGATATTGAAATAGTTATAGATTTCATAATTAGAAGTCATGGAGATGGGGCTCAAGTCTAAACATGAAATTCATAACCTGAATGTAATTTTATACAATATTTGTAATGTGCCTGCATTTTGACCATAACTCTTCACAAGAGATCTAGTGTGGGATTTTCCTCTTGTGATGAGCACACAAGTTTCAGACTTTGGAATTTAGGAGTTTTGATGTTTGGATAAGTGAAGGCAAATTTTTTACTACCAAGCAGGAGGGGAGAGGGAGATCTGAATAGGAAAGTATCCATTGCCCCAAATCTCACTACTTTCAACAAAATTCTCCCACTCTTCTTGAGTAACCATTCCCTTAGTTATTGCAAACCTTTAAGTAATTTCCAGATTCCTGGAAATGTATACATTGAAACTTTTGAGAGTATTCTTATTGATTTTATAGGGGAAATGATTTTTCAAAGAAAATTTAGATAGTCATTTCCAGTGATTCCATCTCTTGCACCTTTTCAAAATTGCATTTTCTAGTTAATTTTTTTGGTTTCACCTTAATCCATTTCTCCCATTCTTTCCATCATTTTTATTTTTTACCTTTCTTTTTAGTTATCATTTATGTCCTTTACTCGGGGGCATTTTTTATGGACATTAAAAACATTTAGAATCAATGTTTACTTTTAAACTAAAAAAAAACTTTCAAAGCATTTTTAAAGTATTCTTAGATAACAAATTTTGTTTTAAGTTAAAAAATGCCTGAGTGTGTGTTTGTGTGTGTGTATGTGTGTCTTTGTGAAGATTTGAGTTTACCTTCTGCTTATTAGTTTGAAATATGTTTCTCTAATAATAGGAAACTGTAAACAAATAAGACTTTCTGGTAGACTTCTAAACTTAAATGATCTCATGTTGGCCATTTGATAATTTCAGATAGCCAAGACATTTTATTTATTCTGTTTTTTAAAGATTTATTTATTTATTTGAAAGTCAGAATTATACAGAGAGAGAAGGAGAGGCAGAAGGAGAGAGAGCTCTTCCATCTGCTGGTTCAATCCCCAATTGGCCACAATGGTCAGAGCTATGTTGATCAGAAGCCAGGTGCCAGGAGCTTCCTGCGAGTCTCCCACATGGGTGCAGGGGCCCAAGGGCTTGAGCCATCTTCTACAGCTTTCCAAGGCCATAGCAGAGAGCTGGATCAGAAGTGGAGCAGCCAGGAATTGATCCAGCACCTGTACAGAATGCCAGCAATGCAGGTGGTGACTTTACTTGCTATGCCACAGCAACAGACCCAGCCAAAGCATTTTAATAGATTACTTTTTAGTTTTTTTTTTATCTAAGATGTAGAAATGGTTTGATGCATTTCCTATTTATTAAAGCCAAAGCCATTCCAACATTTGGAAAATAACTATGAATGTCTCTTAAAATATCATTAATTTGAGCATTTTCCTAGTTATAATGTTATAAAGTAATATGATAATGCTTGTTTTCATTCTTTCTAGAAAAGATTTTATTTGTCATATTCTTGTGTTAGTTCACACTCTCCTTATACATTTTTGAAAGAATTATATGAAGTGACATTAACTGAAAAATACATTGTGAACTGAAATATTAGTGTTTTCAGGATTATCCAAGATGATCTTATCAACTTTATGATGGCATTATGGTAAAATACACAATTTCTCAAATACAAAGATTGTAAACATTTTCTATTATACCATGTCATCATTTTTAAGCACATCCTAATTTCAGAAATATGTGACAGTATATAAAACTTAGATTGGAAATATATTAGTTTGTATTGAAATGTCATGAAACCTTGAATAATAAGAATGGCAAATTTATGGGAATTTCAAAGGTCAGAATATAAAGGTACAATGTGGTCACCCTCTCACTGATCTTAGCTATAACTTTGATTCTAACTATCTATTTTTTATTGTTTACTTAAGTTTATATATAATTATATCATTAATATACCTTAACAAATCATCTTTTTCCTTTCCTCAGACTTTTCTCTCTCCACTATTTCAGTTAATTGTGTGTGCGTTCCTTACACTCAAATTCTTTCAAATTTTTCAGTACTGATTCATCTCAACTCTGTTGGTAATATTTCCTCCAGCTTTTATTCTGTTACTATGCTAGTTGAGGTCATGATTTTCCATTTCTTCTGTGAAGTATCACAGTAGATTTTAAATAATCTTTCTCTTTTCTGATTTCTAAAAAATGTAATTATGTATTCCATCAGTTTGGAAATTTTTTAATCATTTGTACTAGAACAATAGTGAAAATCTCTTACTCTGATTTGAGTTTTCTTTTTTTAATTTTATATTTGTTCTACTTCATTGATACATCAGGAATACTCTGATCTCTTTTTTAGCATGAAAGACGTATTAAGGGATAGAGAATCCAGGATGCATTTTAGTAATATTTTCACTTGCTAAGTTGACTTTTCTGACCTCCCTTGGATATTCTTGGTCTTTACTCTACAACTGTCTACATTCATTAATTCCTTGATCTTTGAAAACTCAGAAAGCAAACAAAACCACAGAAATGTTCCTATATTTGCTGAGACCCTGGGTAAGTAAGAAAAATATTAGAGTAGATCAGGAAGCTAAAGCTATGTGTTACACAGGTAAAATATTCTTACTGTGTAAAATTATTTCATATGTAAATTGAATTGGGATTGTAAGAAAATCCTGGATCTTGTGTGCAGTACACGAGATTCTGTACTATCATGACCTTTATAAGATTTAAATGTACTTATTTTCTGTGTCTCTGTGTGTGCAAATAATATATTTTATAAAATTACTTCATCAATTTCTTTAGTTTTTAGATATTTCCTTTTCACTTTTATGGAAAATGGAATAACTACTGTGCTATATAAGTTAAAGGAAAAGTTATAGTTAAAATTATAGTTAAAATATTCAGAGATTGGTGGAATACTGTCATTTCTTATGTATTTTAGATGACACTAATTCACCTTTTATCATTGTTTTTCTTAAAATTTCTGCATGTGTGAACTTCTTTTTCCTTATAACCCCAAATCCTTTGTTGTATTGGGATGTAAAATGAGCTCAATTCTGTCCACAATACGCCTTAATCTGGCAATGGGATACTTAGCTTTCCTGTTCTAAATATTCAAAACCTACACCTTTAGAAATAAGTGTATTTTTGTTTACTGTATGAATGTTTCTCCACCATTTTGCAAATTTTATCTTCCTTTGTTAAAGCATTTTTTCTTTTTCTTTTTCTTTCTTTTTTTGTTTTTGGACAGGCAGAGTTAGTAAGAGAGAAAGGTCTTCCTTCTGTTGATTCATCCCCCAAATGGCTGCTATTGTGGGTGCGCTTTGCTGATCCAAAGCCAGGAGCCAGGTGCCTCCTCCTGTTCTCCCATGCAGGTGTAGGGCCCAAGCACATGGGCCATCCTCCAGTGCCTTCCCAGTCGACAGCAGAGAGCTGGACTGGAAGAGGGGACAGAATCTGGCATCCTGACTGGGACTAGAACCCAGAGTGCTGGTGCCACAGGCAGAGGATTAGCCTAGTGAGCCACAGCGCTGGCCTGTTAAAGCTTTATTAAAGCTACTGCTATGCTACTGGAATTTACAGCTGTGCATAATGCTGAACAATTAAAACTTCTTATTTATTGGTTATGGCAGCTTTACTTATAGGTAGTATGCATATATTATGGGATTATTGGAGCATATATTATATACAACAACAGATATGTTAGTCTTTTTAAAAAAGATATTTATGTATTTGAAAGGTAGAGTTACAGAGGAGGAGAGAGAGAGAGAGAGAGAGAGAGAGAGAGAGAGAGAGGGAGGGAGGGAGAAAGGTCTTCCATCTGCTGGTTCACTCTCCAGATGGCCACAATGCCCAGAGCTGCACAAATTCAAAGCTAGAATCCACGAGCCACTTCCATGTTTCAACTGTATGTAGGGGCCCAAGGATTTGGGCCATATTCTACTGATTTACAGGACATAGCAGAGAGCTGGATCAGAGGTTGATCAGCCAGGATTTGAACCAGTGCCCATATGGGATGCTAACACTGCAGGCCGCAGTTTTACCTATTAAGCCACAGGTCTGGCCCCATGTTAGTCATTAAGAGTGCATTATGTTTACTCAGAAGTAAAGAATAAATACAAATAATTTAGTAGTCATAGATATTCAAAATTAGATCATTTTTAAAGATCTATTTATTTATTTGAAAGTCAGAGTTACACAAAGAGAGAAAGAGAGGCAGAGAGAAAGAAAAAGGCCTTCCATCCATTGGTTCACTCCCCAATTGGCCACAACAGCTGGAGCTCTGCCAATCAAAAGCCAGGAGCCAAGATCTTCTTCCAGATCTCCCAAGTGGGTCCAAGGGTCCAAAGACTCGGGACATCTTTTATTGTTTTCTCAGGCCATAGCAGAGAGCTGGATTGGAAGTAGAGAAGCCAGGACTCAAACTGGTGCCCATATGGGATGCTGGCATTGCAGGTTGCAGCTTTACCCACTACACCACAGCACCAGCACCCATAATTAGATTGTGGATGGTTTTCAATAGTGTCATGATTTTTACAAAAATTGATATTCATTTTAACATAATTTAAAAATTATAATGAGAGAGGAGAGAGAGAGAGAGAGAAGAGATATCTTCCATCCATTGATTCACAATTGAAATGGATGCAATAACCAGGGTTTGGCCTGGCTGAAGCCAGAAGGCAAAAACTCAAGCTTGGTTTCCCACACACAGGTGGCATGGGCTCAAATACTTGGGTCATCTTTGTGTTCCCAGATGAATTAGCAAGAAACCTGATCAGAAGTGGAGCAACCAGCACTCAAACTGGCACTCTGATATGGGATGCTTGCATGGCAAGTAGTAGATTAACTAGCTGGACCACAATGCCATCCCAAATAACATATTCTTTTTAACATGAATCTATTTATTGAAAAGTAGTATGGCAAAGATGGAGAGGGAATGAGGGGGGGAATTGATCTTCCAACCATTGGTTCGCTATCAAATGACTGTAACACTTAGGTGGAATTCAGGAGTCAGGAACTGGATAATATGAGTCACCCACAGGGTGGCAGTCACCCAAGTACTTGAGTCATCTTCCACTGCTTTTCAAGGTACCTTAAAAGGGAGCCGGAATAAAAGTGGAGCAGCTGGAATTTGCAAGTGATAGCTCATCTCATTGTGATGAATAAATTTTATTTATTTATTTGAAAGGCAGAGTGACAGAGAAGAATATGCAGTAGGAATAGATTCTTAATCATTTCCAGAGTTTAATTTTGAAATACATTACTTGTGGTTTGGGGCCAGTGCTATGGCTCAGCAGATAAAGCCAAGGCACCTGATGTTGACATCCCATGAGTACCAGTTTAAGGCCACCAGCTCCACTTCTGATCCAGCTTCCTGAAAATGTGGCTATGGAAGCAATGGGATATAACCTATGTGCTTGGATCCCTGCCAATCATATGGGAGACCTGGATGAAGCTCCATGCATTTTGCATTGGCCTGGCTTAGATCAGGCCACTGAGTCCATTTGGGCAGTACACCAATGGATAGAGGACCTCTTTCTCTCTCCCTATCTCTCTCTCTCTTTCTTACTCTGACTTTCAAATAAATTCAATCTATTATTTATCTAAAATAAAATTATTTATCTAATGGGCCAGCGCCATGGCTCAATAGGTTAATCCTCCACCTTGCAGCACCAGCACACTGGGTTCTAGTCCTGGTCGGAGCGCTGGATTCTGTCCCGGTTGCCCCTCTTCCAGACTTGCTCTCTGCTATGGCCCAGGAGTGCAATGGAGGATGGCCCAAGTGCTTGGTTGGGCCCTGCAACTGCATGGGAGACCAGGATAAGCACCTGGCTCCTGCCTTCGGATCAGTGCAGTGCGCTGGCTGCATCGCGCTGGCAGCGGTGGCCATTGGAGGGTGAACCAACGGCAAGGGAAGATCTTTCTCTCTGTCTCTCTCTCACTGTCCACTCTGCCTGTCAAAAAATAAAATAAAATAAAATGCTTTAATGGCCGGCGCTGCAGCTCAATATGCTAATCTTCTGCCTGTGGTACTGGCACACTGGGTTCTAGTCCTGGTCGGAGCACCAGATTCTGTCCTGGTTGTCCCTCTTCCAGGCCAGCTCTCTGCTGTGGCCTGGGAGTGCAGTGGAGGATGGCCCAAGTGCTTGGGCCCTGCACCCACATGGAAGTCCAGGAGAAGCATCTGGCTTCTGGCTTTGGATCAGCGCGGTGCCCTGGCCACAGCATGCCAGCAGCAGTGGCCACTGCGGGGTGAACCAATAGAAAAAGAAGGCCTTTCTCTCTATCTCTCTCTATCAACTCTGCCTGTCAAAAATAAATAAATGCTTTAAATGTAAATTAATATTTTCAGATATTAGAAATGTCATTTTAAATGTCTGATATCTTGGTATCAAGCTCTGCTAAACTAAAATTAATTTTATGGTTCATATGATTTTGGTAATTCTGTTCACAGCAATTTTGTTCATCTACTGCCAAATTGAACTAATTCGTCAGAAAAGACTGAATCACAAATTAAATGAAGCACCAACCCTATCCAAAATATATTAAAAATATGCCACAATACTATTGCTTAATTATGTTTTGACAAGTTTGTCAATTGAATAATTTGGATTGCACCTGCTCCCATGATGTCTCTGTTCTTAGTTTTACATGAATACACATGTATAGCTTGCATTAAGATGAATATTTGTACAAACGTAACCATTGTTTTTGTGGTTACATCACTACCTTTTTTAACTTTTATCTAACAAATATAAATTTCCAAAGTACAGCTTATGGAGTACAGTGGCTTTTCCCCCCCATAACTTCCCTCCCACATGCAACCCTCCAAACTCCTGCTCCCTCTCCCATTCCATTCACATTAAGATTCATTTTCAATTATCTTTACATACAGAAGATCAATTTAGTATATATTAAATAAAGATTTCAACAGTTTGCACCCACACAGAAACACAAAGTGAAAAATACTGTTTGAGCACTAGTTATAGCATTAATTCACATTGTATAATACATTAAGGACAGAGATCCTACATGAGGAGTTGTGCACAGTGACTCCTGTTGTTGACTTAACAAATTGACACTCTTGTTTATGGCATCAGTAATCACCCTAGGCTCTTGTCATGAGTTGCCAAGGCTATGGAAGCCTTTTGAGTTTGCCGAAGCTTAACCATTTTTAATAAGATATATATTTGTTAGAAGCATAAATGCCTAGATCTGTTAAGAAAAGAGGACTGCATCCAAATACACTGAGCATCATGAGTTAATGCAGTAATTATCCCCAAATATTGAAATGTGATATGGTACATATGTATAGATCTTATAAAGTGATATTGTAATTTGGAAGAGTTTGCTATATTCTAAGTCAATTTAGTGAGTAGAATACATGAAGACATATATTAGAAACACACTCAAATTTAAGAATGGGGAAAATTCTAAGTGTATACTAGCAGAACATCAAATAATCATTACCTTCAAAGGAATTAAAATAACACTTACCTTCTCATATTGGTCATTTTCAACAATGAATTCTAAAAGTAGGGATTTTTAAAATCTTTATAAAGTCTTTTATTATTATTATTTTGTATTTGAAAAGGAGAGAGGAGCAAGATAGAGATAAACCCCCATCTGCTCGTTCATTCACCAAATGTTTACAATAACCAAGGCTGGCTCAAATATAAGCCAAAAGTGAGCAACTCCATTAAGATCTTCCTGGAGGGTGAAAGGGACCCAAGCACTTGGACCATAATCTCTGCCTCTAAGATGCATCAGCAGGAATCTATGTGGGCAGAAGATCCAAGGCAATCCAGTATCAATATGGACAGCACGTCAAAATCTATTTGAGCAGCACAATCCAAAATCTATCTGGGCAGCAGATCCCAGGTAATCCAATATGGGATGTGAACATACCAAGAAGCACGTTAACCTGCTGAGGGGCAAAGAACACCCAAGTATTTTCTAACAAATGTGTAAAACAGGAGTGCTATGTGAAAACAAAGTTATCATTTATGTTGAAAAACAACAGAAATTTATTCTCATCTCCAAAGATTTGTGAAAATTTTCCATTCAGTTGTTATTCAGTTAATTTAATGATATGCCATAAATATTCTTCTGAAAAAATGTAGTCATAAATAAATAATTATACCAGAAAAGGATTGATAATGATTTTGACTCTTTTTATTGTTTATACTGAAGAGAGACAGAATTTACCACCAATGAGAAAGTTATAATTATTAAATATATTTAATTTCTAAATTCACCAATCTATACCCAAGAAAAATTGCAAGAGCATTAACTGCAATGAAATAATACAAAATATTGCCTTTTTCCCTTTTTAAAATTTTTTACAGCCAGAGTGAGAAAGAGAGACAGAGAGTTATAGACAGTGAGAGACAGAAAGGTCTTCCTTCTGTTGGTTCACTCCCCTAATGGCTGCTATGGCTGGTGCTGCACCTATCCGAAGCCAGGAGCAGGTACTTCCTCCCGGTCTCCCAGGTGGGTGCAGGGACCCAAGTACTTGGGCCATGCTCCACTGCTCTCCTGGTCTGCAGCAGAGAGCTGGACTGGAAGAGGAGCAATTGGGACTAGTACCTGGAGCCCCAACTGGGACTAGAACCCGGGGTGCCAGCACCACAGGCTGAGGATTAGCCAAGTGAGCCATGGTGCCGGCCTGCCTTTTTTCATTTTGAGCCTTGTTGAAGTAATTGGTACCAGATTTTTCTTCCCACCATAAACAGTAAGAGCACAGAAAAATGAGACCAATGCATATGGATATTGGGCAACAGCAGTGTTGGGCCATAATCCTTGAGCAAGAAAACAATAGACCCCTATAAAAGAGGACCTATTTCTGTTAGAAGAAGGTAGCTCAGGAGGATGGAAACTAAGGTGATTCTCTGGGCTGAGTAGACCTTGTGTTGTCAGAGGCTGAAGCAGGTGTGATTTGGGAGACGTGGATCAGGAAGAAGGAAGCTATCCAGAGAAAGATCTACATAAATCTGCATAAGGGTCTCTGCATTGGTGGATATTAAGGTGTGTGTGAGTCAGGTGAAACTAGGAAGCCCAAGATAAAACCATTCCCCAAACTGGGAGGTTTCCAAGTTCCAACAATGAGAGTGAAAGACTCACCATAACACTTATATTTAGTTTAAAAGTAGAAACATATGTATGAAACATATATATGTATTATATATATATATTTGTGTACACACACAAATATATATGTTTCTTTCATACATGTGATGAAATGCTTTTTCAGGTATACAAATATGAAAAAATTATGTGCTACAAATTACACAATAATTTGAACAAATTTTATTGTACAAATATTTATTGTAAATTGAAGGAAATTTGTGCAAATGGAAATCCAGATCCACAAAAAAGAAATAGAACCCAGAAATGGTAAATACATAGGTAAATATAAAATGTGTTTCTCTTATTTTTAAAATTCTTTCAATACACATTTATCCATTTAATGTAACAATAGTAACAATGGGTTTTGGAATTAATAAAATACATATGGGGCAGGCCTTTGTCACAGTGATTAAGATACCACTTGAGACAGCTGCATCCCTTATGGGAAGGCCTGGATTGGAGTCCCAGCTCCACTCCTGATTGCAGTTTCCTGCTGGTACAAACTCTGGGAAGCAGCAGGTGATGGCTCAAATAGTTGAATCTCTGTCACCCACAGAGGTGGCTTGGATTGATTTGCCATCTTCTGGCCTGGACCATCTCTGGGTGTTGTCATCATCCAGCATCTGTGGAGTGAGCTAGCCTATAGAATGTCTGTCTCCTTGTATCTCTCCCCTCCCCTCCCCTCCCCTCCCCTCCCCTTCCCTTCCCTTTCCTTCCCTCCCCTCCCCTTCCCTTCCCTTTCCTTCCCTTCCCTTCCCTCCTCTCCCCTCTGCTCCACTCCCCTCTCCTCCCCTTCTCTCCCCTCCCTTCCCTTCCCTTTGTTTCCCTCCCCTCCCCTCCCCTCCCCTCCCCTCCCCTCCCTTCCCCTCCCTTCCCCTGTCCTTCTCTCTCTCTCTCTCTCCCTCCCTTTAACATAATGGTTTGAATCTTACTTTGATTTCTGATTCCAGTTTCCATCTGGTGTACACAGTTGGGCAGCAACAACTGATGACTCAAATTGATGGGTCCTTGCCACCAATGTGGGAGTTCTGGATTTCAGTCCAGTTACCACTTTGGAATTAGCCCAATCATGAGCATTTTTGGTATTTGAGAGAGAAGCCTGCTGATGGGAGATGTCTCTCTCTCTCTCTCCCTCTCTCTCCCTCACACACACACTCTTTCTGATTTTCTTGCTCTCACTCTAGCTCTCACCGTCATCTCCATCCTTGCATGCCCATAAATAAATAAAAATGCTTAACAAATAGACTGAGATAAGGTAAATGTGGTTATATTAATGCATAGAAAATCATATTTTAAAAAGAATAAAGGGCTAAAGCACATAAACAAATAGCTAGGACAAAACATATCCTCAGTGAATAAATAAACTCAATTAGCTGAATCAAGAAAGAAAACTTAGTAAGCAAGAACAAAAACAACAAATATACAGTACAATCAAACACTAAAAGTCTTACTGGTGATTACGTTAACTATAAAGGCTGTAAACATTCCAATTAACTCAGTTTTCATGCTGAAGAAAAAAAGCCATTCCAACTATATGCTAAAGAATTTATATTTCTAAAATAAATGAAAATTAAATTAAATATCAGTACACAGACAAATTAAAAAATAGAATACCTTGCAAACACTAATCTTAGTAAGCTAGACTGATTATATTGATGAGGCAACATAGATTTCAGGACATGGCATATTGCTAGGGATAAAAAATAACATTTCATAATGACAAAAAGACCAATTGACAAGGAATATATAATTATATATCTACAAAATGACAGAGATTCAAAATTTGTACATATAAAAACGGCTGACTGAGGTAAGAAACAATTGTGTACACGAATGATAGCTGAATGTTTCAGTATGCATTTACAGTGTTACAAAAAAAAAGGAATACTACCTACTAACTGGGTGAAAACATTTGCAAATCACATGTCTCAAAAAGTACATGTATCTAGTGTGTATGTGTGTGTATATAGATACTATATATACATATACACACTATATACACCTTATATATATATATGAGTATATATATATATGCTCAACTCATTTGTAGGAAAATAGGAAGTCCAATTAGAAATGGATAAATACATGAACATACATTTCATAAAAGGGTAGGTATATACATATAGGAAGTAAGTACATGAAAAATAAACAAGTTCATTAGCCTTTGTGGAAATACAAATTAAGGACAGAATCAGATACTGCCACAATCTATTGTACTGACTAACATTTATGCTGATGATATAAAGTGGTAGCAAGGATTTGGAGTGACAAGACCTCTCTCAAATTACAGGTTGGAATGTAAGCTGGAATATCAGCTCTTGAAAAAAATCATGGCTGTGTTTTATAAACACACATCACCATATGAGTAGAATTTAAAAGTTGCATTCCCAGCTATTTATCTTAGGGGAATGAAAACTTAACATTCACACAAAGAATCTGAATCTGAATATACATAACAGCTTTAATAATACTCAAATAAAACTGAAACAACCTAAATGTTTTCAATGAGCAAATAGATAAACTATGGTGCATCTGTTCAGTGAAATTATTACTCAAACAAAATGTACAACATAAATGGATTTTAGGAACATTATGCTAGGTGAAAGAAGCTAGACAGAATCTACATGTCTTTTTTTAAAAAATATAATCTATAAATGAAGAAAGCATATTTGTAGTTTCCTAGTGTTGAAGTTGGGAGTGGGATGAACTGCAAATGGGCATGAAAGGAATTTGTGAGTGGAAGAAATGGATTATGGTGGGGCTGGCACTGTGGCTTAGTGGGTAAAGCTGTTGCTTGCAGTGCTGGCATCCCATATGGGTGCTGGTTTGTGTCCAAGCTTCTCTACTTCAGATCCAGCTCTCTGCTATGTCATGGCAAAGCAGTAGACGATTGCCCAAGTCTTTGTGCCCCTGCACCCACATGGGTGACTCAGAAGAAGCTCTTGGCTCCTGGCTTCAGTTCGGCGCAGCTCCAGCCCTTGAAGCCATCTGGTGAGTGAATCAGCAGATGAAACCTCTCTCTATCTCTCTCTCTCTCCTTCCCTGTCTCTCCCTGTCTCTCCCTATCTCTCCCTCTGCCTCTGCCTCTCTGTAACTCTGCCTTTCAAATAACTAAATTATCTTATTAAAATGGATTATGATGTTAGTTATATAAACTTTATATACCATAACTTTGCTAGCAATCATGAAATTGCATTCAAACAATGTGTTCTTTAAATATAATCATGCTGTTCTGTAAAAAGCATAATTTAGTATGTAAAATTTGATGGTGTAGCATGTGGTTTATGAAATAAAGTTAGGTATACAAGAAAATAAGATAAAGGTGAAGAGGAGAAAAGTCAAAAACATGGTATTATAAAATTCTCATATGTAAAGCAGTATAATATTTGAATGCCATTTTTTTTTATTATTTAAACCCTATACTTAAACCCTAAAGCAGTACCTAAAATAATGAAATCGATAGTTTTGTATAACTGTATAACTCCCATCTGGGGAGTGAACCAGTGGCTAGAAGTGCTCTCTCTCTCTGTCTTGCTCTCTTTCTCTCTAAATCATTCAAATAAATAAATAAATCCTTAAAGTATTTTTAAATAATCATAAAATGGAACTAACACATGCGTTTGTGTTGGTGCAATGCTAATTTTGAAACTCATGTGCTTCTCATCATCATGCATTCTCTATATATTATGAAAATGTCTTTTTGCCAAAAATGTACCAAAACAAACTCATACTTTCAACTCCAATTTTCATGAACTTTTTGAAGTTTTCTCATATATGCTTCACTTACCACACTGCACACTGCACACTGTAGGACAGCCAGAACTGTTGCTCCCACCCAGACAATTGATCCACCATCTGGGTTCCATTTGCTGCATAAGCACCTACAGCTGTACTTCTATGTAGCCTCCTTGATTACACAATGGGGAAGAGAGGTAACAAATTGACACTCTTGTTTATGGCATCAGTAATCACCCTAGGCTCTTGTCATGAGTTGCCTAGGCTATGGAAGCCTTTTGAGTTCGCCGACTTCAATCTAATTTAGACAAGATCATCATCAAAGTGGAGGTTCATTTCTCCCTTCAGAGAAAGCTACCTCCTTCTTTGATGGCCCGTTCTTTCTACTGGGATCTCACTTGCAGAGATCTTTCATTTAGGTCTTTTTTTTTTTTTCAGAGTGTCTTGACTTTCCATGCCTAAAATATTCTCATGGGCTCTTCAACCAGATCCAAATGCCTTAATGGCTGATTCTGAGGCCAGAGTGCTGTTTAGGACATCTGCCATTCTATGAGTCTGCTGTGTATCTCGCTTCTCATGTTGGATCGTTCTCTCCCTTTTTTATTCTATCAGTTAGTATTAGAAGACACCAGTCTTGTTTATGTGATCCCTTTGACTCTTAGGCCTATCAGTATGATCAATTGTGAACAGAAATTGATCACCGGAACTAGTGAGATGGCATTGGTACATGCCATCTTGATGGGATTGAATTGGAATCCCCTGGCACATTTCTAACTTTACCATTTGGGGCAAGTCAGCTTGAGCATGTCCTAAATTGTACATCTCCTCTCTCTCTTATTCCCACTCTTATATTTAACACATATCACTTTTCAGTTAAATTTAAACACCTAAGAATAATTGTGTGTTAATTACATAGTACAACCAATAGTATTAAGTAGAACAAAAAATACTAAAATGGATAAAGTATTACATTGTATATCAACAGTCAGGACAAGGGCCGATCAAGTCACTCTTTCTCATCGTGTCCATTTCATTTCAAAAGGTTTCCTTTTTGGTGCTTGGTGAGTTGTGTGTATGGGTATCTTAATAGGTGTGGCCTCACCATTCCTCAACTACACTAACACAGGTGTCTTCTTAGGGTGATAACATCGATCCAGAGCAAGCACAACAGCTTACTGAAGTCCTCAAGAAGGATTCATCAGTAAGGGGCAATTCATGACATTAAAGCCACAGATCTGAGATTAAGTAACATAAGATTTAAGGCAGAAGTAGATTTTAATGGATGAGTTGTCACAAGATCTTATTTGGAAAAACAAGACTTTGATCAACTGCCGTAAGAAATTTAAAAAGTGAAAACTCCAGAAGCACCAGAGATGTCTATGAGACATATTAAATGTTCAATCAACTGACAATCATGTATTTGTGCTTCAGTAGGGAATATTCTGGTCCTTAAATTGTTCATAATTTCTCATTTAACCTGTAAATATGTGTTGTACATTGAAATCATGTTTCCCTTCTTTACCTTGGTAAAAATAAGCAGCATCACCAGGATTATGGTTTTTAGTTGTTTTTCCACTGAAGATTAAATTCCATCAAACTCTGCCCAAATTGAATATGCTCACTGTATATCAGAATGTGATTTTTAAAGTCACTCTATTTCAGAGTTATCCTTTCTCATAAAATGTGTAAATTATTTCTACATAATTTGTGACTTTGACCTGAATGCCAACAGAAACACTATCTAACCTAATTATCCACATTGTTTATTCCAGAAATGACTTAGTTACTGAATTTGAATGAAGACTTTACCATACATAATTTTAGGCCATAGTTGTTGTAATTCTGTATTTTTTTTTGTTTCTCTGTAACATTTTCCTTTACTTTAATTTTTCTAACATAAGGAGTTAAAAATAATCATAGATATTGCCATGGGTCAATTTTTTTTTCATTTTAAATGGGTTACAGTGCCATATTTATATACTGATAATTAATGCATTTCTAAGCCTTTAACATTATGTAAAATGAACCAGTATAATGTCCTATACAGGGTAACATTTTTGTTTAAAAACAGGTAATTCTTGTGTAAATTCCTACCATGGAATGTTTCTTGCCTTTGTGAGAGAGAGCAGTAAATCTACACTGAAACTTCAGTCACAATTTTGTATAATATAGTCAATACTTTGTCTGTAAGCTCCTTGCAATCATACATGGGTATTTATCATTATGTATTGGTATAATCTAATATGTACTTAAACAGCTTTCTAATGACCATAACCTGTCAAGGTAAAAAAAAAAAAAAGGAAACACATGTAATTCAGTAATTGAAAGTTTAACAGAAAATTGCAGTTGTCTCCACTGAAACAACTCACATTCACTTTTAATCATTCAGGAACCACTGAACATTGTTCATGAGACAGTGTTTGCTGGCAACCTCTTTTATGGATGAATGCTTAACTTGAAGGCATAACTACCTTTGTGAAGTATTTTCATATTTACTGAGACAGGAGCTTATGAAATACCACAAATTTTATGCTGGAAGAGAAACATAAATCTTTGAACAAATAGCCAAAATTAAATCTATGAAAATGAGAGATAATTATGTTTCCCTGAGTACTGCTGTAATTTTTATTGTCTGAAGTATTAATGAGCACAGTTTTCCTCATTGTGAATGTTTTGCCTTGGCTTTCTTTCCCCTTTATTGTGATCAATTAATGTATATGTTGTAGGATATCATGTCTTCCTCTCTCAAAGGCAGGTTGTGTTTGATTAGCACTTTTCTATGTAGGAGTGATTTTTAGGGTTTATTAAGGTAATTATAGGAACTATGTTCTTGTGTCAGAATTTGAAATAACTTAATTGGTATAGTACATGTAATTAAATGTTAACATAATTGACATCAGCATTATTGCTAAAGGTTTTCATTGAGTCTTATTGATCCCCATTTTTATACTTGCCAACTTTTGATGCTTTTTATATTTATAGCATAAAACAGAAAGAAACAAACTGTAGACCGCTGCAGCTAAAGGTTTATGTATTGTTTATTTTACAACAAATAGTATGTCTGTGTAGTGCTGGTATTTCTTTTGCTTTGTTTTGAAGTATAACAAAATTTCACAAGGAAAACAGATGGCAACGTATGCATCTAAAGTATAGACAGCTATCCAAATAGTAAAGTAGGATACTCTGAGTTTATTGGTAAACACTGTCAAGCCAATTATTTAAATGAGAGTATAGGATTAACATCTTTAACTTCCAATTGTTGAAATGTCTGATTTAAAAGTCCAACATTTTAACAACTGCACATAGTAAATTTTATATTTTTAGTCATATTGCACAGGCTTAGGAAAAGGTAAATAAGTATCACTTTGAAGAATTAAGTGATGGGGCTGGCACTTTGGTGTACTGGGAAAAGCTGCCACCTGCAGTCCTGGCATTCCATATGGGCACCAGTTCAGTTCTGAGCTACTATACTTCAAATCCAGCTCTCTGCAATGCCATGGGAAAGCAGTAGAAGAATGCTTAAGTGCTTGGGGCCTGCACCCTCATGAGAGATCCAGTCTCCAGGATTCGTATCAACTCAGCTCAGTCCATTGCAGCCATTTGAGAAGTGAACCAGTTAATGAAGAACCTTTCTGTCTCCCTCTGTCTGCAACTCCATTTTTCAAATAAATAAATAAATAAATAAATCTTTATAAAGAGAATGCAGTGGTAAAAAACGGCATGGGGTTAAAAGAAGGTTTATTAGTAACTATACAGAAAGGAACATGAAATTTTCCAAAAATGAAGTTAAAAGGCAAGTTCATTTTTGTACAAATATGCATGAAGCTTTTTCATAATACATATTCTCTTTGCATTTTTAGACTCATCATATCATCCCAGATATCTTTGTGAAGAAATATTTTTGTTTATGTCCAATACGACAACATTCTATGTGTACAATAGTTACCTGATTTCATGAATTCATAATATGTATTTTTGTTCAGCAATGCATTGCTATCCTATTTTAAGAGCAATGATTACTGCCAGCGCTGTGGCTCAATAGGCTAATCCACCTGTGGCACCAGCACACCGGATTCTAGTCCCTGTCAGGGCCCCGGATACTGTCCCGGTTGCCCCTCTTCCAGGCCAGCTCTCTGCTGTGGCCCGGGAGTGCAGTGGAGGATGGCCCAAGTGCTTGGTTGGGCCCTGCACCCCATGGGAGACCAGGAGAAGCACTTGGCTCCTGCCTTTGGATCAGTGTGGTGCACTGGCCATGGCGGCCATTGGAGGGTGAACCAACGGCAAAGGAATACCTTTCTCTCTCTCTCTCTCTCTCTCTCTCTCTCTCTCTCTCTCTCTCTCTCTCTCACTGTCCACTATGTCTGTCAAAAAAAAAAAAAGCAATGATTACTTTATTTTTCCATGTATCAGATATGTCCAGGGAACAAAGGAGGACAACTGACTGAATTCATTCTTTGCCCATTTCTGTCATTTAGTCTTTTACCTTTCCATTAAGATTTCACTGATATGTTGGAAACAAAGTCTAGCTGTCCTTAAGAATGTCCATTTTTTTCTTGTTTCATCTAGATTCTCTTAATTTGTCTTTTAATATTTTATTCTGCCCTCTAAATATCCTTGAAACAGGAGACAAATCATTTTAGGTTCAAGTTAAACATGTTTGACAGGAAGAGAATATGTATATGAAATATGTGTATCACACATTGTATTGCTACAAGAGCAGTACTGCCAGATAAAATACAGGATACCCTAATACTGTGTGGAACATAATTATACTAAAAATCATGCTGTTTAACTGAAATTTTTATTTAAATAAGAGCCTCATCTTTCTTTATATAGACCAACTTAATAAAAAAATATAAAAAGCTTCTCAAATTAAATAATGAGGTGATGACACATTGTTCATTGTAGTTATTCCACTTTGTAACAAAGGATGTGAGGTTACTCTGATACTATATAAATTTCCACTCCCATAAAACATTTAACCGCCCAGTTAATTACTCTTCTTGTTGTCTAGTCCATAGATCTTTAGGCTTCAGGGAATATTTATTTTATAGTACTATCTGAACATACATGTTATTTTATTACCATTCTACTGAGGAGGAAATATTTTGTCATCTGGGTATATTAGTAATGCCCAAACTATGGTTACTAATTGAAAGATGGAAGGCAGGATTAATAACAGTAACTACTACTTGAATTTTTCTCAAATTGCTATGACTCAGTGAAATGACTCCCAGATAGGATGACTTCTGCAATGAAAGATTAGATTGAGTATGCCCTTTAATCCAGTTATTTCATTTCTAGAAATTTATTCTAGGGGAACAAAAGGAGTAGACCATAAGAATATCTGCACATTATGTTCCACACAATGTTTGCAATGACAATCAATCAACAAATAAATAGGCAGAGTGGACAGTGAGAGAGAGAGAGACAGAAAGATCTTCCTTTTCTGTTGGTTCACCCCCAATGGCAGCTGCAGCCAGCATGCTGCAGCTAGCGCACCATGCATATCCAAAGCCAGGAGCCAGGTGCTTCCTCCTGGTCTCCCATGTGGGTGCAGGGCCCAAGGACTTGGGCCATCCTCCACTGTACTCCCAGGCCACAGCAGAGAGCGGTCCTCCACTGCACTCCTGGGCCACAGCAGAGAGCTGGAATGGAAGAGGAGCAACCGGGACAGAATCTGGCACCCCAACCAGGACTAGAACCCAGTGTGCCAGTGCCGTAGTGGAAGATTAGCCTATTGAGCCATGGCACCGGACCTAATGTGGTCTTACCAATTACTCTTATCCTTTTACTGTCCAGTGTCTACAGGATATGTTGTCTCTTAAAACACCAGAGACATAAAAATGATCTCTATGCTTGAAATTCACCAGTAACTTCTCATTTTTTAATTTATTCACTTGAAAAAATAAATAAAGACTAAAACATATACAGTATATAGTCACATATTACATACAATGAGTATTTCAAAATATTTGAGGTGAATGAAATTCAAAGACAAGTTTATTTTTGTGCAAGAAAATTTGTAATCCATATAATGGATCTTTAAAAACACATTGAAAATTTGTATTATACATATCTATAAATCTATTTTAAGTTTTTCTTAATCTAAATCATTTAATCCCACCTTATGTGAACTTCTTTGCAGTATCATTATACATATCATTTTGAAATATGTATGTACTGTTTAATGGCTTAATAAAGTGAATTATCATACATATAAACTTGCACATTTTTCAGAGGTAGAACATTTTCAATCTCTTTTCTCAGTAATTTTGGAGAATAAATGACTTTGCATTGACTATAATCACCATAATTCACTTTTTTCTTCATCTTCCAGGACAATACTTCCATATTTTTCTTTCCCTCATAAAGATCATTAAATATGTTTCTGTTTCAACTTAAAGGCAATCTTCCTAGCTTCCTTACTGAAAGTTACTCTCTATCATTATGTTTTTTAAAATATTTATTTATTGATTTGAAAGTCAGGGTTACACAAAGAGAGAAGGAGAGGCAGAAATAGAGAAAGAGGTCTTCCATCTGCTGGTTCACTCCCCAGATGGCCACAATGGCCATTGCTGCACAGATCAAAGCCAGGTACTAGGAGCTTCTTCCAGGTCTCCCATGTAGGTGAAGGGGCCCAAAGACTTGGGCCATCTTCCATTGATTTTTCAGGCCATATCAGAGAGCTGGAACAGAAGTGGAATAGCTGGGACTTGAACTGATGCCCATATGGGATGCCGGCACTGCCTGCAGTGGCTGTACCTGTTAGCCTGTTAGGTCATAGCGCTGGTCCCTGTCATTATGTTTTAAGCTCAAATAATTGCCCATAGTTGAGTTTTTCAAAGTGTTACAGCTAAAATAATCTTTGCCCCCTGCATTAGGACCTATCCATTATTTTATTTTTTCTCCAGAGCACTTTAAAAAATTAACTGTTTTTACATATATAATTTGTAAAACCATCTTCATATATGCTCTGTGAGGTGGAGTTTTGCCATTCAGGACACTCCAGTAAATAGAAAAATCAGGTATATGAATCTCATTAGCATCAATACAATTTGGCAATTAACTAACATCCTCATAAAGAAAAAAATAAAAACTGATGATCAGAACAGATCAGATGATTCAGATATTGTCAATAGTAAATAACGGAATGTCTACCTAAGATGTCTGGGAAATTTTAGTTGTTTCACTAAATGAAATCAGGAGAGACATGGCTCTATGAGGATGTGATAGGTTTTGAGGGCTCACCTCTTTTCCAGATATGGAAATAGTAGTTGATGTGCTGAGATTACTAGGCACACAAGAGTAAAGAAAAGGAGTGCAATGAATCTGTTACCAATCAGAACATATGGGTTGCAGACATTGAGACACATTTAGCCTGTGATGGCTGCAGTACCATGGGGGTCAAAACACTGGGACACAGACAGGGCCTGAATATACAGGGTTTGGAAACACAAGAGAGAATAAGAGAATGCAGATAAATCAATGCCTAGAGATAATGTACAGCTTTAAATGATGATGTTAAAACACTGAAAATCAAAGATTACATCTTCTTTGTCAAGAATCAAAAATATTGAAAGAATATTTAATAAAAGCAAGAGAAAAGGATAACGACAGACATCTATGAAATACCATATAAAGTACCACAAATAAACAAGGATATAATGTTTTTTTTTAAGAAAAATGTTAGCAATGTTAGCAAACCATTAGAAAAAGCATTTAAGGAAACAAATGGAACAGTAACACAAATGTCTTCATACGTTGAACAAGATCATTATTTTCTAGAGATAATAAGCATTTCCTAAGATATAAGGAGAAAGCTGTGAAAACCTTAGAGGTAAAAATATGACTACAGAGTTCAAAATTCTTTGTATTTTGAAAATCAGTTTTCAAAACAAAATACAAATTAGAAAAACTCATATAAACCAAGTAAGTTGAATCGATTTAAAAAATTCCAATAAACCAATTAGGAAAACAGTCTCACAAATCTAAATTTCAGATACAGATTTAAAGAATACCCCAGAATTTCAAAGAGGAAGATGCAAATCTACATTTCCCATACATACTCAAAGTGGAAATAAGCAGAGAAAAAATTTTTTTTTACTTTTTTTTGGAAAATCAACATTACATTAAAGATGATGCAAATGGACCAGAACTTACTTTTTTTAAAGTACCCCTTCAATAAACACAGCTACAATTATCTTAAGCAAAATATCAATATAATAAATGAACTCACTTCATAAAAACATAACATATCCATAGCAAGCAAGAAGTAATGAAAAATGCAATCGTGGTTACGATTTCCAGCCCAGGCATCCAGGAAGCAAACAGTAAAGGGAAATCACACAATCATGTAGATTACGTGTTGAAAAGCATTGGATAAAGTTCAGCATCTAGTACAAAATAAAACTGCTAGGAGAACAAGAGAAAAGTCAGTGATCTCCTTATATGATCAAGAGCACAAGGAACCTATAAAAAACTACACAGCTAATACAGGATCATTGAAAGTATTTTCCCTGGAAGTAAACTTAGACAATGCCTGCACTTTCTCTCTCCAACTTTCTACTGCAAGAGTGGTCAGGGAAGTAAGCAGCAAAAATCAAGCATAAGTTGTAGAGATCAATTCCTATGTAATACAACGTGAATATTTTGGATTATGCTTATATACAGATAATTGATGAAAATCTTAAAAAATAACTGATAAATGAGATTACTAGAAAGATCATAAAATCCAGTCATTACTAAGAATCAGTATGAAACAAATAAAAATAATACTAAAGGACAATAGGCAGACTAGAAAAAATCTACAAGAGAAATGGAAACCAACAGATTAAATTATCTGTCTCTAAATGTTCTTTAAAGCAATATAGAAAAAAGAAAGAACTGAAAAGTACTCATGAGCTAATAAACAGCCTTTAAATTGTTACTGATCTGAAGCAGGTTACTATGAGCCCAGGTAGGATCCTCGCAGGAAAGACCCTGGAGGCAGGAGTGGGCCAGCAGGTGGTGGACGAGGGAGGTGAAAACCCCCGTGGCAGGACATAATTTCAGAATGGAACACAGGGCTCACCTCTTATTCCTTCCCGCAAAATCTGAAGTTGTTTGTCAGCACTGTGGAGGATGCTGATTGATGCGACTTTGGTAAGGTTGTGCACGCTCATGGATATCCTCGCTGTCCAATCAGGCGTGGGGCGTGAATGCTACGTAATCACGCGAGATCTTGACGCCGTAATAGTCTTCCAGCGTCACAGCGGAGAGAGGTCCAGGGCGGGGCCTCTGGTGTTTACTGAATTCTGGTGTAACTCAGCGTCAGGACACCGCTCCCCTCAGAACCTGTCATGGTGAGTGTGAGAGTCCTGGCATGCAGATGTGGGGAAGGAGGAGATGGGGAAAATTGTGGAAAAGGCTGGTCTGAGGCGGGCCTCCCCAGGGTCCTCTCTGGGAATCTGTGGGCCGCATCTCCCTGCTGGCACGGCCCTTCCCTCGGCCCACTCTGGTCCTCAGTGTCAGGGCTGGGCTGGCAGCTGGGACTCCTGGAGTCCTGTCTCCTCACAGCCAGTTGTCGGCTGGACCAGTTTCTGAGAACCAGTGTTGGTGGCATCCCCGACCTCCCAGATTGTGCGGTGAGCACGCGATGGACACCAGGGAGAACCCAGACCCTGTGTGTGGGGTTCATGCAGGGGAGGGGTTGTCCTTCATGGAGTGCTCCGTTATTTTTTCCAAGACTGACTTCATTCCCTTGTTTTCTGATTTTGTGAGAAGCAGGGCCTCAGCATAGCTCATGCTAAGAATCTTGCCTCCGCTTTCTGCTCACAATAACAGTGTCCTAGACTAGATAAATTAAAAACAAAGCAGTTTTATTTGACTCAGGTTTTTGTACAGGTTGTGGCGGGGCAGGAGGACACTGTACATTGATGTTTGGATGTCATCTTAGCCCTGCTCATTACATGGACAGGCTGTCATCTGTCTCTGAACTTTCAAAATACAAATTTTAGCTGGTCACATATTTATCTGTTTTAAAATCTATTTATGTTTCGTGATTATCTTCTCACCTCAAAGATATAAGCCTGCATTCCTAAGTTAGTTTTTTTTTTAATTTTTTTTATTTTGATAGAGGGTGATTTTTTAAAGATTATGTAAGTATAATTGACAGAAAAAATTTGTATACATTCAAGGCCTGCAACTTGTTGTTTTGCCATGTGGGGAACTTTTAAAAGCTTATGGAATATTCACATTATATTTTAAGCCCTTTATCAAAAACCTTTTGGTGTCCCCTTATCCATTTATATTATGAAATGACTAGAACAATTAACTAACCATCACCTTACATAGTTTTTAAAAGATATTTCAGATGTTAACCTGTTGTATCTAATACTGTATTCATATCATTACTGTGCTCTATTATACATCTCAATGTTAATTTATCTCCTAACTGCAAATGTGTCATTCATCTAACATCTTCCAGTTTCTTTCACCCTTAGCCCTTTGCAACCCTTATTATATTCTGTGCTTATGATTGACTTTCTTAGATTCCACAAATGAGTAGCATTTATTTTTCTCTGTGTTATGTCAAGCAGCCTAATGTTCACATTCTAACTTTGGGATCCATATTGTGACAAAACATCAGGATTTATTTTTTAAGGTTGAATGTGTTTCCATTGTGTGAGTATCATGCTCTATCTTTTGATCTGTTGACAGACAATGTGGTTATTTCAATATCTTATTCTTGTAAATAATGCTTCCATGAACATGGATGTGCAGGTGTACCTTTGAGATAGTGATTTTATTTCTTATGGATGCACATAAATTAATGAGATTGTTTTGTCATTTGTTCCATTTTTAGAGGCATTTCCATAGTGTTTTTCATGGTGGATGTACCAATTTACATTCCTACAACCAATTTATATGTTCCCATTTCTCCACACCTGGTTCAATACTTGTTACCTTTTTTCATACTTTTTGATAATATCCATTTTTACATTTGTGAAATGATAACCATTTTAGTCTTGATAATCCGTGCTGAGCCCCTTTTCAAGTACCTGTTGGCTGTTTGCATATCTTCACTGGAACAACTGGTCAGATCATTTGTCCAAACTAATTAGGTCATTTATCAGTTTTTATTATATTTGCTTTGGATTTCTGTATGTCTTATGTATTCTTTCTTTAATCATACTGTTTGCCAATATTTTCTCCCATTATTTGTTTTATGTTTTTAACTTTTCCTTTAGCATGTAGTTTTTTGGTTTGTTTTTTACAGTCCTATTTCCTTATTTTCATTTTTGTCACCTGTGTTTGGTGTCATATCTAAATCATTGTTGAATTTTTAGGCATTTGTGAAGTGACAAGTTGAAGAGAGTGGGATGTAATTTGATTATATCAGGACATAGATTTAGAACTTTAGTCCTTTTTTTTTTTTTTTTTTTTTTTTTTTTTTTGACAGGCAGAGTGGACAGTGAGAGAGAGAGACAGAGAGAGAAAGGTCTTCCTTTGCCGCTGGTTCACCCTCCAATGGCCGCCGCTGCAGCCGGCGCACCGCGCTGATCCTGGCAGGAGCCAGGAGCCAGGTGCTTTTCCTGGTCTCCCATGGGGTGCAGGGCCCAAGCACCTGGGCCATCCTCCACTGCACTCCCTGGCCATAGCAGAGAGCTGGCCTGGAAGAGGGGCAACCGGGACAGAATCCGGCGCCCCAACCGGGACTAGAACCCGGTGTGCCGGCGCCGCAAGGTGGAGGATTAGCCTATTGAGCCACGGCGCCGGCAGAACTTTAGTCCATTTTGAGTTGATTGTTATGTAAGATGAAATGTAGGCGTCTTGTTTCATGCTTCTGTAAGTGTGAATATAATTTTTCAACATAATTTGTTGAAGACTCTCATTTCACCAGGGATTGATTTTAGCTCATTTGTAAAAGATTAGTTGGTTGTAGATGTGTGGGTTAGTTTCTGGACTTTCTATTCTGTTCTGTAGGTTGTCATGTCTGTTGTTGAGCCAGTACCAGGTTGTTTTGATTATAACTTCCCTGTATAGTGTGTCTTGAAATCCAATATTGTGATGCCCTCAGTTTTGTTTTATTTCTTTACTAGTGCTTTAGCTATCAGAGATCTCTTTTGTTTTATATTAATTTTAGCATAAATTTTTTCTAGACATGAGAATAATATGGCTGATATTTTGATAGGGATTATGCTGAATTTGTAAATTGCTTTGGGTAATATGGGTATTTTGATTGTATTAATTCTTCCAATACACAGACATGGAAGAATTTTCTATTTTGTTGTGTGTCTTCTTCTATTTCTTTTTTTTAATGTTTTGTAATTTTCATTATACAGATTTTTCACATTCTGGGTTAAGTTTACTCAAGGGATTTAAATTTTTAGTAAATATTGAGAATGATACTGATCTTACGAATTTATTCTCTGTCATGACATTTTCTGTGCATACAAATGTTATTTATTTTTGTGTGTAGAATTTATTTTTTGCAACTTTACCAAACACTGTTATGAGTTGCAATAGTCTCTTGGTGGAGTTCTTTGGTTTCACTATATATAGGAACATGTCATCTGCAAACAAGGATAATTTTACTTTCTCCTTTCCATTTGGTATCCCTTTAATTTCCTGTTCCTACTTAATGGCTCTGCATTACCATTGTTGAGAGTGGACATCCATGTCTGGTTCTGGATCTTAGTGGAAATACTTCATACTTCTCCACATAAGGCTTGATGTGGGTTTGTAATATTTTGCCTCGACTGTGTTAAAGAATAAAGACTTTTATCATTAGATGATGTATTTTATCAACTGATTTCTTAGCATTTATTGAGATAATCATATGAATAGTGTGGTGTGTCATATTTATTTATTTCTATATGATGAACCATTCTTGCAAACCAGAGATAAATTCAACTTGTCCAGTGAAGGATCTTTCTGGAGTGTCGTTGGATTCAATCAACTGTTATTTTGTTTGGGTCTTTATATCTGTTGATCAGGGATATTCATCTGTGAGTATCTTTCTTCTATACTTTTCTGCTTTAGGACTTTAGGTGATGCTGGCCTTATAGATGTAGTTTGGCAGGATTGCTTCCCTTTCAAATGTTTTGAATGGTTTGAGAATTGGAGTTAGTTCCTCTTTAAAAATTTGATAGAGTTCAGCAGTAAAGTCATCTGGCACTAGGCTTTCCTTTGTTAGGAGGTTTTTATTACTGAATTAAACTCCCTCTTGGTTATTGGTCTGTTTAGGAGTTCTAGACCATTAGGAACCAATTATGCAAATTAAAACAACAGTTGGAGCGACTATTCTCAGGCCATAAGTAAATGCTCATGAGGATGTATAGAAAAAGGAGCCCTTATAAATTGTTAATGAGAATGAACTTTAGTACAGCTGTTTTGGAGACCAGTGTGGATGTTCCCCCCAAAATTAAAAGAAAAAATCTGACTAATGATGCAACTATTCCATATCTAGTCATATGTTTGAATTAAGTGAAATTAATACATCAAAGAGAACTTGTGCTCTCATGCCTGGCCTTATTCACAGTAATGAGGTATGGAATCAATGTAGGTGTCAATTGATTCATAAACAGGTGAAGAAAATTCAATACATAGAGGCAACAGAATATAAAAAGAAAAAAAGAATGAAATTCGACCATCACCCAAAAAATGGATCCAACTGGAGGCTATTATATTAGGTGAAATCAGCCAATATTTCACAACAGAAAGTTGAATACAACATTTTATCACTCTTATGTGAAAGTTTAGTAAAAGTATATCTGAAATTGGAATAATAAGTACTGAAGCCTTGGCATTATGGTGTCAGGGTAGAGAAAGGTTCAATAAGGTGTCAAAACATAGAATTAATAAATTTTAATGTTCCACAGTACACTTGGATGACTACAGCTCATAATAATAAAGTTGATGTTTACTTTTTTGAAAACAAATCAGTTATATCACAGAATAGATTTATTGCAATAATCATAACGTGGGAAAATGTGGTATATTCCCATATGGGAATATGGCTTAATTCTGTAAAGAACTATTTATATCTATATAAAAATAATATATTCATGCAATTTTTATACTCTTTCTATATTAATGTCCACAAATAACAGAAGCATAATAATCTCCAGTTGCATCCATTTTGATGCAAATGCCAGGAATTCATTGTTTTGTGCCTGTCATATTCCATCATGTATATGCATATATATATAAAATATTTTATTCTTTTTACATTTTAAGCTTTGATTCAGTACGAAGAATGCATAGGAAAGTGAGGGCTTTATCTATAGGAGGGAGATAGATCTGGGTTCATACCAGCTACCAGGAACCATCCATATGGAGGAGCATCCAAGTCAGGAAGCATAGGATGGGTGGCACAAGGCCACGTGCCCTGAAGGCACAGGCCTACAACCAGCCTCCTACTGGCAAGAGGCCAGGGTGAAGAGAAAGTAGGAAAGGGCCAGACATACCCTGTCCCAGGCTTTTGATCCACTTTCAAAGGGGACTGGTTCATTAACCTGATTGGCCAGTGGGCACTCAGGTGTGGCAAGGTAGGGATATGAGGTCACAAAGGGGCATGGTGAAGGCATGATGTTCCAGCTCTCAAACCTAATAAATTTTTAAAATTTATTTATTTGACAGATAGAGTTAGACAGTGAGGGAGGGAGACAGAAAGGTCTTCTGTCCATTGGTTCATCCCCCAAATGGCTGCTAGGATTGGAGCTACACCAATCCGAAGCCAGGAGCCAGGTGCTTCTTCCTGGTCTCCCATGCAGGTTCAGGGGCCCAAGCACTTGGGCCATCCTCTACTGCATTCCCGAGCCACAGCAGAGAGCTGGACTGGAAGAGGAGCAACCAGGACTAGAGCCTGGTGCCCATATGGGATGCTGGTGCTGCAGGCGGAGGATTAACCAAGTGAGCCATGGCGCCGGCCCCTCAAACCTAATCAATTTTAATCTGTATGTCTGTCTACTTCATTCCCCCCTCAGAGACTCCATCCCTTAATCCTAAGGGAAGTTGAAGGATGTGGAATCATCTCTTTTGTAACTGCTTCCTGCTTATGAGGGGTGTAGTGCAAGCCTTGCCTATCCAGGGTCTGGAAGTCTCTGTCTATCTAGCAAATTTGTCTTGTGAGATGGAGCAGTCTCGGTCATTGCCAACATCTGTGTCCCCTGCATGGTCAGTTACTTCCTGAAGTCAAGTTCTGAAACATTTAAGTTTGTTAATTACTATAAGCAAAATTGGAACAAATCTAATTATAAGTGGGGTGCCCCTTAAGATGAAAACAACATATCTTATAGATTTCCAGATAGTGGTTAGTGATAGGCTACCCTTATGTAGATTATAAACCCTTTTAGCTTGAGTATGGAGAATTATATAGAACTCATTAGGTAGCTTTATCCTCAATAACAGTTCCCAGATATAATCAAGAAAGGCAGGTAAAGCATGTTTGCCTTAAGGTGCAGCAGTCTGGATGTGACAAAGGCAAAACTTTACATATCCTTTTTGCTTTGAAGAGGTACTAAGGTTTCTGATTGGCTAATAGGAATAATTAGGCATGTCTTTCACATTCACCTGTGAAGACTTAAGAGGTAGAAGTTAATCCTAATTTCATAGAGGTAGTCATGCTCAATAGCACCTGGTAAGGTCCCTTTAATTTAAGCTGTTTCTGATCTGAAGAGGTCTTCTTATGAATGGCTTGCTCAGGAATTTCTAATGTTGGAGTTTTTGTCAAAAACTCCTTGATTCTTTGGAACACCTTCTGTAGCTCCCCTGTCCAGCAGTGTGTCTGTGTCAGGGGCTTTAAGGAAACACAAGGCTTAGAATCCAAATACTGCAATCAATAACTTTTGTAGCTACCATTTTCAGTACAGAGTCTGCATCAGGGCCTCTTTAAAGCTATATACAAAAGCTTGGAATCCAAATTGTATAGAATCCTGTCATCTGCAATTCTCAATACAGGAGCTTTAGTTAGAACCTCCTTAGTTCCCTGGAACAACTTTGGCAGCTACCTTTCAGTACAGAGTCTGCATCAGGATGTCTTTAGAACTATGTAGAGGCCGGTGTCATGGCTCATTAGGCTAATCCTTTGCCTGTGGCGCTGGTACACCAGGTTCTAATCTAAGTTGGGGCACCGGATTCTGTCCCAGTTGCTCCTCTTCCAGTCCAGCTCTCTGCTGTGGCCCAGGAAGGCAGTGGAGGATGGCCTAGGTGCTTGGGCCCTGCACCTGCATGGGAGACCAGGAGGGGACACATAGCTCCTGGCATTGGATTGGCCCTGCTCGCTGGCTGCAGCGGCCATTTGGGGGGTGAACCAATGGAAGGAAGACCTTCCTCTCTGTCTCTCTCTTTCACTGTATAACTCTACCTGTCAAAAATAAATAAATAAAAAAATAAAGCTATATACAAAAGCTTGGAATCCAAATTCCACAGAATTTTGTTATTCCCAGAAATCTCCTTGGCTGCCTTTAAATATCTGACCCTATGTTTAAACATACGAGATAGGAATTTCAGAGAGAGACATGTGTCCAATATTTTACATTTGAGGCACTTAATAAACTTTGAAGAAATACGTAAGAATACAGGCAATGGAGTTTGACATTTAGAAATAACTAGAACTTAACACATGCAAATAAAGTAAATCTTAGGGATCAAATTTTACCATTGATGTTAATACTGTAGCTCTTTGAGAACAGAGGTCCTGCATGGGAAGTTAGTACACAGTGACTCTTGTTAATTTAACAATTAACACTCTCATGTGTGATGTCAGTGATCACCTGAGGCTCTTGACATGAACTGCCTAGGCCATGGAAGCCTTTTGAGTTCCACAAACTCCATCAATATTCAGGAAAAGCCATAAGCAAAGTGGAAGTTCTCTTCTCCCTCCAGAGAAAAGTACATTCTTGTGGGGAGCAACTTGGACTAGACTGTTACTGGAATTAAGACTTATTCTATGCATCTGCTCTCCCACAATATGGTGCTGGGAGAGGAGTAACAGCTTCTACACAGCTGCCTCCAGTTCAACCAATAAACAGCAGGACCTGCTCTTGATTGGAGGAGAGCAGCGTACTCAGCGTGTGGGTAGCAGAGTTGGGATTGGTGGAAGAGGACTATAAAGGAGGAGAGAGACAACATGCACCAGGAACACCTGAGGAACATCTGAGGAGCCCCCGAGAGAGCTGGCCAGCGGTGTGCCACTCCCCAGCAGAAGTGGGGAAAGTGGCAGGGGGAACCGCCCTTCCACAGAGGTGGAAGGGATGGTAGCCAACCTGGGAAGAACCAGCAGCAAACCCGGGGAGGGCCGAGCAGACAAAAGAACAGCACAGGGTCCTGTGTTGCTCCTCCACGAAGAGGGGGAGCAACAATTCTTCTTTAATAGCCGTTAGTTTCCACTGGGGTCTCACCCAGGGAGGTTCTCCATGTAGGGACACTTTTTGCACAAGGGACCTGGCTTTCTATGCCTGAAATGCTCTTGTGGGCCTTTTTAGCCAGACCAGAATGCCTTTAGAGCTGATTTTGAGGTCACTGAGTGCTACTTAAGGCGTTTGCCACTCTGCACAGTCTGCTGTATGGACTCCTTCCCATGTTGGAGTATTTACATTTTTTAAAATTTTATTATTATTAGTTAACACAAAATATTATTGACATGATCACTTTTAATAATCAATGTCACCTATATAATCACTTTAAAATTTAAGATGTTACCATTACCATCTAGTCCAAGGGTATTTGAGATCCCATAGCAAGTTTTAAACTATACCCTTAGAAGTAAGTCCAGGCTGGCACCGCGGCTCACTAGGCTAATCCTCCGCCTTGCGGCACCAGCACACCAGATTCTAGTCCCGGTCGGGGCACCGGCCGCAGTGTGCTGGCCACGGTGGCCATTGGAGGGTGAACCAATGGCAAAGGAAGACCTTTTTCCCTCTTGCTCTCTCTCTCACTATCCACTCTGCCTGTCCAAAAAAAAAAAAAAAAAAAAAAAAAAAGAAGAAGTAAGTCCATAGGAATGCATGCAGAGCTACACAGTTTTTACAGGCTCTTTTTAGGTCCAAGTACCAGGAACCAGCCACATGGAAGAGCATCCAGGCCAGGAAGCATAGCACTGGTTGGCCCGAAGGCCATGTGCCCAGAAGGCACAGGGCTACAGCCAGCACCCTACTGGCAAGAGACCAGGGTGAAGAGAAAGGAGGAAAGGCTATATAATATTTTCTTGTCCAACCTTCAGTTTATGGACAACTAATCTCACTCCATATTATTTCTATTGTGCATTTTGCTGCCATAAGCAGTTTTTATACGTTGATTGTATTTCTTTGGATATATCCCCCTGCATCAGACAATTGAATCATAAAGTAAATCCACCTTCAGTTTTTATTTATCTCTATACTGTTTTCCATAACAGTTATTCATTTTCCCACCAATAGTATATTAAGGTATTCTTTTCTCAACAATATTGTCAGTTTTTACATTTTGATTTTGGCATTATAGCCATTCTAACTGGGGTAGGTTGATATCTAATTGTGGTTTTTATTTGCATTTCCCTGAAGGCTAGTGACACTAAGTATTTTTGCATATGTCTGTTGGTCATTTGTATTTCTTTTGTAAAATAGCCGTGGATATCCTTTGTTTCTTATGCATATTGTCTTGTTGATTTCTTGAGCTCCTTATATGTTCTGGATATGAATCATTTATCAGATGCATAGTTTGCTAATATTTTTTTCTATTCTGTCATTTTTCTCTTCTTTTTTTTTTTCCTTTGGAGTGCAGAAGCACTTTAAGCTTGGTATAATCCCATTTCTCTATTTTTTTCTGTATTCCCTGTGCTTCTGGGATGCTATACAAAAAAAAAATCTTTGCTTAGGCCAATATTTGTAACATTTTTGCTATGCTTTCCTCTAATAGTTTGATGGTTTTGGATCTTTGCCGCTCCCCCTCTTCGTGGAGGAATGACACTAAACCCTGCCTAGGCTTCCTATCCGAGTCATGGCACCATTATGTTGCTCCCCATCTTCGTGGAGAAATGACACAGGACCCTGCATTGTTCTTTCGTCTGCTCGGCCCTCCCCGGGTTTGTTGCTGGTTCTTCCCGGGTTGGCTACCATCCCTTCCACCTCCATGGAAAGGTGGTTCCCCCCTAGCCACTTTCCCCACTTCCGCTGGGGAGTGGCACACCGCTGGCCAGCTCTCTCAGGGGCTGCTCAGATGTTCCTCAGGTGTTCCTCTTAGATGTTCCTGGTGCATGTTGTCTCTCTCCTCCTTTATAGTCCTCTTCCACCAATCCCAACTCTGCTACCCACACACTGAGTACGCTGCTCTCCTCCAATCAGGAGCAGGTCCTGCTGTTTATTGGTTGAACTGGAGGCAGCTGTGTAGAAGCTGTTACTCCTCTCCCAGCACCATATTGTGGGAGAGCAGATGCATAGAATAAGTCTTAATTCCAGTAACAGTCTAGTCCGAGTTGCTCCCCACAGATCTTAAGGTTAGATCCTTGATTCATTTAAAGGAATTTTTTGTATATATTGTAATCTACTGGCTTCATTTCAAACTTCTGCATGCATAGATTCAATTTTCCCAATACCTGAAAAATTTTAGCACATTTGTCTAGTATTAATTGATTGTAGATGTGCAGCTATTTCTGCCTTGTATGGTCTGTCCCTTTAGGTTACATGTCTATTTTCACAGTGCCATACATTTTAAATAATAATTGTCCTGCCATGTGTTGAAATCTGATATTTGATGCCTATAGCTTTATTTTTATTGTTTAAACAGCTTTGGCCACTTACTGTCATTTACATTTCTGTATAAATTTCAAGATTTTTTTTCTGTAAGGAATGTCCTTGAAATTTTGATGGGCATTGTACTGAATCTGTAAATTCAGGGAATAATGTGGCCATTTGGAATAATATCAATTGCTACAATACTTGAACCATTGATTTTTTCATTGTTATACCTTCTGTTTCTTTCATTAATGTTTTACAATTTTCATTGTAGAGTTCTTTCACATCTTTTGTTAAATTTATTTCATTATTTAATATTTGGTAGCTTTTGTGAATGGAAGAGTTCTTATAAGTCCTTCAGCCAGATAATTGTTGATATGTATGAGTGATATGGATTTTTGTGTGTTCACTTTGCATCTGCATCCTGAAACTGCTGAATTCTCATATAAGTTCTAATAGTCTGGTTGGGGGGGTGTCTTTTTGTTCCCCAATATACAGAATCATATCAACTATAGTGATACTTTAATTTCCACCTTTCCAATTTTTATCCTTTTTGTTTCTTTTTTCTTGCCTTATGGCTCTAAATAAAACTTCCAGAATTATATTGCATAAAAGTGGTGACAGTGGAGAGCCTTGTCTAGTTGCAGATCTTTGTCCAAATTGTTCCAGTTTTTCCCCATTCTATACGATATTGGCTGTGGGCTTGACATATATTTCCTTTATTGTGTTGAGGTACATTCCTTCTAAACCCAATGTTTATGACTTTTATCATAAAAGGATATTGTATTTTATCAAATGCTTTTTTGGCATTTACTGAAGAACTTGTATGGATTTAATCCTTATATTATTGATGTTATGTATCACATTTATTGATCTGGGTATGCTATATATAACAGCCCTGAATCCCTGGTATAAATTCTATTTGGTCAGTGTGGATGTGTCATTGAATTCAGTTTGCTTGCATTTTCTTAAATGTTTTTGCAGCTACATTCATCATGGATAATGGTTCCTAGTTCTCTTTCATATTGTATCCTTGTTTGGTTTTATCTTTAAGGTAAGTTCAGCCTCATAGAGTAAGTTTTGAATGGTTTTCTCCCTATCCATTGTTTTGAATAGTTTAAGAAGAATTGATGTTAGTTTACCCTTGAAAGTTTGGTAGAATGCATCAATGAAGCCACCAATTTCTGAGCTTAGTATTGTAGCAAGGCTTTACTACTCAATCTCAACCTTTTTTATTGGTCTATCCAAATTTTCTATATCTTCATGCATAAATTTTGGTGTATGTTTCATAAGGAACTGAAGGAGAGGACTAAGGTACTAAATGAAAGTGGTGGAGCGGTAGAGAGGTTGATTACTTTCTTTGATCAGTTCTCACTGTGTTTGTGCATTGAAATATTGCATTGTGACATATAAAAGTGTATAATTCAATAAAATTTTACAAGAAATAGTTTTTATTGTGCTTTTAATGAGAATCAATGAGAATGCCAAGGGTAAGTACGGTAAAGAGGCTTAGGATTAGCTTCTTTGACTTAGTTCCATGTAAGTCTAGAGTGTAGTAGCTGGGTATCTCTGATTTTCTGTCACTTGGATTTGGAGTGATTTAGCAGAGGAATGCCAGACTAAAATGTGAAAAGCTTATACAGAAGGCAGTTGGTGCTGTGCGATGAATTGTGAAGTTTGCCTAGAAAGCTGCATTCACAAGCCAGTCTCTTACCATCACAAAGAATCAACTAATCCTGAGAACCATTTGTCCCTGGGCAGCCTTCAGTTTATCTATCTCTTGTAAATTCTCATTTTTTGCAGAAATGTGTTATCATATTACCTTATATTATTAATCTACCCATTATATGGATGTTATCTCTTTCACTTCCTGATATTGTTAAATTATGTCAATTATCAATTCTCTTCACAAGTGTTGCTGTACTGTGATGCAATTTACTGATCATCTTTAAAGCATATTTTCATATCATTCATTTTTCTATATCATGTTTCTGTTTTCTGTCATATTATTTCCTTTTATTTACATTGTGCTTTATTCATTTTCCTCTGTATAGTTTAAGATTGAAAGACACAATTCCATTTTTAAAGCCATTTATTTCTTTGAAAGGCAGAGTTACAGAAATGCAAAGGCAGAGAGAGAGTGAAGGGGGAAAATGGAGGGGAGAGAGAGAGAGAAAGAGATAGAAAGAGAGAGAGAGAGAGAGGTGTTTTCCACTTTTAGGTTCACATTCAAAATGGCCACAGTGGTTGGAGCTGGGCCAATCTGAAACAAGAGCCTGAAGCTTCTTCCAGGTTTCCCACATGGCTGCAGTGGCCCAAATACTTGGGCTATCTGTCGCTGCTTTCCCAGGCACACCATCAGTGAGCCAGGAAGTAGAACAGCTGAGGTTCAAATTGGTACCCACATGGGATGCCAGCACCACAGGCCATGGCTTTAACTGCTGTGCCATGGAGCCAGCACCATATTTTCAATTTTAAAACATTCATTTTTTGCAGATGATTGAATTGAAAATTTGATCTTCAATAAAAATCCTTTCATTGATAGTAAAGTATCACATGCTCAGAGATTAAATTTTACAATACGGAATTCCTCAGAATTAAGTTTAGTTATTTTCTTTTTTTTTATTTTTTTGACAGGCAGAGTGGACAGTGAGAGAGAGAGAGACAGAGAGAAAGGTCTTCTTTTGCCGTTGGTTCACCCTCCAATGGCCGCCGCGGCAGGCGTGCTGCGGCCAGTGCACCACGCTGATCCGATGGCAGGAGCCAGGGGCCAGGTGCTTTTCCTGGTCTCCCATGGGGTGCAGGGCCCAAGCACTTGGGCCATCCTCCACTGCACTCCCTGGCCACAGCAGAGAGCTGGCCTGGAAGAGGGGCAACCGGGACAGAATCCGGTGCCCCAACCGGGACTAGAACCCGGTGTGCCGGCGCCGCTAGGTGGAGGATTAGCCTAGTGAGCCATGGCGCCGGCCAAGTTTAGCTATTTTCGATAGCATTCTTGTTGTTAGTGGCAAAGATCCAATGATACCAGTCTGGTAATTTAATTATGGCAGTGTTTTTCTTGTTCTCTTTCAGATTTTTAAGGAATCTTTTTATCACAGCCACCAAATGGTCAAGTTTTACTTAAGAAAATAAATACAATATTTTTGAAAACATCATTCTCTTCTTTGCATATTAAAAGTTGCATCAATTTTTTATTATGGAAATGTTCTTGTGCTTTAGGAAATATAATGTGCCTTATAGTAAGGCCGTTTTAATACATTTGTTTTGGGTTCTGAAGACTACATGTCATTTTAGGTGAGTATAGATGTCTCTAATTCCTGTTTGTATTGTGCTTTCATTCCCTTCATTCCCAGTACCATTTTCCAAGGTACTCTCTGCATTTTTCAGCATGGCACCTGACCTCAGTCAAAGGAATCAACTTGTGATAATTTAGATCCAAGTATGAACAGCAACTATTTGGAGGAGGATGTACATTCATATTTGAAAAATGTGATTAGTATCCTTCTAAACTCTTTTCAGTGGTATCTTTTATCTTCAACCTGTGCCTCTGTGGCTGAGTGGAGTGATTGCTCCCTCACTGAATACAGAGGTGCTTCATAAGGCAAGTCAGCTCTGGTCAGGGCTCAAGTGTGGGACAAGAATCCAAGGTGACACCCATGTTGGGCCTGGTGAATATGTATTGTCAGTAGGATTGAGGGTAGGATCATGCCTGTTGCCATAATCACAACCTCACTCCTCTCTTCCATGTTGATCAATACTCAGGATTAGCCCCTGATGGGTATAAACCTCACCTATGCTGAAGCATGAACTGCAAAACAGGATCTGTGCAGTCCTCAGAGTGAGCATGGGACCCTCTGTAGTGACCTATCTCAGGCAGTTAGGGTGATCTGAGCTTCTGATGCCTGACAGTGATTGCCCAGAAACCCAGTTAGGCCCCGTGCCCTATCTTGCAGTCACAGATTTCCAACAGTCATGGGGTGAAGAGGATACCCTCTGCCCCATGAGCCTGCCTCATCCATGTAGAAAGCAGAGTTGTTTCCAGAGCCAGCTGCTTAGGGGTGATCTGCCTTGGCAATTTGAGCCCCAGAGCCTGTGATATGTTGAGAGGTTGGGGGCACCTCTAAATCCTAAATAGGAGCACAGCTCCCTCTCAACCCTTCCAACCAGACTCAAAGTCAGAGGAGAACACAGCATTTTTCTTCTAGGAATCTCCCCCAGTCATGCACAGGAGAGCCACCGCAGCTTCTGCTGGTGTCAAGATGGTACCTTCTCCCTGTTGCGAGCACCCTTGTGTGGGGATGAGGAGAAAGAAATGTGCTTTTCCTTCACTGGATGATGTGCTTATCCTCCCTCTCCCTCAGGCTCCAGATGGATTCAAACTCAGTGTAGTCTGAGAGGTTCTCCCTCATGCCATATCATCAGTGGTACAGGCTGCCACAGTGTGCCCTCACCTTTTTTTTTTTATTAAAAAAAACTTTTTAATTGGTTTACAAAGGAGCTACAGACTACATTGAAACTAATCTTTGTACAAAAGGCCAAAAAAAAAAAAAAAAAAAGCGCCCCCAAAACACCCAGAGACAAAAAGGTAGGGGGGAGAGACAAGAAAGGAAGAGACAAGAGGAGCAGGAAGAAACTGAAAGGTCAAAGATTAGCATCGTACACACCTGAGGGTGAAGGGGGAAAGAGCAGGATGGGAGCATTTAAATGCATTTACCCACACAGCCCTGGTGACAACTGGATGGGAACCGATAACACAGTGTGAGATTATCAGGAAAAGGCAACAGTGGTATGGAGACTGGTTATTGCCAGTGTTAAGAGAAAAATTAACTTGTTTTAGGCACCAGAGATTGGAGCACTACCCCTCGCCCCCAGAGGATGTCAGACCTGGGAAGAGGGAGCAGGCCCTGGGGCAGCTGCCATTGGTGTGTGTAGGAGGGATCTCCTCAGGTCAATCTCAGCACATTCTCCTCAAAGTCTTTGTGTCCTAAACTCTAGAAAAGGGTTCCAGGATGTCAGTGGGGAACAGGGATGATCAAAAATATGAAGACCCGCCTTTGTCCACACTGTTCAAGAGCAGTTACTGGGGGAGTGGAGGGCTGGTGAGACAAAGCCCATTCCCCTGCGGAGAAGGCACAGTGTAATTCCTGAAGGCGAAATATAGGAAAACACACAGCCCAGGGGAGCTATCAACAAAGTCTTCACTGCCTGCAGCAGCGGCCTAACCTCATCTGAAACCCCACCCTCCTTACTGAGCTGGGACTTGGGGGAGATGAGAGACTAATTACCACACTTCTACTCCCTTAGCAAAAACAAAGAAGGCTGGGGCTCTTTCATATGGAAGAAGGGCAAAGTAGAATGAAATTCTCCTTTTTTTACATAGGAGGTTGTGGAAGGTGTCTTTTGGGACCTGAGGAGGTCAGAGTAGAGAAGATTTAGGGGAGAAATGAAGCAATGCACTCCCTCTTTTTTTCTTTTCCCAATCTTCAATCTAAGGCAAGTGAGCCAAATCTGAAGAGGGAAAAGAAATGTAAGCCTATGGCTGCTTAATGTCTTCCGGGGGGCTGGTGTTTCGGGAAGGCAGACAGAAAAGAAACAGGTCAACCTCAAAGCTGGTCTGCTCATCCTCCCAGAGGAGGTCTGCACCCCCAGAGTAGAGCCAAGAGAGGCACTAGAGAGAGAACACAGTCTCCCAAACAAAAGCAATAACCTGCCCCTATCTTATCAGCAGTTTTCAAAAGCAAGGTTTTCCGGGGCTGGAGCAGTGCCATCTCCTCCTCCCTCTCCCCCAAGCTACCGCTGCCACCTTTCATCCTTGCATGGAAGTTACTGGTTCCCTTCTAAGTGAAGATCAAACTCTGAGATTCCACATTTCTCCTCCCAACCCCCAGAGGCTACCCAGCTTCAGCCAGAGGAAGAGGAGCTAGGCAAAGGGACCTCCACTTGAGTTAGCAAAACTGTCTTCTCTTCCTTGGTACCTGATCTCCAAAATTATTCTGATCTGATCCCAAGGTTCAAAAGGCATCAGGGTACTTAAAATTGAAGGAAAACTCTACGCAAGTAGCACCAGGGCTCCCCCAAAGCATAACAGGGGCCTGATTAGCACCCCCAGAAGAACCCCTTAAAAAGTATATAAATTTATTGCGTTCTAGCAAAGATCTGCAGCTTCCAGTATTCACACAATGTGAAGATATTAACAATACAAAATATACTCTGACAGTCAAACACCTGCAGTTCATAGTGCTTTCTCAGATTTGTTAAAAAAATACGCTTACTTCCCTATATAGGATATACAAAAGCAAAAAATATATATATGTATATAGTAGAAATAAATCAGCCATAGTAATTTACAGCTTTTGTCTCCAACCCTCCCCCAATCATAATCTTTACCCCACACTCAGTCTACACTTTCTGGGATCAAGGGTTCTATTTATCCTAAAACCGAGCTGAGAAATTTCCATTAAACTGCAATCTGAACAGCACCCACAGACAGAGTGCAGGCCAGGAGCCCTGAAGGGCGATGCTGTGGGTAAAAAGTGAGAAAGTCAAAGGGTGAGCAAATCAATGCGACTGGGAGCCCCGAAAGGGCAAGGGGGTGAGTGCTTTCACAGCACCCCTCTTCTGGGCACCCCCCGCCTCGGAAGGCTTGGTCATTGAAGAAATTAATTAAAAAAAAAAAACTCAAAAAAAAACTTCAGAATCAACATACATGTCAGTTAATTTCTGCTGGCTGGAAAGCTCTGGGAAAGGGTGCCCTCACCTTGATATTAGAACCTTTTGTCTCCTTAAGGATTGTGGGATTCATGTGTAGTGTGACACTTGCTACTATGTATCTGCACTCTCCATGCTGCTCCACAGCATTCCTATTCTTTCTGTAGAATTTCCACTGCAAACTTCTCTCCAACTCTCCCCTGAGAATTTACTTTCTATTTTTCTCTAGTACTTCCTCTTCTCAGAATCAGCACGTGTCTTCCCTATTCAACCATCTTTGAATCCCCTCCAACCTGCACTTTTATAAATAATTTTTGTCAAGAGAAATTCTTCATAAAGCAATTTTAGGTGGCCTTGTCCATTCACTACTTGCATTCTTACATGTGTTGAAACTTTATATGACAGAATGATCAGAGATATTAAAATATATATTAAGGAATGTATAATACAGTAGTGAGAAAGAAAATTGTGAAGTACATGGAAATATCCAAAATAAATTCAGTGAGTAGTTGTAAGAAATGCCTTGGAAAATTTATGAAAGTAAGAAAAAAAATTGGAGCAAAGACAGAGCCCACTATGTCACAATAATACTGAGCTCTATAGCAGAGCAACCTACAAAAGATAGCTCGGTTTTTCTCTCCATAATTTTGATTGAAAATATACAACTTCTTTTATGAACAAAAACTACAATTTCTACAAGCTTAAGCTACTAATATAGCCCTTATAGAAATTATGTAGTTCATTTTTATTTCCTTAAGAATACCTACGCCACTAAATCATCAATCTGGAATATCTATTATAAGCACAAAGCTGGTGATTTAACCAAAATCAAAAGAAAAAAAAAAAACAAAGGAAGCATCCTATCTCGGTAGGGCCTTAAGGAAGAGAGCTACTGTAGATTATGTCTATATTGGTATGGAATGTCACAGCTCCTTATTCCAAACCCAGACAATGAGTAGCCCTTGCTGATGCTTCTGTCAGCATAAACTCCAATGCAGGAAGTTACACCCATATCAGAACAGAATTTGGTGTCATCTGGTTTATCAAGGATATATTCTGTATTTTCTAAGTCATTAATCATCCCCATTCCATCCATGTGCACATCTTTATATGGATACCTCCTCTTCTTTTTTAAGAGTTATATTTACTTGGGTGTCAAAATTACAGAGAGTGAGGGAGCCAGAGAGAATTGTTTTCTATCTACTTGTTCACTCTTGAAATGCCTGCAACAGCCAGAGCTGGGCCAGTCAAAATTCAGGAGCATGGACTTTCTTCTAGGTCTCCGACATGGGTGCAGGTGGTACTTGGGCCATCTTACACTGGTTTCCCAGGCCATTAGCAGAGAGCTGGATTGGAAATGGGTCAGGCAGGCCTCAAACTGGAACCCATAGGTGATGCCCACACCACAGGCAGAGACTTAGCATACTAAACCACAATTCCAGCCCATACACCTCCTTTTCTTGAGTTTGATCCTTTAGGTCCAATTAACTTCATGGTGGAAGAATTCCTAAATCAACAATTCAGATATCATATCTTAGAGACTGACCATTCCGCCCACCATGGGGCCAACCAGCCCAATGTTGGTAAGCAGAGAAACTCCACCTGATGGTGACATGGACCATAATCTTAATCATTCCTTCCATAAATTGTATCCTTAGTATCTGATGGGTCCCTGGGGCCCATTAAGAGGCTCTCAAGGCATGCAGATCCTTGAGCACCATCTCCCAGATATGGCCCCACTTGTAGAGCAAGTCCAGGGGATTGGTCTCACACACCTAACTTTGAAGACTGCCTATGAAGATTCAGATTTCTTCTATGCCACCACACTCCTCCACCCAGAACAACGTCCACACTGCCAGGTGATGTGTCTCTTCAGAGCCCATGAGGATATCACCACTACTCTGCCCAGGTCTTTCTATACCATCCACATAGGCTCCAAAGCACTCTGCACACTCCAATGCACATGTTAATCACTTCTAACTTTCAGCTTCTATAGTAATTGGATGATTATTGAAGAATTTCAAGTTATCTGTGTTATAATTCAGATTAATAAACATGAATGCTTCTCTATAAAAATATATGTTCTCATGCATATATAGATAAAGATATCTTCCTTCTCAGTTTGAATGTGTTTTCATTCTTGCCTAATTAGTCTCATTAAGTCTCCCAGGGCCATTTAGATTACAAATGGTGAAAGTGTACATTTTACCTTGTACCTGTTCATTGAGAAAGTTAATGGTAACTTTGTTTTTTCTTTCATTATTTATTATGTTGAGATAGTTTTCTAGTACTAATTTTTTGAATCTCTTTATCATGAAAAGGTGTTGTGACTTTTTTTTCTGTATCAGTTTAAATGGTCATATTTTCTCCTTCATTCTGATAATGTGACATTATGACAATGATTCATTTTCATAAGTTGAACTAACCTTGCTTTCTAAGAATAAATCCTTTCTGTAAAATCTTATAAACAAGCAGTTGCATTTATTTTGGTATTATTTTGTACAGATTTATTGTATCAAAATGCATAATAGGTATGAATTTTTGGGATCCCTCTTTTTTTTTTTTTGACAGGCAGAGTGGACAGTGAGAGAGAGACAGAGAGAAAGGTCTTCCTTTTCCATTGGTTCACTGCCCAATGGCTGCTGTGGCTGGCACACTGCGGCTGGTGCACCACGCAAATCTGAAGCCAGGAGTCAGGTGCTTCTCCTGGTCTCCCATGTGGTTGCATGGCCCAAGGACTTGGGCCATCCTCCACTGCACTCCTGAGCCACAGCAGAGAGCTGGACTGGAAGAGGAGCAACCAGGACAGAATCTGTTGCCTCGACCAGGACTAGAACCTAGGGTGCCTGTGCCGCAGGCCGAGGATTAGCCTATTGAGCTGCATCACAGGCTTGGGCTCCCTCTTTTTCTAGCAGCTTTGCCTGCCATTCTTATTAGGGTATTGTTTTCCTCATATAATAAATTAGAAATGTTTCCTTCCTTAATTTTCTATGTTTGGAAAGAATTGTTATTAATTATTTTGTATTTTTAAAAATTCACCCATGAATGCATTCATCCTCAGCTTTATCTCCATTCTGGGGTCTCATTATTAATTCATGTCTATCTCATTAATTTTCTCATTAATTATAATTTGATTTAAAATTTTTATAACTTTTTTAAATCTCAAGATATCTATTTCACTCCATTACATTATATTTCAGATACTATGTTAGTTATCCCAGATCTGGGAACACATATGGTATCTGTCATCTCAGGATTGTCTTATTTCACTCAGGATAATGGTTTTCAGTTGTGGCCATCTTGTTACAAAAGACAGGATTTCATCTTTTTCTCAGCTGAGTAGAATTGCATAGTGTAACTATAACAAAATTTCTTTAGCCAGTCATCAGTTGATGGGCATCAGCATTGATTCTGTCTTAGCTATTGTCAATTGTGTTGTAATAAACATGGAGGTTCAGGTAACTCATCTACTGTTTTGTTTTGTGTAAATTCCCAGGAGTGTGATGGTCTGATGGATAAATTGTATGGTAGGTCTATATTCAGATCTCTGAGATCTCTGTCTTCCATGGTGGTTGCACCAGTTTACATTTCCACCAACAGTGTACCAGGGTACCATTTTACCTACATGCTCTTCAGAATTTGTTGTTTGTTGATTTCTGTATGTGGACTGTTCTAACTGGAGTGAGGCAAAACCTCAGTGTGGTTTTGATTTGCATTTCCCTAATAGTTAGTGACCCTGAACATTTTCTAAGTGTTTGTTGGCCACATGAATTTCCTTTCTTGAAAAATGCCTGTTCAACTACTTTTTCCATTTCTTAACTTAGTTTGTTGTTATTGTCGCTGTTGTTGTTGAGTTTCTTGAACTCTTTATAGATTCTGGATGTTAACCCTGTATCAGTTTTGTAGTTTGCAAATAATTTCTTCCATTCTGTCCATTACCTCTTACTTATTCGAACTGGTTCTTTTACAGTGAAGAAGATTCTCAGCTCTATGTAATCCCATTTGTCTTATTTTGATTTAATTGCCTGTGCTTCTGGAGTCTTTTCCAAGAACCCTTTTCCTATGCCAAAATCTTGCTTAGTTTCCCCATTGTTCTTTGAAGATTTCATGGTATCAGGTCATAGATTTTTGTCTTTGATACATTTTCGAATGGATTTTTGTGTGAAGTGTGAGTAGGGGTCTAATCTCATACTTCTGCACTTGGAGATCTAGTTTCCCCAGAGCCATTTGTTAAAGAGACTAATTTCTCCAGTGGTAGATTTTAGCTTCATGATCAAAGATAAATGGGTTGTATGCATGGATTCACTTCTGGAATTTCTATTCTGTTTCATTGGTCTACCAGTCTATTTTTCAGCCAGTACCAGGCTGTTTAGATTGTAACTTCCTTGTAGTATGTCTTTTTTTTAACTTTTATTTAATGAATATAAATTTCCAAAGTACGGCTTATGGATTACAATGGCTTCCCACCCATAACGTCCCTCCCACCCACAACCCTCCCCTTTCCCATTCCCTCTCCCCTTCCATTCACATGAGGATTCATTTTCAATTATCTTTATATACAGAAGATCATTTTAGCATACATTAAGTAAGGATTTCAACAGTTTGCTCCCACACAGAAACATAAAGTGAAAAATAATAGATGATTTTTTAAATGATATCAGATCAGACCTATTGTCATGTTTAATCCCAGTGAGAGTCAAGTTGGGAATTGCTAATTTCTTCTTTTTTTAACAGAAGATCAGTTTAGTATACATTAAGTAAAGATTTCAACAGTTTGCACCCCCATAGAAACACAAAGTGAAATATACTGTTTGAGTACTCTTTATAGCATTAAGCCTCAATGTACAGCACATTAAGGACAGAGATACTACATGAGGAGTACACAGTGACTCCTGTTGTTGACTTTACAAATTGACACTCCTGTTTATGGCATCAGTAATCTCCCTATGCACCAGTCATGAGTTTCCAAGGCTATGGAAGCCCCTTGAGTTCTCCAACTCTTATCTTGTTTAGACAAGGTCATAGTAAGAAACAATGAAATCCAGTCATTTGCAACAAAATGGAGGAATCTGGAACACATCATGCTGAGTGAAATAAGCCAGTCCCAAAGGGACAAATACCATATGTTCTCCCTGATCGGTGACAACTGACTGAACACCAAAAAGGAAACCTGTTGAAGTGAAATGGACACTATGAGAAACGGTGACTTGATCAGCATATCCCAGACTGTTAATGAACAACTTAATACATTATCCCTCTTAGTAGTTTTTTTATCTGTTCTACTTAATATGACTGGTTTAATTCTGTAATTAATACACAGTTATTCTTAAGTGTTGAAATTTAACTGAAATGTGATCCCTATTAAACATAAGAGTGGGGATAAGAGAGGGAAGAGATGTACAATTTGGGACATGCTCATGCTCACGCCCCAAATGGTAGAGTTAGAAGCATACCAGGGGACTCCAATTTAATCCCATCAAGGTGGCATGTACCAATGCCATCTCACTAGTCCAAGTGATCAATTTCAGTTCACAATTGATCATAATGAAAGGACTAAGAGTCAAAGGGAGCACATAAACAAGTCTAGTACCTGCTAATACTAACAGATAGAATAAATGAAGGGGAGAGTGATCCAACATGGGAAGTGAGATACTCAGCAGACTCATAGAATGGTGGATGTCCTAAATAGCACTCTGGCCTCAGAATCAGCCCTAAAGGCATTCTGATCTGGCTGAAAAGCCCATGAGAGTATTTCAGGCATGGAAAGCCAAGACACTCTGGGAAAAAAAAAAAAAAAAAACACAACCAACCCTAAATGAAAGATCTCTGTTAGTGAGATCCCAGTGGAAAGAACAGGTCTTCAAAGAAGGAGGTACCTTTCTCTGTAGGGAGGAGAGAACTTCCACTTTGACTATGATCTTGTAGTATGTCTTGAAATCAGGTATTGTGATGCCTCTGCTTTTGTTCTTATAACATAAGATTGTTTTAGGTATTCAGGGTCTCTTTTGTTTCCATATGAATTTTAGCATCATTTTTTTCTGGATAGGTGAGGAATGTCTTTAATATTTTCACTAGAAATACATTGAATCTTCAAATTACTTTTTCTAATATGGGCATTTTGATTATATTGATTCTTTCAATCCATGAACATGGATAATTTTTCCATTTATGTATTTTTCTATTTCTTTGTTTGGCATTTTGTTATTTTCATCTTAGATATCTTTGACATCCTTGATTAAGTTTACTCCAAGATATTTGATTATTTTGGAACTATTGTGAATGGAACTGATCTTTCTCAGCCATTACCTTGTCAGTGTATACAAGGACTATTTATTTTTCTGTGTTGGTTTTATATCTTGCCACTTTATGAAACTATTTTATGAGTCCAGCATTCTCTCAGTGGTGTTTTTGGGATCCTTTTGGAATGGATGTAGTTTGATTTCTTCTGTTCCAATTTGTAACCCTTAGATTTATTTTTCTTGCCTAATGGCTCTGGCTAAGACTTCTAGAACTCTATTAAATAGCAGTGGGGAGAGTGGGTATTCTTGTCTGGTTTTGGATCATAGGTGGACTGCTTCCAGCTTTTCTCCATTCCATAGTATTCTAGCTGTGAGTTTGCCATAGATTGCTTTGATTGCATGAGGAAATATCCTTATATATCCAATTTGCTTGAGGTTTTCAACATGAATTGGTGTTGTATCACATCAGATGCTTTCTCTGATCTATTCTTCAGTTCGTTAATCTGATGTATCACATTTATTAATTTATGTATCTTAAACATACCCTGAATACAAGGGATAAATCGCACTTGGTCCAGGTGAATGATCTTGCTGGTGTGTTGTTGGATTCGATTGGCTAATGTTTTGTTGAAGATTTCTGTATCTGTGTTGATCAAAGATTTTGGTTTATAGTTCTCTTTCTCTGTTGGATCTTTTTTCTGGCTTCAGAATTAAGGTGATGCAGGCTTCACAGAAGTAGTTTGGGAGGTTTCAATTACTTTCAATTGTTTTGAATAGCTTGAGAAGAAATGGAATTAGTTCTTTAAATATCTGGTAGAATTCAGCAGATATGCCATCTGGTCATAGGCTTCTCTTTTTTGGGAGTGTCTTTATTACTGATTCAATTTCTGTCTTGGTTATTGGTCTTTTTTGTTTTCTATGTCTTCATGATTCAATTTTGGAGGAGATTGTATGTATCTAGGAATCTATCCATTTCTCCCAGGTTTCCCATTTTGTTGACATACAGTTCTTTGCATTAAATCCTGTTGATTCTTTTTCCATGGTATTGTTACATTTATTTTTTCATCTCTAATTCCATTGATTTAGGTCTTTTCCCCCTTTTCATGGTTTGTTGTGCTAATAGTGTATCAATGTTTATTTTTTCAAAAAGCAGCTCTTCATTTCATGGATTTTCTTTATATTTTTCTGTTTGAATTTTATTTCTTCTCTAATTTTAATTATTTCTTTACTCCTAATCATATTGAGTTTGGTTTGTTTTTGTTTTTCTAGGTCCTTAAATGCGTTGATAGCTCAATTATTTGGTATCTCTCCAAATTCTTCATGTAGGCGCCAGTTGCTATAACCTTCTCTCAGTACTGCTTTTGCTGTGCCCTATATGTTTTGGTATGACATATTGTCATCTTCATTTGTTTCCACAATTTTTTTAATTTATCTTTTAATTTCTTCTATGACCCACAGTGCTTTCTGGTGCATGTGTTTGCATATATTCTAGAGATTTTTGAGTTGATTTCCAACTTCATTTCATTGTGGTCCAAGAAGATGTGTGGTACTATTTTGAATTTTTTGAATTTGCTGAAACTGTGGCACAGCACGTAAATGCCCTGGCCTGCAGTGCCAGCATCCCATCTGAGCACCGGTTCAAGGCCCAGCTGCTCCAATTCCAATCAAGCTCTCTGCTGTGGCCTGGGGAAGCAGTTATAAGATTGCCCAAATCCTAGGGGCCGTGTACCCATGTGGGAGACCCAGAAGAAGCCCCTGGCTTCTTCCAGGCTTCAGATCAGTGCAGCTCTGGCTGTTGAATCCATTTGGGAAGTGAACCATCAGATGGAGGACCTCTCTGTCTGTCTCTCCTCTCTCTGTGTAACTCTGACTTTCAAATAAATAAATAAATCTTTTAAAAAAGAAAGAAACAAGGCAGGGAGAAAAAGAAAAGAAACACTTTTAAAAAATAGAAAGAGACTTGCTTTATATTCTAGCATATGGTCTATCCTAAAGAAAGTTCCATGCACTAATGAGAATAATATGTGTTCTGCCACTGTAGAGTGAAAAGTTCTGTAGATATGGTAATTCATTTGTCTATAATGTTTATTAACTCTGTTTTTTCCTTGCTGATTTTCTTGCTGGTTGATCTGTCCATTGCTGAAAGTGGGGTATTGAAGTCTCCCATTACAATTGTACTGGAATCTATATCTCTATATAAATCCAATAATATTTCTTTTAAGTAGCCAGGCACCCTGTAATTAGTAATTAGGTGCATATGCATTTCTTGTACTCATAGCTTCCTGTTGAGTTGATCCCTTAATCATTACATAGTGCCCTTCTTTGTGTCTTTTAAAAGTTTTTATGATAAAGTCTATTTTATCTGATATTAGGATAGCAACAAAAACTCTTTTTTTAGATTCTGTTAGTATGGAATGTTTTCCCCATACTTTCACTTTCAGTATGCCTGTTTATTCATTGGGGAGATGTGTTTCTTGTAAGCAGAAAATAGAGGGGTCTTGTTTAATCCATTCAGCCAGTCTATATGATTTAACTGGAGAGTTGAGGTCATTTACATTCAAGATGGCTATTGATAAGTAACAACTTGGCATTGACATTTTTATGTAAATATTACTGTTTTACTTTGGTTCTTTTGTACACCTGGAGGATTTTCTGCCTTCTCATTCTTTCATAATGACGGCTATTTTTTCTGTGTTTCTGTGTGTAGCACCTCCTTAAGTATCTTTTTTAAGGCTGGAGACATGGTGACAAATTCTTTCAATTTCTGTTTGTTATGGAAAGAATTTATTTCACCTTCATTTATAAATGATAGTTTTGCATGGTACAGTATTCTGGGTTGACAGTTTTCTTCTTTTAAGACTGATAGTATATCTCACCATTCCCTTCTAGCCTATAAGATTTCTTATGAGAAGTCAGCCATGAGTGTAATTAGAGCTCCTCTGCAAGTAACCTGGTATTTCTGTTGCACAAGTTTTATGATCTTTTCTTTATGTTTTACTGTGGAGTGTTTGCAGTGTGTCTTGGTGAAGATCTTTTCTGGTCATGTCTGTTAAGAGTTCTATGTGCTTCCACTATTGAGTGTCCTTTTCTTTCTCCTAACTGGGAAAGTTTTCTTTAATTTCACTAAATAGGCCTTTGAGTCCATCATCATTTTCCACAGCTTCTTGAACTCCTGAGATCCATATGTTGGGTCATTCAATGGCATTCCATAAATCTCTGACATTGGTTTTAAATTTTCTATATTCTTCTTGTGTTTTTTTGTTGTTGTTGTTGTTGTTGTTCTGACTGTAGGTTTTCCCAAGACTCATCTTCTAATTTGGATATTCTTTCTTCTTCCTCACTGAGTCTGCTTTTGAGGATTGTCATTGCATTTTTTTTTTTTGACAGGCAGAGTGGACAGTGAGAGAGAGACAGAGAGAGAAAGGTCTTCCTTTGCCGTTGGTTCACCCTCCAATGGCCGCCGCTGCAGCCGGCGCACCGCGCTGATCCGATGGCAGGAGCCAGGATCCAGGTGCTTTTCCTGGTCTCCCATGGGGTGCAGGGCCCAAGCACCTGAGCCATCCTCCACTGCACTCCCTGGCCATAGCAGAGAGCTGGCCTGGAAGAGAGGCAACCGGGACAGAATCCGGCGCCCCGACCGGGACTAGAACCCCGTGTGCCGGCGCCGCAAGGTGGAGGATTAGCCTATTGAGCCACGGCACCGGCCTTGTCATTGCATTTTTATTTGACCTATTGAGTTCTTAGTTTATAGTATTTCATTTTCTTCATATCTCAATTTCATGGGAAAATTTTTTATTGATGTCATGTATTGTTTTCTTTTTTAATTTGTCAATTTGCTTCTAACTGCTTTTGAGTAATCCTAGGATTAATTTTTTGAATTCCATTTCAGGCATTCCATCAATCTCTTCATCTTCACATTTAAATGTTGGTGTGTTCCTTTGGGGGGATCATATATTTTTTTTTTTAATTTCTCCCTTTATTTTTAGGCATTTGTGGAGTTAATTGTTTATTTTTTCCCTCTGATGACTTTTATGTTAGAGCTGTACCTCTGTGGCTTAGCAGAATGTCTATGCTTTCAGTGAATACTGAGAAATGTATGGTTGGTGTGTCCTAAGAGCTTTAGTCAGTCCTCCAGGGTGGAGCAAGTATGCAGCGTAACACGCAAGTTGGAGGTAGCAGTTCTCCTCTGATTAACAGAAATGGGGGGTGGTCACATCTGTTGGTGTGATCACTCCATCACCTCCTCTTCTTCAAGCTGAACAATGTCCTGGTGTTAGTCCTGAGTGTGTTGAACACTCATCTTTGTGAATGATCTGTGTGGCCCTCCCGGTGGGCATGGTTCTAGCTGCAATGTACTATCTTGGCAAGCAAGGAGTTCTGAGAGTTTGGTTCTGCAATCAGAGCTCATCCAGAACCCCAGCTACACCCTGCCCCCACTCAACACCTTCACCATGTTTTCACAGTATCAGCATCCAGGGCTCCTACAGTCAAGTGATGCAAGACAGTCTACTCTGCCCCACTAATCTGTTCTGTCCACAGAGAGAATGAGTGGTTCCCAGAGCTGCTACTCATTTGTGTTTTGTCCAGTCAGATCAAATTCAGTTCCCCCAGCTAGACTCAGAGTCAGTGCCAAATGCAAATTTTCCCCCTGGTAAAAATCCATATATCACAAGAGTTCACATTACCCACCAGCCACAGCCCTACTCTTCACAATTATACTGGGCAGGTACAAGAGTTCCCTTGGGTGGCACTTTTCTTCTGTGGTGCTGTCTCCTATTCCATGCCCATTGCAGGGTGAGCAGAGTGGATGGTTGTTGTTGTCCCAGTGACTATATGGGGGCAGACCTCAGCAGTGCTCTCAAACTGCTCTATTTGCCCCTGCTGACAGTTCCTTCTAGCTTCTGTATGTGCACATCAGAGCTGGAGCAGCTGGTACTGTTTATGTCTGAAATGGCACAACCTTTTCACAGTTAGCCACAGGGCATTGGTGTGGAGGAGAAAGAAATGGAGACAGAGATGCATTGCTTCCCCCACTCCCCATTTGAACAGTAATCTATCTAGATCTCCTGAGGGTTCTGGGCCAGACTCAAACATGGTGCTGTCTACTAGGCTGCCCTCCAGCCATATCAACAGTGGAACAGGCCAGTGCAGTCTTACCTCAACTTGCTAGCCAGTGTGGGCTGCTGGGTTCTTTGTTGTGTTCATGTTGTGTGCTCCATGCTGCATGCCTGCATCTTCCACTCAAGTCCAGACCATTTCCAGTACTTTCACATCACCTCCCACTGCAATTGTCCCTGCAACTTTTTTTTTCACCAATTTCATGGAACCTAGAGCAGACCTACCTGCTACTATTCCATCATCTTGCCTCCCCCATAACATACTGTTGATAGACTGTGCTTTTAGAAATTTTTAGGCATGGAAATATTTGTGAATGTGCCTTATAATAGTTATAGTTAGTTAAGGAGTCACTATTTTGTCACGTTTTACCTTTCTTTGTGTCTTCTAGTATTTTTGTCATAATTCTATTTATTTATAGCGATACAGCCTCTTCTCTCTTTTGATTACCATTTTCATGAAATAACTTTTCTCCATCCTTTCAGTTTCAAAATAAGAATCTGTTTATATCTGATTTGAATCTCTTATAGACACTAAATAGTTTAACCTCTGTTGGTTTTTATCCATTCAAGCTATCTCTGATTTTCATTGGGAAATATTATCCATATTCTATGTTCTCATTGGGAAATATTAATTATGGACTAGATTACTTAGTTTTGCCATGATGTTCTGTGTTGTCTCTAGGTCTTATATTTTCTTTTTCTGTGACTCCCACTTTTGTTGGCTTCTTCTTTTTTTTTTTTTTTTTTTTGGCAGGCAGAGTTAGACAGTGAGAGAGAGACAGAGAGAAAAGTCTCCTTCCATTGGTTCACCCCCCAAAATGGCTGCTACAGCTGGTGCGCTGCACCTATCCAAAGCCAGGAGCCAGCTGCTTCCTCCTGGTCTCCCATGCAGGTGCAGGGCCCAGGACTTGGGCCATCCACTGCCTTCCCAGGCCACAGCAGAGAGCTGGGCTGGAAGAGGAGCAACCAGGACAGAACCAGACACCCCAAATGGGACAGAACCTGGGGTGCTGGTGCCACAGGCAGAGGATTAGCCAAGTGAGCCACAGCACTGGCCTTTGTTGGATTCCTTTATGGTTACTTTTTGACACATTCTGAACACCTTCTCAAATGTCTTTGTGGGATTATATTATCATTTTGTCTATGGGGATTATAAATGTTGTTCTAAAGTGGTAATGATTCATATCAAGTTGATTCTGACTTAAGTGTATATGCATAAGTAATTTTTCCCTGATCTGTGGTAACTAATAAAGTACTGAAATGTAATGTATTGGAGTGAAATTGACATTTTGGGATTCAATGATTGTTTATTGCCCTTGTCTTTTCTGTTGAGGAACAGTGTTTTTTTATTCATGCTATTTGTTGAACTTTCTTAGTGTAGGGTTAATGTAATTAGTATAAAGTAAGCTGAAAATAGATCTTTGTAAAAATTAAGAGTGAGAATAGGGGAGAAAGGAGAAAAAAATGTGGGAGCATGGGCCACAGGGAGGATAAGGTGGGAAGTATCACCATGTTACTAAATCTGCGTATATGAAATATATAGCTTAAATAAAATTTTAAAATATATTTCTCATTGGGAAATTTTATTCATGGGCTGATGAATTAATTTTGGCAACAAAGTACATAGTTTTGCCATGTTTTGTGTTGTCTTTAGGTCTTATATTTTCTTTTTTTCTTTTTATTTATTTTTTTTTTCACAGGCAGAGTGGACAGTGAGAGAGAGACAGAGAGAGAGGTCTTCCTTTTGCCATTGGTTCACTCTCCAATGGCTGCCACAGCCCAGCCAGTGTACTGTGGCTGGCACACTGTGCTGATCAGATGGCAGGAGCCAGGTGCTTATCCTGTTCTCCCATGGGGTGTAGGGCCCAAGCACTTGGGCCATCCTCCACTGCACTCCCTGGCCACAGCAGAGAGCTGGCCTGGAAGAAGGGCAACTGGGACAGAATCCAGCACCCCTACTGGGACTAGAACCTGGTGTGCTGGCACCACTAGGCAGAGGGCAGAGGATTAGCCTAATGAGCCGTGGCGCCGGCTAGGTCTTATATTTTCTTTTTTAATGTTTCCTACATCATTGGCTTCCTTTATGCTTAACTGATTTTTTTGTAGTGACTCATCCTGATTACTTTTGCATTTCCTCTTATATATAAAAATGGCTCTGTGGTTATTATGGGGATTATGCATATTGTTCTAAAGTTACAATGACTCATGTTAAATTGATACTACATTAAATGTATATGCATAGAAAAATTTTATTCTTTGTAGAATTCATTTATAATAATTAATATTAAGTCTTTAAAGTTTATATTATTGATGACACAAATTATATCTTTCTATACTACAAACCATCAGAAGTGATTCATTTGGAAAATTATTTTATGACTCATTCATTTATTTGAAAACCAGAGTTACAGAGAGAGAGGGAGACACGGAGGGATGCCTTCCATCCATTATTAACTCCCCAGATGGCCACAACATCCAAGGCTGGGCCAAGACAAAGCCAGGAGGAAGGAACTTCATGTGGTCTCCCACATGAATAGCAGGGACTCAAACTCTTGGTCCATCCCCCACTCCTTTGCCCAAGACATTAGCAGAAACCTGGCCTAGAAGTGGAGCAGTTGAGACATGAACCAGTGCCCCTGTGACATGCTGGCATCACAGGCAGAGGCTTTACACACTACACCACAATACCAGCCACTGGAAAACATTTTAACTATAAAACATTATCATCCTATCCTTTTCCCCCAAAAAAGTCATTGTTATATTTATTACATTTCATTGGATTTGAGGGTTTTTAAGGTAGGTATATTTTAAATACCTTACAGTTAGTCATAAAACTTGTAAAGAAACTTTTCCATTCACTGATGTTGGCTATTGTAATTTTAGGATAAGTATCTGAAAATCTATTTCCACCCATTTGTAAGTGCTGAAAATTAAATTTGCAGCCAGAAAAATAGCCTCATGGTCAAATAATTTAATAATTTCTGCATCTAACAGACACCACAAATAATCCATTAAGAGTTTTTGGAACTTCATTTCCACATATTTTATGTCATAAGGTACATCCTATTTGTTACACTGATAACCAGTTCTGTAAGTCCTGCAATCATCCAGGTCTACATTAATGCCAGTTTCACAGTAGATCCAGTGAATAGTTTAGTGGAAGCTTTTACTAAGAGCTAACACTTGTTTTCAATTATATTCAATTTGCTAATGCAGTTTTTGAGATGAGAACATCTCTCTCTCTCTCTCTCTCTCTCTCTCTCTCTCTCTTTAAATAAAGGCCTACACATTGTGGTATAGTAGGTTAAGCCTCTGTCTGCAATGCTGACATCACATACACGTGCAGGTTCAAAACCTGGTGGCTGCACTTCCGATCCACCTCTCTGCTGGAAAGCAGAGGAAGAAGACCAATGAGCTTGAGCCCCTGGAACAATGAGGAAGACCAGGAGGAAGCTCCTGGCAACTGGATTTGGGCTGGTCCAGCCTGGCTTTTGTGGCCATTTGGGGAATGAATCAGCAGATGGAAGATTCTCTTTCTCTCTATGTCTTCCTCTGTGTACCTCTGACTTTGAAATAAATAATTCTTAAAAACAAAGAATTCTGAGCCTGGAGGCTAATTGTTCCTGTTGAGTATCTGATGCATTAGCTTAGAGGTATGAATTCATGTGGCTCAGAAAATGATTATGAAGGCTTTCAGAAGTTTGAGAAGATTATATAGCTTGCATATTAACTCATCAACATCACCAAAGCTAACATACATACATCTGTCCAGAAAAAATAATTTGAGACATATTTGACAGTAAGTCATAGAGGGAGGAACATTGAAATTTCCTGTAATAAGAAATTTCTTCATGAGAATCACTGTAAAGAGCACACCAATAGATATTCTAAATACTATCTATAGCAATTACTATTTGAAGCCAATGACATCAGAATGTCACAGCCCCTCTCTGATGTTTTAAAATGGCAGTTTGCTTACCATTAACATTTTCAGTGTCTTGTCACTAATAGTTATATATGATCAACTAGCCTTAACCATCTGTCACTTGCAGCTGCTCCCTTCAGACAAGAAACATTTTAATTGAATTTGTTGTAAAGCAGTTTATATTAATATTACATTTCTAAACATACACTAAAATTTAAGAATCATTCATATGAAAAATGCAGAAACACACTTGATAAAATCTGACATTCATAAAAGCTTTGCATGGAAGTGAACTGTCTCAATGTGATACAGAACACACATGAATACACTGTAGCCAACACCACACTTGGTGTTGTGAACATTTTACCAGGTGGGACACTTTCTCAGCATCAGAAACAAGACCATGAATTCTACCCTTGTTGTTACTATACAGTATTATACTAGGGGCTCTATGCTGTAGCATCAGGGACAATTGCACAGTGCTGTCAAGAGCTTTGGGTCTAAAGTGTAGTCTCTGCATCAGTGGGACAGGATGCCTGGAGTTCTGGAGGCTGGCCCAGCTCTCACTCCACAGGTTACAGGAGACAGAGGGAAGATATGTCCCAGTGTTGGACTGGGGTGCACAGATTCCAGAGTTTAACACTGAAATGATCCAGTCTCCCAACAGCTAGTTCTAGCAAATCCACCAGTACCACCTACCCCTTCTCAGGACACTTGGCTTCCTGTACTCACCATTTCTGAGTTTCCAAGGCTTCTGACTTCCTGTTCACAGACTGGCAGAGCCTGGCCCAACCGCAGCTTCTCAGCAGCAGATGCTGGATACGACTGTTACATACTGCCCCTGGCATGCCTAATTAGACAGTTTGAAAAGCTCTTGGGCACCTATGATGTCACAAAGCTGTAGCCAATCAGCATCTTCCATAGCACAGCATGTTTGGGCAGTGTAGGATGGGCAAGGACTTGGGGTTTTTGAGATGTGGGCATTGTGAAGGGAGAATCCTGGACTCAGCTCTGTAGCATGGTCTTCTGACCCCCTGACATTCCAGGCAGATGCAAATGCTTCAACTCTATGTTCCTACAGGGAGCCTCTGTGAGAGGGATTGTACAATAATCTGCTTCAGGCTAGTTACCATTTATTCACTGTTTATTAATTCCTGTAATTCATTTTTCTTCATATTCTCAGATCATTTTTTGTCTAGTCATTCATTTTTATATATTGATTTTGATGATTGCTTAAATATGTTACATAATTTAAATTATTTTTATTCATTGATAAATGTTTCTTAATCTTCCTGTCATATACAATATTTTCTCTTTGTTTCTTGCTGGTATTTAGTAATCAATTTAATTTTTAAATATTTATTTATTTATTTGAAAGACAGAGTTACAGAGAAGCAGAGAGAGAGAGAGAGAGAGAGGAAGAGGGAGAGAGGTTTTCCATCCTTTGGTTCACTCACCAGATAGCCACAAATGTCAGAGCTGCAACAATCTCAAGCCAGGAGCCAGGAGCTTCTTCCAGGTCTCCCACGTGGGTGCAGAGGCCCCACTGCTAAATAGTTGATTCTTATACCTTACATTTCTATTTTGTTATTTTAGTTCTCTGAATGCAGCCCCAGTGTAGTATCAAAGAGATAATGAGAGGAGGCAGCCTTGTCTTTGTGGACCCCCAAGGAAAAAGCCTTCAATGATATTGTATTTAGTTCTTTGTTGTACATTCCTTTAAGACAATCTTGATCTGATTAAGCACATCTCTGTTTTTTTAACTATCTTGCTAACATTTTAGTTTATTTATTACTAGATACTGATGCTGAATTTTATTACATGCTTTGTAATCTAAATGATAATGTAACTCCTTGTATTCTTCACCTACAAGGGTGTTTGAGAATGTTAAATATTCTTGCACTTTTTAGTGTATCATTTTTGTTTGTTATTGATCCATTAGATTTTCATATATGACTTAATTTATATAATAATATTTTGATTAAGATATTTGTATCTCCTTATGAAACAGGTGCTATTTAATTTCATTTTTATTTTATATCCTGCACCAAACTGAATCATATGTGGCTTCACAAAAGAAATTTTAAAATGTTTCATTTATGTTCACTTGGGGCAAGTGTGGGAAATGTGTTTTTTTTTAATTCCTTGAAAATATGAAATATTCCTTAAGTCTGGGTCTTCAACTTTGTTGCAAAGATTTTTTTCAAATTTTTCAAAACTTGGTTCAACTTTTATAGATTATATAGTATGGTTTCTTCTTAAAAATTTATGATATTTTAGTGTATTGGGAAGTTAGCTTTCAAAATGTACTGAATTTTAGTCTCTGTAGTTCAATTTTCACTCCAAAGGTGTCATAAAATCCTGTTAGTATCTTTGTAAGTTCTATGAGCTCATAAAGAATGATTCTGTTTTAAATCCTGAAAATGGTTATTAACTGATTAATTTTAATATTTAAGATGTTTTGTCCTTATTTGCCTGTTCCTTTGGTACTTTTGTATTGTCAGCATTTCATTGATATCTTCTATTTTTTCCAAATTTATGTTATTTTTTTTTTCTTTTTATTTCTTGGGAACTGAAAGCACTGATTTTCAGTATTCTGACATTCACTTGAAAATAAAATTTTCTCTAAACACTGATTTATCTGCCTGTCCTTTATTTCCTGATGTATTTCAAATCCTGTTTTGCAGGCTCTGCCTGTACCAGTGGATCCAACTCTGTGTGGCTGCAGCCATGCCAGGCTCCATATGTCTCCATTCTGGTGCTGGAAACTCATTTGTTCTCCACAGTGTCACCATCTCAAACAATTGTAACCCACTTTTGCTCTTACATGTTGTCATTTGTTACATCTCTGTCATCCATGACAGCTCTCAAAAGTCTCTGGTGTCTGCAGTTCCATCATTTTGTCTACAGCACATCTTTGAGTATTTCTCCCATGCCTGCATCTTGTGTCAGTCTTCCTGTTCTTCAGCCTATCTTCATGTAGCTGTGACTCTCCTCATATGTCTACATCACTAGTCCAGAGTGACTTTATTCTCTGTGGTTGCAGCTCATGGCTCTCTTTGGATAACTCTCTGACCTTTGCCTGAGGTGTGTTCCCTCAGATGCCTACTTGTCATTCACTTGTCATTCACATGTCATTCATTATCTCCCCTGTGTCTCTAAAACACCTATGACTGAAACCCATGGTTTTCTCTTGTATCTCCATGACCAGGGCCTGTACTCTAAGTTTCTCATTTGTCTTCATTTCTTCTGCTACTACTGAATGGCAACTGGGTCTCACTCATACAAGGTTTAGTTGTGAATAAAGCTACTTTGTATATTTTTATGTTATATTGTATGTCAGTATAAGATTCATACCAGCTGGGAAAACACATGGAAACCTATGTGCTGCATGGTGTGGTGATGCTATGATCGTCTTCCTAGGAACATGTCACGATGTCTGTTAAGTGTATATTCTACTAATCATTCTCACCAGTAGTGAATGAGATTTCCTGCTATTCTGTATTCTGGGAAAGCATTTGTATTATTTGTATTCTCATGTTTATTTTTTGTTTAAGGGTAATTATCAAAATACATGATGCAATCTATCTTGTTGCTGTTTAAGTGTATTTTTCTTTAATGTTCAATGTGCTACTTTTTTCTATTAATTTCTAATATTAAAGATGTTATATGTGCTTATTTATTATCTGTATATGTTATACGTTAATGTGTTTATGCATGCATTTTTAAATTAGAGAATTTGCTTTATGATTGAATTTTAAGACTTCTTGTTAAATTTGCTTGCAATTCCTTAATTTTTAAAGGATTCATTCATTAATTTGGAAGACATGGTGAAACACACACACACCTACAGAGAGAGAGAGAGAAAGAGAGAGATTTCCCTTCTGCTGAATCACACCTTCAAATGGTTGCAACAACCAGCCTTGTGTCAACCCAAAGCTAGGAGGCAGGAACTCCATCCTAGTTTCTCACATGCGTGGCACAGCCCAAAGTGCTTGGGCCGTTATCTACTACTTTCCCATGTGCATTATCAGGGGGCTGGTTTGGAAGCTGAGAACTCAGGACTGAAGCTGTCAATTTGATAAGGAATTCCAGCATTGCAAATGATGACCTAACCTGCTGCATCACAATTCTAGCCCTCTACAATTCCTTTAAATATGTATTTTTATAATGTAGAAGTGGTTATAGTTGTATGTTATGAATATATTTATTTATATCTTTATAATAAATCAAAACTTATTTAAAAGGCAGAATAACAGAGAGAGAAGAGGGTCCAAGGAAATTCATCTTCCATCTACTTATTTACTCCTAAAATTGACAAAATGTTTGGGAATGGTTCAGACCCAAGCTAGGAGCCTGGAACTGCTTCTTGGTTTCACACACAAGAGAAGGGGCCCAAGCACTTGGGTCATCTACTCTTTTTCCAGGAGAATTACCAGGGAGCTGAATCTGGAGCAGAGCAACTGAGACCCAAACTGTGATTTTAGGGGATGCCAGTAATGAGGGGACAGTTTAACATCCTTTGCCACAAAGCTAGCCCCTATTAGTGTATTTTTAACCCATGAAATGTGCAAGTAAAATTGGATAGTACAGTAACTTTTATGTTACATATATTTTATTGCAATATAAATGGAATAATTAAATAACCTGCTTTCATTCCCAAAAAGTCAGATTTTAACCAAACCATATGTTCAGACAAGATCTTATGAATAAGTTTTGTTAATCTTAGAAGTGAATGATTTCTATTTTGTTACCTATTTAAATATGTTATTATAATATCAATATATATGCAATCATGTAATACAATTTCTTGATGGTTGTCAGTAATATTCTTTTCCTAGAAGTTTTTTCCCAGTAGTCATTAAGTCATGATTGAAGCAGCTGTTTTTTCTAAGTATTTCTTGAAAAAACATGATACTAGATCTCTTTAGTGCTTCTATTTAACAAAATGATTAAATGTTTGTACTGTTCAATAGCTATATTTTAATATAAGAAATATGAAATAATCTTAGTTGATTACTGATATGGCAATTCTCTTTCACTACAAGAATGCTGTTGTGAGATCCCTTGTCCAAGAAGAAATACCCTTGGATAATCTGGCACAAATCCCCATGGTTCCCCTCATCTGTTACTCACAAACAAGCACTGATTAGTGAAAGAAAAGATAAAGGAAATCTCAATGGATTCTGTCCCACATCATTATACTTGGGCTTCCAGAATTGTGTTTTTTTTTAAACTTTAATTTAATGAATACAAATTTCCAAAGTACAGAATATGGATTACAATGACTTCCCCCCCATAACGTCCCTCCCACCCGCAACCTTCCCCTTTCCCACTCCCTCTCCCCTTCCATTCACATCAAGATTCATTTTCCTTTCTCTTTATATACAGAAGATCAGTTTAGCATACATTAAGTAAAGATTTCAACAGTTTGCTCCCACACAGAAACATAAAGTGAAAAATACTGTTTGAGTACTAGTTATAGCATTAAATCTCAATGTACAGCACACTAAGGACAAAGATTCTACATTAGGAGTAAGTGCACAGTGACTCCTGTTGTTTACTTAACAAGTTTACACTCTTGTTTTTGGCATCAGCAATCACCCTAGGCTCTTGTCATGAGCTGCCAAGGCTATGTATGGAAGCCTTTTGAGTTCACCGACTCTTATCTTATTTAGACAAGGTCATAGTCAAAGTGGAAGTTCTCTCCTCCCTTCAGAGAAAGGTACCTCCTTCTTTGATGACCCGTTCTTTCCACTGGGATCTCACTCACAGAGATCTTTCATTTAGTTGTTTTTTGTTTGTTTGTTTGTTTGTTTGTTTGTTTTGCCAGGGTGTCTTGGCTTTCCATGCCTGAAATACTCTCATGGGCTTTTCAGCCGGATCCGCATGTCTTAAGGGCTGATTCTGAGGCCAGAGTGCTGTTAGGACATCTGCCATTCTATGGGTCTGCTGTGTATCTCACTTCCCATGTTGGATCATTCTCTCCCTTTTTGATTCTATCAGCTAGTATTTGCAGACACTAGTCTTGTTTATGTGATCCCTTTGGTTCTTAGTCCATTATGATCAATTGTGAACAGAAATTGATCACTTGGACTAGTGAGATGGCATTGGTACATGCCACCTCGATGGGATTGAATTGGAATCCCCTGGTATGTTTCTAACTCTACCGTTTGAGGTAAGTCAGCTTGAGCATGTCCCGAATTGCACATCTCTTCCCTCTCTTATTACCACTCTTATATTTAACAGCAATCACTTTTCAGTTAAGTTTCAGCACTTAAGAAGAATTTGTATTGATTACAGTATTCAACCGAAAGTATTAAGTAGAACAAACAAAAAAATACTAAGAGGGATAACATATCAAGTTGCTCATCAACAGTCAGGGTGAGGGCTGATCAAGTCACCGTTTCTCATAGTGTTCATTTCACTTTAACAGGTTTCCTTTTTGGTGCTCAGTTAGTTGTCACCTATCAAGGAGAACAAGTGGTATTTGTCCCTTTTGGATTGGCTTATTTCACTCAACATAATGTTTTCCAAATTCCTAACAGGGATCAGTTTTAATTTAAACACCAGTTTAATTTAACTGGTGTTTAAATTAACAACACCAGTTTAATTTAATAAATAAATATATAAATAAATAAATATAAATAAATATATATATAAATATATATATATATAAATAAATATATATATATAAATATAAATAAATAAATAAATAAAACACCAGTTTAATTTAACACCAGTTTAATTTAAACTTTTCAGTTATAATTTAAACACCTAAGAATAATTGTGTGTTAATTACAGAGTTCAACCAATGGTACTAGAACAAAAAAAAAATACTAAAATGGATAAAGTATTACATTGTACATCAACCGTCAGGACAAGAGCTGATCAAGTCACTGTTTCTCATAGTGTCCATTTCATTTCAACAAGTTTCCCCTTTGGTGCTCAGTTAGTTGTCGCCAATCAGGGAGAACATATGATATTTGTCCCTTTGGGACTGGCTTAATTCACTCAGCATGATGTTTTCCAAATTCCTCCATCTTGTTGCAGAATTGTGTTTTTTAACATATGTTGTATTATAATGAGCATAAAGTGAAGATTATGTCAAAAACTTGTTCTTCTAATTTAGGCAGTGAACACACTGGGAGTAGTCATGGTGGAAGAAAAGCTGCAAGTGAATACTGTATTTCTATTAATACTTACTAATTTATTTGAAAATTGGAGTTACAGAGAGAGAGAAGGAAAAGTAGAGATATAAAATTCCATTCACCGCTTCACTATTCATCCATTTCCCTAAATGGCTGCAACAGTCAGAGCTGTGACAGACTGAAGACAGGAGCCTGGATTCAGCTCCTTGTTAATGCAGATCCTCATAGGCAACAGTGATGGCTCAAGTAATGGGGTCATGCTTTTGTAATACCTGGATTGAATTTTTGGCTCCCAGCTTTTCACATATTTGGGGAGTAAACAAGTGAGAGTGCTTGCTGTTACACAAATGATCGATCGCTAGATCTATCTATCTATCTATTTATATCTATCTATCTACCTATCTATCTATGCATGAGATTATAAATCCTGAACATGGCACTAGAGACAATAAGCACCCTGTAGATTTACCTCACTATGTTAATTTTTCTACATTCTCTGTCCTATGACATCACAGATTTGCAAATCATCCTTGGTTGGAGTAATTATATTGTCATATGTTAAAACTATCCCCCTCCTTTGGAGAGTTGATTTACCACTTTAAATTGCAAGTTACAACACATTATATGTGTTATTATGAAGCTCTGCAGAGTTTAAAGAAAAAAGTCTGGCAGGTGAACAAGTAGAGCCCAAAGAATCTCTTTCTGTTGTAGCAATATCATGGGTGTTTTGGTAGTTTCACATTTTTTTAATTTTTGTTTTTAAGATTGATTTATGTATTTGAAAGAATTACAGAAGGAAAGAGGAGTGTGGAGAGACAGAGATAGAAAAGGAGGGAGAGAGAGAGAGAGAGAGAGAGAGAGAGAGAGAGAGAGAGAGAATCTTCCATCTGCTGCTCCTCTCCCCCAGATAGCCTCGATGACAAGCACTGGGTCAAGAGAAAGCCAGGAGCTGGGAACTGCTTTCAGGTCTATCATATGGGTGGTAGAAGCACAAACACTTGGGCCATCTGCTGCTTTCCCCAGGCCATTAGCAGGAAGTTAGATTGAAAGTCAAACAGCCAGGACTCTAACAGACATCTCTATAGGATACTGGTGTTCCAGAGAGAAGCTTTATCCACTATGCCTCAAGGCAGTGCCCTCATATGAGTTTTTTACTGTTTTGAAATTTTAAATAATCTCATTTGCAGATTCCAGACAAATGTTGCATCTCTCAACTTATACATACTGCCTGAATGAGGTGAAGTAATTGATATAATCTCTAAATGCCCGAACCTCCAAATCCATAAAATCATTTCATGGCACAATATACCATCCATTGACTTCATTTTCATGCACCAATTATTAAAATTCTGGAATTTTACAGGAAAACATGGAAATAATGTAGTTCTTTATTTTCATAAACATAATGGGGGAAAACACTGGGGCATAGACCTAGGACATAATGTGTTTTTGTTTAGAGAGAGAATATTAGTGTCAAAATAGTACAATAAAAAATAGTGGTGGGCTGGTGCCTGCTGGCATCCCATATGAATACAAATTAAATTCAAGATGCATTGATTGCAATCTAATTCATTGCTTATGTGCTTTGTAAAGCAGAAAAAGATGGCCCAAGTATTTGGGCCCTTACCACCCAAATGAGAGACCTGGATGGAGTTCCAGGCTCCTGGCTCCAGAGCCATTTGGGGAGTGAACCTGAGAATGAAAGATCTATTTCTATTTCTCCCTCTGTATCACCCTGTTTTTCAAATCAGTTAATTAAATCTTAAAAGAAATGATGGGTAGGGTGGGTGCTGTGGCTTAGCAGGTAAAGCCACTGCCTACAGTGCTGGCATCCTATATGGACATGGGTTTGAATCCCAGCTGCTTCATTTCCAATCCAGCTCTCTGATACGGTCTGGGAAAGGAATAGAAGATGGCCTGAGTCTTTGGACACCTGCAACTGCATAGGATACTTCGAAGAAGCTCCTGGCTTCAGATTGGCACAGCTCTGGCCAATGTTGCCAATTGAGGAGTGAACCAGCAGATGGAAGATCTCCCTCTCTCCCTCTTTCTTCCTTTCCTCTCTCTGTGTAACTCTTTCAAATAAATAAATAAATCTTTAAAAGAAAAAAAAGAAATTATGGGCAAGTCAAATAAAAACCATGGATGTCTTTGGGTGCTGATGTGGAGAATTAGTGTATCAAATTCTCTCCAGATTTTTTAGATTGCTTTTTGTGTTTTGTGTGTTAATGTAGAAACATTTTTAAGTCATTCCCTTTATTCTTTGAAAGGAACCTTCCCTTCAAAACCCTGGTGGATTATTGTATGAGCTCCTCAAAGCCTTAGCATGGGAGATTTTTTCCTCACCATTATGCTATTTTCCTTACATTGATTGTTCTCTACTTTTTCATTCCAAATAATTGATAAGTTTTCACATACCTAAGAGTTTTCAAAATATTTTAATGAAGCATTTTTACTGGGCTATAGTGTCCTAATTTTTATAGTGTTTTTTTTCCATAAAATTGCCAAAGTTTTCATTATTTTTGATACATTTAGGCAGAAGAAATTCTATTTTGAAATCATTTTGTAGAATTCTAAATATAAATGCATAATTGATAACTGTTTTAAAATTGAAGAGAACCAACAATGTATTCTTAGGCAAATCAACTACCAACCAAACTCTGTATTTCATTCTCCTCAGGATTGATATTTGAAAAAAAAAATATTATTATTAGCTAAACGTAAATTTAGTAGTAAAGGAAAACCTAAGACAGAAGTCAAAGTTTCCATTGTATTTATTTATCATTATATTATTAATTAATATTTGCTTCAACTCTAATCTTGCCAACATATTAATCTCATCGATGTTACTTGAAATATATTTACTAACATATATTTTTAATCATTTTATTGCAATAAAAATTTAGATCATTAGTTTTTACCATGCCAATAAATGATAGATTAAAGAGGGGTCAGCACCATGGCACAGTAGGTTAATCCTCTGCCTGTGGTGCCGGCATCCCATATGGGCACCAGTTTTAGTCCCGGCAGTTCCACTTCCAATCCAGCTCTCTGCTATGGCCAGGGAAAGCAGTAGAAGATGGCCCAAGTCCTTGGGCCCTGCACCCATGTGGGAGACCAGCAAGAAGCACCTGGCTCCTGGCTTCAGATTGGTGCAGCTTTGGCCATTGCAGCCATTTTGGGAGTGAACCAACAGAAGGAAGAACTTCCCATCTCTCTCCCTGTCTGTAACTCTACCTCTCAAATATAAAAATATAATAAAATCTTTAAAAAAGATAGATTAAAGAACTTAGCTTAATCATCCATGAATAACAGCAGCTAATAAATGAAATATCTCACACATCTCATAATGCGTGATTTCAAATTTAGTTTAATGGCATTTATTTAATCAATTTAGTAACATTATGAATTTCTATTCATAGGAGTATGAACATTTCATTTAAATGTCTGAATGACATATTACTGAACAGGAAGCATAATATTCATTTGAAAAATGGCCAAGATTTGGATAAATATGTGTGCATGTATATATAATACAGTGATCTTAAAAAAATGGAAAATTCATATAATTAACTGTGAATGGACTTAAAATGTATTTTGCATAAAAATAAACTTTTAAAAAAAGTTTTCTTCATTTTCAACTACTTGTAAAGAAAAGAGAGGAAGAAAGAGATCTTTCATCATCTAGTTCTTTCACAATTATCTTCAACAACCAGGGGTTGTCCAGGCCAGAGAAGCCATGAACATTATCTTGTCCTCCAACTAGGGACACAAGAGCACAGATACTTGGCATTATTTTCAGCATCCTAGGATTCGTTAACAGGGAGATGGATCAGAAGTGAAGCAGTCAGGACATGAGCCAGCACTCTAATATGGGTTGCAGGTGTCCTTTGTGGTGAGCTGCAAGATTTGCCCCCAACTTCTTTTAATTCTATTTTTCTATTTTTGCATAGATATTTTGAAGTATCCCCAGATATGTATGTGTGTTTATATGTATACATATATATATATGTTTATATGTATATATATATGATGGCAAAAGACAGTAAAGCATATAAACAGCATATATTAAAATGGATAATACCAAAACAAGTTATTTCAATGTACAACTTTCAAATTAGGAGGTAGAGAACAACTTTATCCACACTGGGGTAAATAATGTTAAACCTTTCTCGTTACCATATAAACCACATATTCCTTTCTGAAGAGTCATGAGATTTTATTCAAATAATTTTATGAGGAATTTAAATGTAATTCCTTTGATATTATCCACGAGGACTGAAAAAAACTGAGACTTTGAACAGATGCAACAATTTCTTAGGGATATTTTAAGCGACTAATTTAATTTTGAAAATGAGGGTGGCATGAACAGTTAGGGGTCAGGTTGAATGAGGCTTCTCTGATGAACTTACAGGATTATAACTCCTTAACTCCACTCCTCTTCATCTCTATATGTGTGAAATAAAAATTCAAATTTAGCCCTCCAAGCACACCCAACATAAAATGATAGGAAACGCATGGTAAACTTCTACATGAATCTTGGGTCTGTTCTCTCTCCCACACCCACAATGGAATTAACCTTTTTCATTAACACTGTCAAAAATGTACTTTCAACAGAATCTTACAGAGAGAGAATAACTTAATATTTTAATGGTTTCAAATTCCAAATTATGATGTTTCTTTTTCACATTTAAAGATAGGTTGATGCACTTGAGACAAAGCAGCTCTGTGCAAGCATCTAATAAGGGACTGTCACTCCTTGAATATGTTGACAATATAGAGGTATGACTAAAAAGTTATTGTAATCTAAATTACACATAGAGAAATTAGTAATTTTATAAAAAGTATGCAATATAAATATGTGTGTTTGTGATCACACTTGAAGATTGAGATTTTATGATTCTGAAGCACACACAGTATTTACCCCTATCTTTATTGAAAAATTTGTAATATGGTGACTAAATATGCTGTAGCTCATTTGGAGTGAACATCACTTTGAGCAAGGATTTCTTTTAAAAAAAAAAGATTTCCCTATTTATTTGAAATTCAGAATTTCAGAGAGAGAGAGAGAGATCTTCCATCAGCAGGTGCACTCTTCAAATGGTCACATCAGCCAGGGCTAGGCCAGCCTGAAGCCAGGAGCCTGGAGGTTCTTCTGAGTGTTCCACATGGATGCAGGGGCCCAAGGACTGGGGCCATCCTCTGCTACTCTCCCATACATATTACCAGAGAGTTTGAGTAGAAGTAGGGGAGCCAGGACTCTAAAATAAAAGCACCTACATGATGCCTATATCACAGGAGGTGACTTAACCCACTGCACAACAAAGCCAGCCATCTCTGCAGCAAGGATTTAAAAATAAAAAAACTTTGATGTTAAGCTTTTAACTTTCTGCAGTACAATTACATTCACTTAACAACATTATCAGAATTGTATATAAATTTAACAAATGAATTATTACAAAATAAAAATGGCCATACATTATTCATTTTTCTATTATAATTCCCAGTATTTTCAGCCTTTTGTGACTGTGCATTCTGTTCTTCAGTTCCTTCTGATAACTGAGCTACAAAAGAATGTGACTATGCCTTGCAGACTGCGCTGGGTCATTCTCACTTCTAGTACAGCTCCACATTTCAGCTATGCCACCCCAATGCAGGGGTACAAGCTGTTTCCCTGGTGCTTTAAGAAGAGTACGATTTAGCAGTTTGTCTTCACCACTAGTAGTTTTTAAACTGGTATTTTAAGCCATAAGCAGTAGGAAGAAGCTGGGTATGCAGAATGTCAGCAGAAGCAGGCCCTTGCTCACCTGTGTCAGCCAGGCCACCCTGCCCTATGTGGACTTGTAGTTCTGGAAGGTGAACCAGAACCTGATCTCCAGCATGAAGATGTACAGAAACCACAGCATCATGGCATAGCCATGCTTGGCTCTGCATCGTGGTGCCCTCATGGCCACCTAGCTCAGTGCCAGGAGGAAGCTCAAGTTACCCACCCAGCACAGGGTTGCACTTGCTGATCTTGACTGCCTCTGGTTCTGTTCCACCAGGTGTGTGTCCATGACAGCCATGCTGCCTATCATCACCAGTGAGGTCAGACCACTTGTGATGGTGGTTCCAGGGAGACAGTACCATGCTCAGCCTGGGCACACATGATTCCCATGCGAGGCTAGACAAGGCCCTAAGTGGATGGGAGAACTACAGTGCTTAGCAGCTCTCTACCTACAGGGGTGACTTGGTATAGTCAGGCACCCAGGCACCCTGTGTCCAGCTGCCTTCAGGGTGTGGCTGTTCTGGCCTGGTATGTTTGGAACATGGGGAAGACCAGAAGAGACCAGGTCAGCTTGCAGGCCAGGCAGCCAAACCCATCCCCACATGGTGTCTCCTGCTTCATGAAGCATTTTTCCAAGCTCACCACCTGAGCCCCCTGTCACATGCTGGCACCAGTGCAGGAGCAGAGGGCTGGAGCCATTGGGGCAGAGCCTCCAGGGGGAGCTGCAGGCCCACCTGAGATACTGAGACTTTCCACTCCCCACAAGGAAGGAAATGGAACTCACACAGGTGGTTCTACAGGGTTTCATGCATCCCTGAATTCCCAACATTTGTTCCTGCTGCACCTGTACAACTGTCCACCCTGAACTCCCAGCAGAGATCAAATCCTCTGGTTCTGCAGGTGCCATCTGTCCCCACCAGAACAGGTTGGCTCACTTCACTGAACCAGGAGGCCCAGCAGAGCTTGTCCAGCATCCTGCATGGGGTTCTGGCTCTAGATTTGAGAGGACCCTTATATCACCACCTCTGCCTTGCAACCCCAGCCACCTCCTCCCTGCAAACACTTCCATTCCCTGCTGTCTGCCTTAGAACAACCTGCTTGGAATACATGTTAGGAGGCTACTGACATTGCCCATGTCAAATATAGTACTAATAGTTTTCTGGTATTCAGTTTAGGCTCCTAGTTTTGTGGTGAAGGTGTTGTCATCCATGCTGTGTAACAAAGTTGCAGCCAGAAGAGGGGGAACTCTGCAAAGCAAGAAGTCAATGACTAAACTGAAGCCATTCTCTGCTGTGTTTAATAGTCTGAATGATGTAGTTATTGGGTTTGGGTGTGGGGATCATGAATATCAATGCTAAGCAAAATTGTTTCTTGTAAAAAAATGAATACAGGAGGTGACTGGAGAAATGAGAGGGGAATGTCCTAAAAACTGCATAGAGAAAAATGTTATTAGGAACATGTATAATGAGTTTTATGAGAAAATAGAAAGAGCATGCAGGTGCTTGTTCTCACAGACCCTCCATTGCCTTACACAGGAGTGTATGATGAAACTGGTAAGTACATAGTTAATACTACGGCAAGTGGACTGATGTACAAGCACTGACATTCTTACAAAGGTTAGATGTTATGCCCCTGCTTGGAAATATAGAACAAAAGAACAAGGAACTCTTAACATTAGGCAATGCAATAGGTCCTGTAAGAAACATTTTAAAATAAATCCATTAACCTTAAAAATCTTAGACTTTTTGTCTAGCAACTTTAGATAAGATAAGCAAGTTTCATATAGCTGAGGCATCCACTATGCATAGAGGAAAGATTAATGGGAAGGTTATGATGAGGCCATGAAAGGAAAATGAAACAAAACATGATTAATAGAGAAAGGTTATGCATAGACAATCATTTGTGATGTGCTCTTTCTCTGAAAGAATAGAGGCTTAGAAGGAAGAAGGCTTAATGAAGAATATGTGTAAAAAGAGTATAAGGTAAAGCTGTGAGAAGGAACAGCAGAATGATGCCTCCCCTTGCTAATTAAATCTCATCTCCTTATCTTGTCTCTTCACTGGCACCCCCCCCTCCTTCGGGAGCCCTTGGACCTGCCACGGCTGGACCATGGCAGTTTTGTCCTGGCTGTGTCTCAGTTGTTGCTTGTATTTGGGGAAATGAATGAGAAAATAGAAGAACCCTCACTGTCAACTTTCTGTCTCTCTCTCTAATACTTTTTAAAAAATGTTTAAATATTCAGTGTTCTAATACCTCTTACAGTAACACAGTACCTTCTTGTCATTCTTCATATTCAGGATTCCTTTGGAAGTATTCAATTATTTGAAATGAATTTTGAATACCTATTTAAATTTAAGAAAAAGGTATATTTAGTTTCAAATAGTAACTGAGAAAACTTTTAACCAAAAAACACGATCCCAAGTTAATCTATCCAGGTACATTTGGGGATTGAGCCAGCAGCTGAAAGATTTTCTCTCTCTCTCTCTTTCTCCTCCCTCCATTCCTATCTGTATGTAGCTCTGCATTTAAAATAAATAAATCATACAAAAATTATTTTCAAGACAAATGCAAAACAGAAACAGTTTGAGACATAATACAAACCTAAATAACTAATCTCCATCAGAGCTGCACTTCAGGAAATGTTCAAAAGTTTCTTCCAGAGGAGGAAAATGATGCCAGATGGAAATACTTGACTACATGGGGTATGTACTCTTTAGAATACTATACCGCAGTAAGAAACAATGAAATCCAGTCATTTGCAACAAAATGGAGGAATCTGGAACATATCATGCTGAGTGAAATAAGCCAGTCCCAAAGGGACAAATACCATATGTTCTCCCTGATCAGTGACAACTGACTGAACACCAAAAAGGAAACGTGTTGAAGTGAAATCGACACTATGAGAAACAGTGACTTGATCAGCATAGCCCAGACTGTTAATGAACAACTTAATACATTATCCCTCTTAGTAGTTTTTTTTTGTCTGTTCTACTTAATATGACTGGTTTAATTCTGTAATTAATACACAGTTATTCTTAAGTATTGAAATTTAACTGAAATGTGATCCCTGTTAAACATAAGAGTGGGGATAAGAGAGGGAAGAGATGTACAATTTGGGACATGCTCAAGCTGACTTGCCCCGAATGGTAGAGTTAGAAGCATACCAGGGGACTCCAATTTAATCCTATCAAGGTGGCATGTACCAATGCCATCTCACTAGTCCAAGTGATCAATTTCTGTTCACAATTGATCATAATGAAAGGACTAAGAGTCAAAGGGAGCTCATAAACAATGTAGTACCTGCTAATACTAACCGATAGAATAAATAAAGGGGAGAGTGATCCAACATGGGAAGCGAGATACTCAGCAGACTCATAGAATGGCAGATGTCCTAAACAGCACTCTGGCCTCAGAATCAGCCCTAAAGGCATTCTGATCTGGCTGAAAAGCCCATGAGTATTTCAGGCATGGAAAGCCAAGACACCCTTGCAAAAAAAAAAAAAACCAAAAAAACAAAAAAAACACACCTAAATGAAAGATCTCTGTGAGTGAGATCCCAGTGGAAAGAACAGGTCTTCAAAGAAGGAGGTACCTTTCTCTGAAGGGAGGAGAGAGCCTCCACTTTGAATATGACCTTGTCTAAACAAGATAAGAGTTGGAGAACTCAAGGGGCTTCCATAGCCATGGAAACTCATGACTGGTGCATAGGGAGATTACTGATGCCATAAACAGGAGTGTCAATTTCTAAAGTCAACAACAGGAGTCACTGTGCACTTACTCCTCATGTAGTATCTCTGTCCTTAATGTGCTGTACATTGAGATTTAATGCTCTAACGAGTACTCAAACAGTATATTTCGCTTTGTGTTTCTATGGGGGTGCAAACTGTTGAAATCTTTACCTAATGTATACTAAATAAAAATTATTGATCCTGATCCCTGTTGTCTGGAAGCCCAGTCATGATTCTTAATTGACTTATTGATTCATGTCTCACATTAACCACTCATGAAGTGGTGAAACCCAGGTAATGTGCCAGGTGGGCTAGTAAGATGGGTAAGTCAGGGCTCTTCAGAGAAGTGATTTTCATTATTAACTAATAGTTTCATGCTTACCCCACTGCTTTGTAATACATACAGTGACATAACTATAGAACAGGTAGACAAATCAGCAGCCATTCTTCTACAAGAAAATTAAATTAGGTCATTTATCAACTGCTGGGTGATTTCAGATAGTTACTTATCTCAAAATGAAGCCTCCACTGCATGTGTCAAATCTGTAGCTCAGCCCCTAAAGTTCCCTCAAGTTTGGGAGCATAACTAGTCAGTTTTGTTTCTCCTGTCTTCCTGATATGCTATTTTAATTTTCAGAAATTTCCAACAAACCGAGAAAATGGCCTTTAGTCAGGTATGGCTCAATAAAATGATTTATTTTTCTTCCTTGGAATAAAGTAGTCACTTGTTCAAAGCAATTAACTGTGATCTTCTGTACATATAGTTAATTGAAAATGAATCTTGATATGAATGGAATTGGAGAGGGAGCAGGAGATGGGAGGGTTGTGGGTGGGAGGGAAGTTTTTGGGGGGTGAGCCACTGTAATCCAAAAACTGTACTTTGGAAATTTATATTTATTAAATAAAATTTAAAAAAAGAAAGCAATTAACTTGACAGAACAGGCTCTAAAACTAATAAAATAAATGTTCTCTAGATTAGTGTGTATATGATCATGGTTCTATAATAATAATCAGCAACCATATGTGATTATATGGATAAAGAAAAAAGCACATAAGGACCCACAATAGATGCTAACATTGGTTAACATTGGAGTGAGCATTCAGATGAGTGAAGAGTGCACAAATTTTCATAAGATCTAATACATTATTTATGTAATGCGTATAACATTTCAAAAATTACTTTAGCTGTTTTGTAAATATTCACTTGTTTAATCGCATAATAACTATTTAATTGGTTCCATTGTTATCTTCACTCTACAGATGAGAAAAATAAGACCTGGGAATTCTATTATCACTTGGGCAATCTGAGTATGTGGCAGTGCTGAAATTTAACACCATTGACTGGGCTCACCTGTGTTATGCTCTGCAGTCAGTATTACAGGAGATACCAACAAATAAGAGTTTCTCATGGTAGTGAGATTCCAGATAATTTTTTACTCTTTCAGGTATTATTCTGATATCTCATGAAGAACATGAATAATTCATACAACGGGAAAAAATAAAAATACTAGTTTGGTACATCAGATCAGTACAAGGTCTAATTTATTCATTTAGAAAGAATTTGTTGAGTTATTGTTATATTCTAATAAGTATGTTAAGAACTTTACATATATGTGTGTGTATATATATATATGACTTTAATTTTTGATGACAATTTACATGATAATTAGGTATTTCAGTGGGAAGCAAGAGACTTGAATATCTGTGAAAATCTTCTGAAACAGTTATTTTCAATTTTCATTTCCATTTCCATTTATAAGACCCCTTCTGTCCAGATTTTTCCAAAAATTTGTACCACTTCATAAGCATTCCTGGAGTCTATGTAAACATCCCCTCTTGGCCCTCAAGAAGCTTTAGAGTGTGATTGAGGATATACAACTCAGAGGTCTGAGCAGATAGGTTTATAGGTAATCTGTCATTTTCACATATTGAATGACTATTACCATCCATAATTGCATAATCATTATATTTTCCCTCATGATTCAAGTTTATCCTCAGAGAGCCACATCCCCTCATGTAAAGGACCATCTCTCATATCTGCTTTCATACTCTACAATACCTTAACAGTTATGGTCAGGTATTGTTTTACAGGCTCCCACCTTTTATAAAATTCAGCTAGGTTTGTACAGCATTGATTGTTAAATTAATCTTTTCCAAAAGAATGACCTCCTATTTTAAATTCTGGAATTAGTCAATTATATTTATCTCTTTGGTTTAGATTTTTTTTTTGAAAGATAGAGTTACAGAGAGAGGTAAAAACAGAGAGAGGTCTTCCATCCGCTGGTTAAATCCCCAGATGGCTGCAACAGCCAGAGCTGCACCAATCCGAAGTCAGGAGCCGGGAGCTTCATCTGAGTCTCCATGTGGGTGCAGGGGCCAAAGCACTTGGGCCATCTTCTACCACTTTCCCAGGCCATAGTAGAGAGCTGGATTAGAAGAGGAGCAGCTGGGACTAGAACCAGCGCTCATATGGGACATTGGCTCTTCAGGCCAGGGCTTTGACCAAATAATTTGGGTGTTTCAGTCAATCATTGAAGCAATGCAGTCCACCTATTTTGTTTTCTTCCCCCGTTCGGATTTTCCACTGATAGGCAAAGTGGTTTCTGCTTTCTGTGTCTAGTGGGCAGATCTAGAAATCACATTTTAAGTCAGCATCACTAAAACTTGTGTGGTCATGGGGAATTTTACTGAGAATGGTATAAGAATTGTAAACCACAGCATGACAAGCCTGTGCAATTTAGTAGATAGCTCTTAATTCCTGTAATAATCTATAAAACACATCAGATTTCTTTACTAGTAAAGCTGTTTCAGCTTAATTTTTAGAGGCATAATTTTAACCTTCCTCTACTTCCCTCTTTTGCCCATACTGAAGAGTCAATATGATGTTGTTGTTGTTCTCTCTGGAAATTTTAGGACTCATAGCTGCCCATTATTTACTGTGAGTATCTGTCCTAATTTTAATAATTAGATTTGCTGAAGTGATTGGTTCCCACCTCTGGAATACATAGGAAGGAACTTCACATTTCTCCTGTACCTAATTTAACTTTTTCTTTCAAAAGCAACATTTTTTCTTACATTTGTTGAATATTTAGTGGAGGGTTAAGCTTATGATTTTAAAATAAATGGAATGTATGTCATAGTAAAAATTAAAAAAAGAATAAGAAAGAATGTAGGAGAGAGAGTGGGAGCTTGGGTAGGGTGGATATTATGGTGGGAATTATCAGTATGCTCCTGAATCTGTACATAAGATTACATGAAATTTGTTCACTATTATAAAAATTATTAAAACTAAAAAAAAGGACCTGAAAGTCATCCTTATTTACCCCAGACATTTTTAATTTTTCTTTGTATAATTTTATATCCTATGTTTGGCAAGCAAGGGAGAACTAGGCTGACCTGGAATCCACAAGGAATATTTAATCCTCCTCTTTTGGTTCCAACTCTAGATATATTAAGTGCTCCAGGAAGGACCTCTCAAAAAGGAATCACTGACCACCACCACCCCAGTCCTCATCAAAGATCAAGAGGTGAATTATCTTCATTTTTCTAACTCTGAACATTTTTTGGAAATGCCCTGGCTTTCCACAGTGGTAAAATGCCATGGCTCTAATAGCTTTCACTGGCTTTAGAGTCACTCCTTCCCTCTTTGTAGTTTGCTGGCCCCAGTGAGCTTTCATGTCTCTTTGAAGAGGCCTTGTTTTTAACATTTTGTGTATTATTTTTTCCACTGTGGATATGAATTTTTCCATATGCTATTTTTTAATCCTCCTTCCTTCACACAAAGATTTTTTGAGCTTCTGTGTGTCTCTATGTGGCTAACTTTAATTTTGACATATCTAATTTAAAAAACATTGTCTCAGCTGACTCTCAGGGCTGAGCCCAGCATATTTTCTTATCTCTAAGCCTTTGTAAGAATGCAGAGGGATTTTTCTCTTTCTTTTGATGTTGAAGTTCAAATGTCTTTGATGCATTTTGTGATCTCAAGGTTGATTTTTTAAATTTTTTTTCATCATTACCTCCCTTACGCCTTACAATTTTACTCTGGGGAATTATCACATTAATGATCTTTGGGATGTTGTCCTTAGGTGAGGAGATTCCCAGTCCAGCAATGTCTTCTCTTTCCCAAATTTTCATAGCCTCCCTCCCGATCATCCCATTTTTCTCTCTTGCAGATAATATGTTCATTAAAGGCATCACTGCAACCCAGGTATAGTAGCTGAGTTGCAAGAATTGATCTAAATGTTTTGTCAGACTAAGTGGGTTTTTTGAAATTGGCTTCATTTCTTTCTTGAAGTTTCTGACTTCAATACTTATAAAGGAAGCTTACTAAGACAACATCTCCCTGAAACATTGGGACTTCCTGAGGTAGACGCATAATATATGTCATCTGTTTAAGCAGAATAAGAACGTTTTCTACATTTTTTTTTTACATTTTTGCTTTTTTCAATTTTGTTCATAAATCAGGATGTGCGGTACGTTCAGCCTTTCCATATTTTTAAACCCCTCTTTCCTTGGCTCCTCTTCCCATGATGCTCATTCTGGGCTCCATTTTAAGCTGTGTAAGGAGACAGATATGATTACAGATCCCAGAATTTAGCCCCAGAACCTTTTCCCTCTTCTATTAGAGGAAATATGGGAGTAGGAATTAAAACAACAGGACTTAGAGTTTTCATTACAGCAAAGAGTATAATCTCTCTCCTGGGGAGACAAAGCTTTATCATGTACAGACAAAATGAGACCCTGACATATCTAGACTTCATGTGAACCAAGTTTAGGACAGAAAAATGAGGGCATTACAATTTTCTTTCTTTATTTTTTTGCAAACAAAACACAGATTTCACAAATATAAACATGCATATAGCATGCATAATTGAAAATGCATCCAGAGAGAAATGATTCAAGTTCTGTTATTTAGGACTTACAATTTATGGCCCAAGACTTCAATTTTTTTGATAAAGTTTCTTTTTTTGATAAAGTTTCAAGAGGGATGAGACAAAAATAGAAATTTGAGAAGTTCAACCTAACCAAAACTATCTCTTACAAAGATTCTCTGCATCTGTAAGTTGTTTCTTCTATTGATCAAAATTAAACATATTTTAAATAGAAGAATTTTATACAATGGGGAATAAGCTCCAAACAGAAATAATAACATTACGGGACAAAATAATTTATAACAATACAACACACAATCAAATTTAGACCAAGCTTTACAATAGTCATAGCCAAAGGAAAAACAGGATACATGTAGAGTTTGATGCAAAGTAAGGAGCCAAGTATAACTTTTTAGTTTTTTGTAGTTGAAAGTTTGTTTATTTGTAGTTGAAAAACAGAGAGACATACAGAGAGATCTACATCTTCTGCCCACTTATTTACTCTCCAGATGCCCACAACAGACAGGGATGATCCAAGTTGAAGCCAGAAGGCAGGAACTCATTCAAGGTTCCCACCATGAATGGCAGGAATTCAAGTCTTTGGACCACAATATGTCTTTCATTGTACATGTTAGCATGAAACTGGACTTGGAAGCAGACCCAGGAATTGAATCCAGACACTCCAGCATTAGGTGCAAATGTCCTAAGTAGTATCTTAGCCACTATACCAAATGCGCAACCTTGAATATGTTTAATGTATTCAATTAGAACAAGTTTTTTTTTATAGATTTATTTTATTTATTTGAAAGGCAGAGTTAGAGGAGAGAGAGGTAGAGCCAGAGAAAGAGAGAGAGGTTTTCAATCCATTGGTTCACTCCACAAATGACCACAATGGCCAGAGCTGAGCTGATCTGAAGCCAGCAGCCAGGAGCTTCTTCTGGGTCCCCAACATGGGTGCAGGGGCCTAAGGACTTGGGTCATCTTCTACTGCTTTCCCAGGCCATAGCAGAGAGCTGGATTGGAAGTGGAGCAGCCAGGACTAGAATTGGTGCCCGTATGGGATGCTGGAACTTCAGGCCAGGGCTTTACCCACCATGCCACAGCGCCAGCCTGAGAACAAGTTTTATGGGTACTTAAATCTATTTGGAAAATAATTCTTATGTGTTTCTCTGCATAAGATCCTAGCGATCTATGGTTTTGTCTTTTTTCATGATTTACTACACAAGCAATACGTGTGATGTGTTAAAATAATTTTAATCCACACAAAATTAGGTGAGGTAATATATTATGCATTTATAAAATAAGGCCAATTACTTCCCTAAGCCCAAAATGTTAAAAAGGTAAAATGGTACATTGCGGGGAATATAAGCCAGGGGTAAGTTTCACACAGTGGTGTAAGACACTAGTACTCAAACAGTATTATTCACTTTGTGTTTCTATGTGGGTGCAAACTGTTGAAATCTTTACTTAATATATGCTAAACTGATCTTCTGTATATAAAGAGAATTGAAAATGAATCTTGATGTGAATGGAAGGGGGGAGGGAGAGGGAAAGAGGAGGGTTGTGGGTGGGAGGGAAGTTATGGGGGGGAGCCATTGTAATCCATAAGCTGTACTTTGGAAATTTATATTCATTAAATAAAAGTTAAAAAAAAGACACCATTTAAAATGCACACATTGGTATTGGAGTGCTGATTGCAGTCCTGGCACCTCCACCCCAACCCAGCTCCCTGGTTAAACAATACATTAAAGCTCAAGATGATGCCTCAACAGTTTGTGCTACTGCCACCCACAAGGAGACATATCTGAGCCCTGGATCTTGGATCCTTGCTCCTGGCTATGGCTTTTTCCAACCCTGACAGTTGTGGTAATTTGAGGAGTGAACTAGCAGATGGAAGATCTCTGTTCCTTTCTTTTAGTTCTGTTTTTGTTCTGCCTTTCAATTAGATAAAGTAAATAAATAGCTGTTTTTTTAAAAAGTACAGATAAAAAAAATCATGAAAGGTACAGCGGAAAATAACCTTGTCATCAAAGATAATAGCTTTGAAAATTTCATAAAGAAAGTATCATTTTACAATAAATCATTCTTTGAAGAAATTCATATGGCTTTGCTCATATAAAATAATTATCATTTAAGTATATGGTATAACTATTGTTACAGGACAACAACAAAATGATTGTTACAAATGGCCATGGTGACCTCACTGTCATCTGAAATGCCCCAGACTATTATGAGTGGTCTTACTTTAAATTTCTGTGTTGATGCCTGAACCACTTGAAATGCTTTGTGGATGTAAGAATACTGAATGAATATAAGGCCACTTTTTATATATGCTAGAGTTATAAAATATCTACGCACATTGCTTAGCACTGCACATGGAACACTGATACATTAGTGCTGGCCATTTCAGAAATTTGCTTTATATTAAAATTGAATGAGAATTGTGTATTATAACTCTCATACAAGGAGTTAAGATACTTCCCAGTGTATTCTGTGTTCTTCTCAGTGTGCATGTCATTCTCGGCCATTTTTGTTGATTCTGCTTCTCCTGTGTCTTTATCCAAGGTCAAATGTATGCTCTATATCACCAGGAATACTGAGGTGACCTTTGAAATGTGTTCTTTGCCACTCTGCCTCCCAAATCCTTGCTCAGACTTGTAGCTGTTCATATATGTTTTTAAAATGTATATCTAATTGTGTTATCCCATTGCTTAAAAAAACACAACTGTCAGGACCAGCATTGTAATACAGCAGAGTAAACCATGCTTACAATCCTGACATTCCATTCATAGTGTCAGTTCAAATCTGGGTTGCTCTACTTCCAATCCAACCCCCTGCTAATGCACCTGGAAGAGAAGTGGATGATGGCCCAAGTACTTGAGCCCCTGTCACCCATGTGGGAGAACTGGATTGAGTTACAGGCTTCTGTTTTTGTCACTGCTCAACCATCAGCCACCAGAGTTATTTGTAGAGTAAAACAGCAGGTGGAAGATCTTTTTATCTTCCTCACTCTTTAACTCCACCTTTCAAGTCAATTGTTTAAAATCTTTAAAACTCAAAGTATCATTTATGAATGAAATACAGTTAAACATTTCAATTTATATCATCATTTTGTAGTATTTTTCTATGTCTAAGCCATTGCTTTAGATATTTGTGCAGTAGAATTTTTGTTTTCAGTTAAGAATATCTTTCCATTTTTGTGTCTTTCACTGATATTTTATAATTTTTATTGTAGTGATCTTTCACTTTTTTGGGTAAAATTCATTACAAAATATCTGACTGTAGCTGTTATGAATGGTGATTATTCATGATTTTGCTTCCACTGAGTTCATTACTACTACTTGAAAAAACAACTGTCTTTTTCGTATTGTTTTTGTAAAATGCACCTTTACTGAACTGAATTATCAGTTCCAAGAACATTTTTGTGCAGGGTTTAGATTTTTCTATATACAATAACATCATCTGCTAACAAGAATATTTTGAGTTTCTCCATTCCAATTTTGTGGCCTTTCTTTCTCCTCCCTATTTGATCCTCTTAATATTTCTAATATACAGAATAACATGTTGAAACTAATAACAGTGTTGAAACTAATAATGTTTTGTTCCAGACCTGAGAGGTGTGGGGAGCAACTGGGAGCAACTCGGACTAGACTAAGTTACTGGAATTAAGACTTATTCTATGCATCTGCTCTCCCACAATATGGCACTGGGAGAGGAGGAAACAGCTTCTACACAGCTGCCTCCAGTTCAACCAATAAACTGTAGGACCTGCTCCTGATTGGAGGAGAGCAGCGTACTCGGCATGTGGGTAGCAGAGTTGGGATTGGTGGAGAGGACTATAAAGGAGGAGAGAGACAACATGCACCAGGAACATCTAAGAGGAACACCTGTGCAGCCCCCGAGAGAGCCGGCCAGCGGTGTGCTACTCCCCCGCGGAAGTGGGAAAAGTGGCAGGGGGAAGCCAACCCCGGTAGCCAACCCGGGAAGAACCAGCAGCAAACCCGGGGAGGGCCGAGCAGACAAAAGAACAGTGCAGGGTCCTGTGTCGTTCCTCCACGAAGAGGGGGAGCGACAGAGGAAATGATTTCAGCATTTCCCCATTCAGTATGATTTTGACAAGATGCCAAAAGGTAGCCTTTATAATTTTGAGGTCAGCTCTTATATTAAATTTTTGATGGGCCATTAGCTTGAAGCGTTCTTGAATTTTGCGAAGTGCTTTTCCTCATATATTTAGATGCTTATATTTCTTGTACATTCTATTGACATGGTTTATGGTGATTTTTATTTGTGAAGGTTGAATCACCTCTGCATCTCTTAGATAAATCACACTTGATCTGATAAACTATCTTGTAGATGTGTTGGATTTGGGTTGCTAGGCTTTGGTTGATAACATCTGCATCTATTTTCACCAAGGACATTGATTTGTAGCTTTGCTTTTATATTGTGTCCTGTTCTGTTTTGGTATCAGAGTGATCTGTAAGAGGTTTGGCAGATTCACATCCTATTCATATTTTTGTATATGATTTAAAAGGTGTTTGAGTTAGTTCTTCTTAAATATTTTGTAGAATTCAGTAGTAAAGGATATCTGGATATTAAATTATTAATATTAATGAATCTAAAGGGAGACAATCAATTTATTTATTTTTTTTTTGGACAGGCAGAGTGGACAGTGAGAGGGAGAGACAGAGAGAAAGGTCTTCCTTTTGCCATTGGTTCACCCTCAATGGCCGCTGTGGCCAGCACACTGTGGCCAGCACACCACGCTGATCCGAAGCCAGGAGCCAGGTGCTTCTCCTGGTGTCCCATGGGGTGCAGGGCCCAAGCACTTGGGCCATTCTCCACTGCACTCCCAGGCCACAGCAGAGAGCTGGCCTGGCAGAGGGGCAACTGGGACAGAATCCGGTGCCCCGACTCAGACTAGAACCCAGTGTGCTGGTGCTGCAAGGCAGAGGATTAGCCTAGTGAGCCACGGTGCCGGCCAGAGACAATCAATTTAACACAATAGTAAGGGAGGACATCAACAACACCCCACTTTCTTCAATGGACATATCAACTAGACAAAAAATCAGTAAAGAAACAAGAGCTAATCAAAACTCTGGACCAAATGTACCTAGCTGGTATCTACAGAACTTATTTTTTTTAAAGATTTATTTTATTTGGGGTAAGTCCAATAGAGCATGTGCCAAACTGTACAGTTAGAAATGTGCCAGGGGATTCCAATTCAGTCCCTTCAAGGTGGCATGTACCAATGCCATCTCACTAGTCAAAGTGATCAGTTTCAGTTCATAATTGATCATAATGAGAGAATTAAGTGTCAAAAGGATCACATAAACAAGACTAGTGTCTGCTAATATTAACTGATAGAATTAAAATGAGAAAATTATACAACATGGGAAGTTGGATACACAGCAGACTCATAGAATTTTAGATGTCCTAAACAGCACTCTGGCCTCAGAATCAGCCCTTAAGGCATTCAGATCTGTCTAATAAGCCCATGAGAGTGTTTCAGGTATGGAAAGCCAAGACACTCTGGCAAAAAAAAAAAAAAAAAAAATAGCCTAAATGAAAGATCTCTGTCAGTGAGATCCCAGAGGAAAGAATGGGCCATCAAAGAAAGAGGTACCTTTCTCTGAAGGGAGGAGAGAGCTTCCACTTTGGCTGTGGCCTTGTTAAATAAGATCAGAGTTGGTGAACTCAAGCGGCATCCATAGCCTTGGCAGCTCATGACAAGAGCCTCCAGTGAGTGTCAACTGGGGGAGAGAGAAAGAGAGGAGCAGACTTGGCAGGGACTGGGGGACAGGGCGGAGAGAGCAAGAGAGGGAGGGAGTGAGCAATGAGCGAGCATGCCAGGAGTCAGCGAGAAGGGGCAAAGCTGCCACTCCTGCCTGAGGCACCATAGATGGGAGTGGGGGCGGCAGGGAAGGAACACAGAGGGAAGAAGAAAGGCCAAGAGGAGAAGGCGGCCGGAGGCAGTGGCGGCGGCTGCTGCTGCTGCTGCTGGTGGTGATAGGGGAGAAGGAGGAGCAGGTGGAGGGCAGGGGCTGAGGGAGTAAATGAGAGAAGCAAAGGCGCGAGGGAGGGGAGGGAAGGGGGGGTCACGCGGGGGCGCACGTGCACACAGGGAGTACTCTCAGAGGCGAGTGTAACTGGATCGGATTTGCTGCCAGCGGTATGAGCTTTGGCCGCCATTTTACAACAGCTCCACTTGCAGGGATACAGGGAGCAGCGAGCACGCAACCCGATCCCCTGGGACAGGATTCCTTGGCCATAGCCCAAAGGGGAGGGCTAGTTGCACATAGTGATTTAGATGAAAGAGCTATTGAAGCTTTGAAAGAATTCAATGAAGACGGTGCATTGGCAATTTTTCAGCAGTTTAATGACAGTGATCTCTCTCATGTTCAGAACAAAAGTGCCTTTTTATGTGGAGTCATGAAGACTTACAGGCAGAGAGAAAAACAGGGGACCAAAGTAGCGGACTCTAGTAAAGGACCAGATGAGGCAAAAATTAAAGTACTCTTGGGAAGAACAGGCTACACACTTGATGTGACCACTGGACAGAGGAAGTATGGGGGACCACCTCCAGATTCTGTTTATTCAGGTCAGCAGCCTTCTGTTGGCATTGAGATATTTGTGGGGAAGATCCCAAGTGATCTATTTGAGGATGTGCTTGTTCCTTTATTTGAGAAAGCTGGACATATTTGGGATCTTCGTCTTATGATGGATCCACTCACTGGTCTCAATAGAGGTTATGCATTTGTCACTTTTTGTACAAAAAAAAAGCAGCTCAGGAGGCTTTTAAACTGTATAATAATCATGAAATTCGTTCTGGAAAACATATTGGTGTCTGCATCTCGGTTGCCAACAATAGGCTTTTTGTGGGCTCTATTCCTAAGAGTAAAACCAAGGAACAGATTCTTGAAGAATTTAGCAAAGTAACAGCGGGTCTTACAGACGTCATTTTATACCACCAACCAGATGACAAGAAAAAAAAAAAATAGGCTTTTGCTTTCTTGAATATGAAGATCACAAAACAGCTGCTCAGGCAAGGTGTAGGCTAATGAGTGGTAAAGTCAAGGTCTGGAAAAATGTTGGAACTGTTGAATGGGCTGATCCTATAGAAGATCCTGATCCTGAGGTTATGGCAAAGGTGAAGGTACTTTTTGTATGTAACCTTGCCAATACTGTAACAGAAGAGATTTTAGAAAAGGCATTTAGTCAGTTTGGAAAACTGGAATGAATGAGGAAACTGAAAGATTATGCATTCATTCATTTTGATGAACGAGATGGTGCTGTTAAGGCTATGGAAGAAATGAATGTCAAAGACTTGGAGGGAGAAAACATTGAAATTGTTTTTGCTAAGCCACCAGATCAGAAAAGGAAAGAAAGAAAAGCTCAGAGGCAAGCAGCAATCAGATGTATGATGATTACTGCTATTATGGTCCAACTCATATGCCCCCTCCAACAAGAGGTCGAGGGCGTGGAGGTAGAGGTGGTTATGAATATCCTCCAGATTATTATGGATATGAAGATTATTATGATTATTTTGGCTATGATTACCATAACTATCATGGTGGATATGAAGATCCATACTATGGATATGAAGATTTTCAAGTTGGAGCTAGAGGAAGGGGTGGTAGAGGAGTAAGGGGTGCTGCTCCATCCAGAGGTCATGGGGCTGCTCCTCCCTGTGGTAGAGCCTGTTATTCACAGAGAGGAGGTCCTGGATCAGCAAGAGGCATTGGTGGTGTGAGAGGAGGTGTCCAAAAACAAAGAGGTCATGGGCAGGGAAAAGGGGTCGAGGCCTGTCCTGACCTGTTACAATGAAGACAGACTTGCTATGTGGGATTACACCAGAAGCTTGCAGTGGAGTAATGGTAAGGAAATCAAGCAACCTTAAATATCTTGGCTGTATAGGAGCATATTCTATTGCAGAAGACCTTCCTATGAAGATCATGGAATCAAATCCGGGACATTGAACTAATACTTGGACTTTGATATGAATTTCTTTAACAATTTTCTATGCAGTGCAAGTTATTAAACTAAAGCTACTCTATTTTCCAAATGTGTTCCAACAGAAATCCTTCATAACTTCTAGCATGATCGCTTAATAAAGAATAAAGTTCTTCTCTTTAAAAAATCTGCTCTAAGTAGATTCTTCCCCTGTTTTTTTAAATTAAGGATCCCAGCAGTGGTATTCTGAAATATTATCTTGAATTTGTGCATTTAAATTTTATTGCTGTGGTATAGATGAATTCCACTATTGGTATCCTTAAATTTTATTTCTACTCACCAAGGTTAATCATGATTGTCTGTATCTTTTTATAGTAATAATCACTTTTGAATTGTGTTCAGATATGCAGTTTCAGGTGTAATCATCAGGGCTGGTTAGTCAGGCATTCCAGATAGTGGTTCTTTTCAGAATCTTTTTTAAAGGGTTGGTTAACTATCACAGTAGCAGAAGATTTAACTATACCCTGGCTGTACTGTACATAGAAAAATCTTTGTAGATAAAAGCAAGGCTTGTTAAATATGATATGAGGGTAAGATTTGAATATACCAAATGTAGTATTCTTAGTTGCCTTTAGTTTCAGAGGCTTGTAAGACTTCCTCATGACCATGATAACAGGCCTTGCTTTTGTCATATTTTATGGCTGAAAAAGCAGCCTTGCTTCTTCATACATTGTAGTTATTTGGATGTATAATAGTTTAGCAATATGTTACTTTTTTAAGACATCAGATGTTCAAAAAAAGTCCATCCAAACTTGTACTAAATACTGCAGTGTCCCTTTATAAAAAGTCAGAATAAAACTGACAATTGTACAGCAAAGCCTGACATTTGGATATTTTGAAGTTTTTTCATAAATCATAGAAATTAGTATATGGCTGTAGTTTAGCTTTTTAGGTAAAAGGTATGTTTCATTAGTGCATTTCTTACTGCTGATCACTGTAAAAATGTGAATCAGCTTTCCATTTCCTATGCAGGTCATGGTAACTTATAGAGTAGAGTACAATCATTTGTGCTATGTTTTTTTAATTTTCTAAAGCACCTTGATGACAGTGAGTATTCAGTGGTGAAGCATCCTCTATTGAATCACCCTCAAAAATTTTTTTGCCAAGTCCTAAGTTGATAGATTAAAGTCAAAAGTAAAATTATAGTTTAATTAGGACTTTGTGTAAATAAATCCCTTCTCCCCTTCCCGAAAGGGATACTGCAGTTATATCACACAAACCCAATAGGCACCATGAGGAAGATCAGAGCTTATACTTAATTAAGGTTTTATACACACCAGTTCCCCAGTAAATGCAAATTTAACAAGAAAATTAGACATGTCATATGTTCAAAATGCTCATGGCAAACAATCATTTTGCATTCCTGCAAATAAAATTGTTTTATACTGTAAGCTCGAGGCGAGTGTAACTTATTTTTGTAATAAAGTTTTTATTTTTTATGTGTATTAATATAAATGTGTGTTAGTGTAGAAATCTTCTGGTTTAAAAATTTAGAATTGCACACATTTCAGTATGTTTATTTGTACTTACATAATTTTAGAATAGTGGTTGCCAATAGCCTGTATGTTTTACATTAATTGTTTTTTGTTATCTTAATAAACCATTTTGGTATGTTGTATGTCAGTTACTGGGATAGCTGGGACATAGAGTGTAATTTAAAAATTTGTCAATAAGTATTCATTGGAATATATGTAAATGTGCCTTGCCGGTTGTTGAAACTTACCTACAAAATGAGTATGGGGTGACAAAATTAGTTCTTGGTGCTTAATGAAACTTTCTGCCACTGATTTTATATATTATTACCCCGTGCTTTTTAAAAGTACATCTCTCTCAAATCTTAGTGTGAGATTGAGGGCTACACAAAACATTTACATTTCATTCTACCATAATGAATATGCTAGGTTGTGGAAAGTGGGTAAACTAAATGTAGCCTTCAGTAAAATTGAATCTCAGTGTAATCCTTGGTACTGGTATTTTCCAGTTCCAAGGAGTTAAATGATCCCATCCAAGAGGTCATTGCCATGCCTATGGGCACTTTACTGTCGTACCATTTTTAAGGGACACTGTCAAGGTGTTTAAGTTAATTCTGATTTATTTGTTGGGATTTTAGAACAGGATTGTTTGACAAACTAAAAACTGCATTTTCAAAGTTGAAAGATGAACACTTTTGTGAGTTCACAAATGTGTTCTTTAAGAAAACATTAAAATAAGAAGCTGTGGACTTCCAAGACTATTTGGCATTCTCAGTTTGGGGACTTGGGAAAGAAAACTGATGTAAAGAAATTGTGAAGAATTGATGGTTATATGTAAAGAAGGGTAATGTAAACATTGATGATGAAATATGTATACACTCAAGTGAAATTACTTGACAGTATTCATTTGAATAACTTTGAATTCAAGCCATTATAATTACTTTTAAAATTAAATATCATTTGCACTGTTCTGATAATGGGTGCAGTTTTTGAGCAATATAATCAGGGCTAAATATGCTTGTAGTGATTAGTGATGTGAACAATTAAGTTCTGACAAGAAATACTAACAGATATTTTCAACCTTAAATTTGTGTAGTAAAATGAGTATCAAACTGTTAACAGACATCAAGGAAAATAGGCAATGCATATAAACATACTTTTGAATGTTGTGTGGCCTATAAAGCAATAATGCGATTTTTATGGAATGTCATGGGATATAAGAAATGGAAATGCAAAAATAATCCTTTAGTAAAAATGTCAACATGTTAAAGGGGGGATGTTAATTAATGTAGGTTATTGCTATTTGTGATTTGTTTATGGGTTCTTGGCTTTGACAGCTTCAAAGAATGGACACATGGCAAGTTAAAGAAATTTTGTACATATTGTCAAGGAAAGGGTCCTAAATCCAAGAGTCAGGTCCCTTTCTTGGGATCTAAAATGTTTCCTTAAAACATTCTGATTGTTAAAAAGAAAACTTGAGTTACCTAACCCAAACATACACAAGATTTTGTTTCTGCAGACTACTTTCAATCAAAAGTGTTCATAAATTTAGTTTTATCAGTTTTCAGAAAGTTACTTTGTGAGAAATCTGTGTTGTCTCTATTCCCCCAAGCATGCTTTTTGTGAAAGATTTTCAGCCTTTGCAACTTAATCAGATGTTTAAAAAGAAGGGAGAATTCACAAACAAGAGCTGTTGCACTCTCATGGTAACATGTGTAACATGACAAACTTTTCTACTGATAACAAATCTTAACAAAAAACATAAAACATCTTCCTCATAAAATAGGAACAACATAGAAATGGATTAATGGGGTAATCTGGGGCATTCCGTTGTATAAGATATTTGAAAAGAATTAGGTTGAACTTCATGCTAGATGAGCAAAATTGACAAATTCATTACAAGTTTTTTCACGTAGCCAAAAGTTAATCAAAAATGTGGCAAAAGATCACCATGACATGTAGCCTTTATTTTAAGGGGAGAAACAGAAAAGTAGAACGGCTTCATGCATTTAGGAGAGGGAGCGAATCCTACAATAAATGATTGTTCCAGTCTCTAGAACTTTGAACAGTACCCACCATGACAGTTTTTTGTGCATACCATAAAATTTTTCCCTGGCCATAGGAACTCAGTGGTGGGTATGAAGTTAATGAATAAGTAGCAATACATAAAAGAAACAGACTGGGGTGGTGTTTAAGGTGTAGTTATTACTTACTAACCATGCCACTCAATAGGGCATGCCACTAAATATGCTAGTTATAACCAATTCTTGCATTTTTTACCTGGGCAAATTAGTAGACTGACTTTAGAGTCTGTCACTTTAAAAAAAAAAATACTTGAGACTTAAATTCTGTTAGTACCACAGTCTGCCTTCAGTAATATTAAAATATCTTTGAGGACCAGAAGCATTCAGTTGGAAAAACAATCTTTTTGCAAATGCAAATCAGTATTACTAACACTCTGGGTCAAAGATTAGGTTTTTAATGATATTAACAGTAGTCTGGTAAACATTTAGAGTCTGACATTGAGAAACAAAAGCTTGTTACCTGACTAGTATTTTTGTTTAAAAATATTAGTTCCGTTAGCTTATTTAAATTGTCTGACATTTATCCATAGAATTTATATTTATTTCATTCCTTTCATCTCACTGAAAACTGTCTGCAGTTGATTTGGATTAGATGTGTGAAGTACTGTCTTTTGCCAAAAACCTCAAATTAACTGTTCTTTTAAATGTAGTGGATTTGTGTTTGTTTGGAGATCAGTTCAAAACTATCTGTACTATCTGTACTGCCTCTGATGTTAAGATTTTATGTATAGCATAAGGAAGCTAGCTCTGACTATTTTCCTAAGAATAAATACCTATTTTTGTAGCATGTCTTAGGATCTCCAGGAGTCCAAGAATTATTGTGAGTGTCCTCCATTTCATTTTTCACATAATAGCTTTTAAATAGACATTTGGGAGTCATTAGAGACCTATCTTGCTTTTGGATTATCTTATACATTCAAAGAATCTAGTCATTGGTAAAAAAAAAAAAAAAATCCCCAAGATATCCTCAATTGCAAGCACATGAGTGGGAGGTGTATAGAATAAATATTGGTCTGGTCTTCACTTAATTTTAATTGTTTATGGAAATATCCTGTGATCATGTACATGTCTTTGTATTTGAAGTTAATGGTAATTTAATTCTGGTTTTCTGGGAACATGGCCCACTGTGCAGTGTTCTTTTCTACCACTGGCAAATGAAATTTCTCTGAAGATTTGGAAAGAAACAAAAAAAAGAGTGTCCATTGTTAAATAAACAACAGCAGTCACCGTGCACTTACTCCCCATGTAGGATATCTGTCCTTCATGTGTTGTAGAAAAAAATACACTAGAGAAAGAGAATTATAGATAAATATTCCAGATGGACATAGATACAAAAATCCCCATCCAAATATTAGCCAATCTAATCCAAAACACATCAGAAAGATCACTCACCTAGACAAATTGGGATTTACCCCTGGTATGCAAGGATGAATCAACATTCTCAAGTAAAGAAATGTGATATATCACATTAACAAACTGATGAACAAAATAAACAAAGATGATCTTAATAGATGCAGAGAAAGCATTTTATAAAATACAACATTATTTTATGAAGAAAGCCTTATGCAAATTGTGTATAGAAAGAATATTCCTATATAAGAATGTTGTTCATATATTGATTGTGATCACATTGAATCTCTAGAATTATTTTGGTTGTATAGAATTTTGATAATATTGAATCTTCTAATCTTGAAAGATTTTCCCATTTTGTATATTCTTACTCTTTGTTTAGCATTTTGTAATTTTCTTAGAGATTTTTGGAATCCTTAGCTAAATTCAATCCAAGAATTTATTTTTTGTGTCTATCTTGCATGAGATTAATCTTATGAGTAGTTTCTCATCCCTGGTATTGTGTTTATATTTTTAAGAAATGTTATCTTACTAACCACAAACATTATTTTTTAAGATTTATTTATTTTGCTTGAAAGTCACAGTTGCAGAGAGAGGAGAGGCAGGGAGAGAGAGAGAGAGAGAGGTCTTGCATCCACTGGTTCACTCCCCAGATGGCCACAATGGCCAGAGTTGCCTTGATCCAAAGGAAGGAGCCAGGAGCTTCTTCCAGGTATCCCACATGGGTGCAGGTCCCAAGGACTTGGACCATCTTCTACTGCTTTTTCAGGCCATAGCAGAGAGCTGGATCATAAATGGAACAGCAGGGTCTCAACTGGTGCCAATATGGGATGCCGGCACTGCAGAAAGTGGCTTTACCCGCTTTGCCACAGTACTGGCCCTAGTATTCTGGTTGAATGCAAAGGTTATTGAATTTTGTGTGTTGATTTTATATCCTGCCACTCTACCAAACTCTCAGTGAAGTCTTTTGGATCCTCTCTATATAGAACCATGTCATCAAATAGGGGTAGTTTGGATTCCTCTTTTCTAATTTGTATCAATTTGGTTTCTTTTTATTGCCTAGTGGCTGTGGCTAAAACTAGCAGGACTATGTTAAATAGCAATGGTGAGAGAGGGGATCCACTGTATGGAGGAGAAAAAAAAATTATTCTCCTCAAATCAGCTAATTTGGCCCCTTCTAAACAAGAACTAAAAGGTCAAGAACATGCAAGTCTTCTGGAATTAAATCATTTAAATTTAAATTTAGATAATTTAGATGATTGTACAAAGACCCAAGGAACCGCATTGTTTGGAAATATCATGAACATTAGCTATCACTTCGATGGAGCAAAACCAGAACATTTTCCTGAAGCCATATGGTTGTGGTTCAGTATGTTTTTTGAATGACCCAGTTATCTTATTATTAAGGGTCAAACTGATAGTTTTGAGACACAAACACAAAAGCTCTTGTAATTAAAAGTGTGACAGTGAGAGAACACTCAATTATCAAGAAGGATTGGATAGGATAAGGTTGTATTTTTGAACGTTTAACATTGATATCAAGAAACCAGAGTACTGATCTTTTTGAGGGTGGCCAATCCATTTGACGTAAACATGAAGAACTTCTAAAGTAAAACTTCTTGCACCTTTCATTAAGTGCATAAATTGGAAATAAGTCTGGGAAAGCTCTTCAGAAATACATAGGAGTCCCCTATCAGGAGGATGAGTGCCCTGCCAATAGTGTAAGAAAAATTCTGTCCTCATTAAGAAATTTTCTGATACTATATGTAATTTTATTGTTTTTAGTAGAATTAGTGTAAAACAGTGGCATGACTTTGTAGTACTAAGTAATTTTTGGGTTTGACATTTGTAAAATTCAGGCTTTTTATGTATGATGTATCATAATAGAGCTAATTTATCCACTTGCTGATCTTTGCATGATCAAAATACCAGCTTTTTGCTGCTTTGAAATTAGATTTTTTTAAATGTAACTGTTGATATTGGCATTTGTGTATGAAAAGACTCCTTAATCTTGTTTCTAAAAATTCAAATACAACTACAATAAATTCTAGTTAGTCAAGTGTTACTGCATAAATATTCTGTAATATGTGTATAAAAGTGATGCTTTTGACTTCATATGAAACACTCCATTTGACTTATTCATTGATGACTACTTAAATTAATAAACATCACATTAAATTTTCATAAAGGGTGATGCTCTTTGGGAAACATTTGAGTGAACTTATAAGAGTACTAGAGACTCAACCAATTTTCTAGTTAACCATTATTATACATTGCATGCTCACTATCCAGACATTCAGGTAAGTGCCAGCTATATGGTGATTAATAATAATTATTATTAATAATAGCACAAAACTACATTAAATGTACTGGTGGCAGTTATATGACAATTGAATGTAAGATATTTATATAGGCAATAACAATAAGAAAATAATTATTATTCAGCTTTTGTATATTTTAAGAGAAGGTATGGAATATAATTCAAGCATCATTTCCAAGTAGTTCTACATTGAATTATTGTTTTTATTTATCATACTTAGATTAAAGGTGCACTGAATTAGCAGAATTCTCAGTCAGGTAATCATCTCATTCATACATTTCTTGACTTTTATATTCTCATGGATATTTCATTTCTCCATGTAGCATTTGAAGTAATTAAAAACACATGAAAAATCTTACGGACATTTCATTTTAAAGATGTTTATGTTGAGTGGCCCATGAGAGCGGGAGGAGGTGGTGGTGGCGGGAAGATGCTGCTCTTTGGCATAAATTGCAATCAATTAGGGATCGTTTCTCAGAATTGAGTTAGAAGTGGAAGTTCAGAAAAGCAAGGCCACCATTGCTGCTTTGAGCACCTCAGAAGGGCAGAATGGATTTATCAGGAGTGAAAAAGAAGAGCTTGCTAGGAGTCAAAGGAAATAATAAAAAGACTGCTCTGATAAGAAGTCTAAGGACCGCTCTAAAGATAAAAGGGCCACCAAGGAGTCCAGTGAGAAGGACCCCAGCCAGGACCAGGCGCGAAAGCGGCACAGCGCTTCCAGCGGTAGCAACAGCACCAGGTCTCCTTCCAGCTGCAGCTCCAGCTTGGGCTCCAGCACCAGCAAGGGCTCCAGCTCCACCTCGGCTTCAAGCTGCTCCTCAGCTCCAGCTCCAGCAGTTCCTCTGACTCCTGGAGCACCTCCTGGTGCAGGCACAACAGAAGGCACTTGGGCTCCAAATCCAAACCACCTTAAAGAGATGGAAAGCAAAGGAAAAGACGGAACCCATCCCCTAAACCCACCAAAGTGCACATTGGGAGGCTCACCAGGAACATGACCAAGGACCACATCATGAAGATATTTTCCACCTACGGGAAGATTAAAATGATTGACATGCCTGTCATATATGTGATAACAAAGCAGTGGATGTAGAGAGTGTTCAAGTGATACAAAAGCAGTTGTGGATTGCCCATGTTCTTGAGCCCCTGTGCACACGAGAGACCTGGAAGAAGCTCCTGGCTCCTGGCTTCAGATCAGTGCAGCTCCAATCCATTATAGCCAATTGGGGAATGGATCAGTGGATGGAAGACCTCGCTCTCCCTCTCTGCCTCCCCTCTCCTTGTATCTCTGATTTTCAAATAAATAAATAAGTCTTTTAAAAAAGATGTCACAATGATGTAGCTCCAATAGAACACTGTATTGTTTTCCTTTCAGATCATTTCAGTCATTCCATCAGCAAAACTAATAGCTACTCTGAAAATTCTAGAATCTGAGGAGAAAAGGAGAAATCTAAGTGGGATTTCATAGGGGAGTCATTACTTGTTAATATATTATCAAAATAACATTTTTAAATGAAAAAATATCCTTTGTCATTAGACTTTGTGATGCTTCAGATTAATCCCTGCTAAGGATACTTTGGGAAATAGATGTTGACAGTGTAAGTGAAGAAAACTTAGTTCCCACTGTTGTAAGTGTGCCTGGCAGAACACAATGTCTGTCACCTAGCAAGAGGGCAGGATAAAAGGCCATCATCACGGTATAGCAGGTTAAACCACCATCCATAATGCCAACATCATGAGTGCCAGTTTGACTTCTAGCTACCCCCGCAGCATTTCCTTAAAGGGCCAGGTGTCTGTGCCCCGGCTGAGGCTGAGCAGAGCCGGCTGCGGGGCTGTGGTCATGGGGGGCCGCCATCCAGAGCGTCCTGAGCCAGGGAGAGAGAGGCCAGCTGCTGGGCCCTGGCCACATCGGCTCCAGCCCCATGCCCGCCTGAGTGCCAAGGAAGCCAATCCCTGCACAACACCACTGGCGCTGCCCTCCCCCAAGAAGCCCTCAGCCAGAGGCTGGGTGGGGAGGAACCCCCTGCTCCCGCTCACTGCCCACCTGCCCCCACCCCGCCCCTGCCCAGTCCTGTCCAGCCGTGGTCACCCCCGACCTCCCTTCGGGCTCCCGGTCTGGGTGGGGCCCTGGTTGGGAGGGAGCTGGGGTCCCGGGACAGCCCCCTCCCCCCACTAAGTGCACCCCACGGCCTCTCCACTTCCCCCAGAAGTTTCTCTCCGGCCTCGGCTGTCCGCGTTTCCACGGCTTATGGAGTCTGTGGCTGGGAATTGTTGGCCATGATCTGACATTTTAAAGAGTTTTTTATTTATTTGACAGGCAGAGTGGACAGTGAGAGAGAGAGACAGAGAGAAAGGTCTTCCTTTGCCATTGGTTCCTACAATGGCCGCCGCGGCCAGTGCGCTGCGGCCGGCACACCGCGCTGACATGATCTGACTTTTTAAAGAGTGATTGATTTGAAAGTGGGAATTGAGAGAAAGAGAGAAACAGAGAGACAGAGAGAGAGGTCTTCCACCCTCTGGGTCACTCCCCAGATGGCCGCGCAGATCAGGAGCAAGGAGCTCCATCTGGTCTCCCACGCAGGCATGGGGCCCAAGGACCCGTGCCATCCTACACTACTCTCCCAGGCCACAGCAGAGCTGGATCGGAAATGGAGCGGCCAGGACTCGAACCCGCAACCACGTGGGATGCAGCCCAGCAGGCGTCCCAAGCCATTGCCTCTTTAATCAAACCTCCGCTCGCCCTGAGCTCTGCTCAGGGCCCGCGTTCCGTCTGGACGCTGTTCAAACCCCGGGCCCAGAGTGAGGCCCGGAGGCTCTGCCCCCGGTTCGTGGATTCCGCTCCTTGAGGGCTTCAGGCAGCTGAGTGGGGGGCCGCCCGCCTCCCCCGCCAGGAGACGCTCGCGGTCTCCCCGGCCACTGTGTAGCACAGCGCCGGCGAGGCCCTGGGCCGGGGTCCTCGCCCTGCCCGGCCCTGCCGCTGGGCCGCGGCCTCCACAGGAGGAAAACGTGCCGAGGGGGAGGTGGGCCGTGGCCTCCGCCTTTCTCCCCTTCCTCTCCCATCCACCGCGTCCGCTTCTCGCCCAGGCCCTGCCTCCCCTGGCCTTCAAAGCCCTGGGGTCATCATGCAGCGACAATGAGGCTCAGAGGCAAATGACGGCGAGGGGCCGGGCCTCCTCAATGGGTCCCGCACGCGCCGCGTCCTGCTGTCACAGCCACCAGCGCCATGCCCACAGCTTTACTTCGGGGCCGGGTACAGGGCCAGGTGCGGGGCTAGGTGCTGGCCAGGCACCTCCTCCCTCTCCAGCCTCCGCTGCCTGCTGGGCCCCCGGGAGGGCTCTGGAGTCCCGGGCCCTAGAGGGAGGAGGTGCCCGTCCTGGGGGAGACGCGTCGCAGGGTGGGCATTGGAGCAGGGGGCGCCCTCCGGCCCCTAGCCCCACCCCAAGCCCCGTGGTCCCCCCAGAGCCTCCGGGGTCCCCCAAGGTCCTGCCCTGAAGGCCAGGCGCACCCTTGGCGCCCCATGCATGCACAGCCATCCCAGCGCCCGCAGCCCGGGACCCTTGGACCCTCTTCCCTGCATGAAGGGCGCCCCCTCCCCCAGCTGTGGCCCCAGCCCTGGGGCTCCAGGAAGGGGCCCTGGGAGGTGGTGGGAGGGGTCCCGCTGCTCCGTGGGCCCTGCGCGCCAGGCCTGGTACAGGAGCTGTGGAGTGGGCGGCAGGGCTGGGAGCAGCTGCTCCTCCCAGGGGCGGGCGCGGGGGGCTGCTACCAATCAGAGCTGTGGCCGCCCCTGCAGCACAGTGCCATGGGTGGCCACTCGCCTGAGCTCCCATCACAGCTGCCCTTTCCATCTCTCTTCCTCTCCCCCTCCAGCTCCAATGGTCCCAGGCCATGGGAGTCGCTTGAGCTGAGCCTGTGGTGGGGCGGGGGTAGGGTCAGCGGTGCCCCGCGCCAGCATGGAGGTGCCGGGCGCCCAGGTGCCCAGCAGAGCCGGCGAGGATGCGGGCTCTGAAGCTTCCAGAGTGGCAGCTGGGCTAGGACAAGACAGCCAAGATGTGGTGGATGGTGAGTGGGCGCCGGGCCCACGTGGGCCAGCGTCGTGGCCCCAGGGCTGTGTGGCCGGCTCGGCTGGGCCCCTGTGGCACGGGGGGGGGCTGTGGGCAGGTGGCCCCGGGGGCTTCAGGCAGGGCCGGGGGGTTGCCGCGTAGGGCGGGGCTGGGGCAGCTCCACTAAGCTTTGGAGCCCTTCTGGAAGCTTCTAGGGGGCCAGGATGCGGCCCTTGGGGATGTGATCCCTGCCTTGGGGGAGGGAGAGATTCCAGGCCTGACTTGGGGCCAGAAGAAGCCTGGGCCTCTACCTGGGGATTCAGAGCCTGCGGCCCAGGGCCAGGTCTCCTCCCACTCTGGGAAGTGGCCTGGGTCTCATGGCCGTGGCACCAGGGCCCTGTCCCCTGCAGCTGCCGGGCAGGAGTGGTGGTCCCCAGTCCCTGGTGCCGAGTTCATGGTCAGCTTCAGCTCTCAGTCTCCCCTTGGCCAGCATTTATCATACACCTACTGTATCCTGGCCCCGTCTCAGGTGCTCAAGAGAAGGGCAGGTGGTGGTGGCCTGGGGCAGGTGCCCGCGTGGGCCTGCATAGCCTCAGAGTTGAGACCGGACAGTTGACGAAATGGGCAAAGAGAAAAGCGGGCTGAGGACAGGGCCTGGGTAAAGGCCCTGGGCCAGCACGGAGCCAGGAGGCCGGTGCGGCTGGAGCAGGGGGGTGGGAGGGTGCCCACAGCAGAGGCCCAGGCCTCCCATTCAGGGGGTTATGCCTCCCCCAGGGAGCCCAGGATGCACATTGTCAGCGGGGGGCATTTACTGCAGAGGTGTGGCCTGGGGGCACCTGTGTGCCTGCCCCTCCCCAGCCCTCAGCAGGAGCCTGGAGCTGCATCATCCTGCCACCAGACTCCCAGCATAGTGTGGTCGGGTGGCCACCCTGGCACCTGGGAAGGACCCACATGCCCGCCAGGGCCGCGCTGGCCTCGCTGTGCAGGGCTGAGGTCCCTGTCTCCGGAAGCTTCAGAGCCCAGTGGGGCTGAGGCCTCTACTGGAGCAGTGTCTACACTGGGCTGGATGGGTCCAGGTGGGAAAACTGGAACTGCAGGCGGTGTGGCCATGAGAATCGCTTCCGTGGCTTTGTCTCTTCCGTGGGGGGGGTCTCATGAAGGAGGCAAGAGCGAGGATGTGCGGGACCAGGACAGGCGCCGGCCGCCACCAGCCTCAGTCTCCCCTGCCCACTGCCAGGCCGCTGCCCAGGCCGGAACTGTGGGCCGGGCACATGGGCAGCCATGTTTGGACCCCAGGAGGCTCTGCTGTGAACTGGCAGTCAGGTGGGGGGGCTCGTGGGCACCGGGCTGGCGCTGAGGAAGGGGTGCTGGCTGAGGGTCTGGGGTCCGGGGGACGAGGTCACGGCTGTGCAAAGGCCCTGGGGCAGGATGGAGCTGTGGGTGGGTGGGCGGGGCCCTAGGGAGCCACGGTGGGGTTTAGGTGGGCAGTCGCCCCCCATGCCCATCTGAGTGCCACCCACCACCTCCCCTGCTGTGTCCTGGCGCTGGGGTGGGGGTCGGGGCACTCCATCTCCTGGCTCTCGGGCACTGCACACTGTGCCCACATCTGAGGCTCCAAGGAGCTGACCAGTCTGCTGCAAACTACAGAATGTGTCCCAGGGCCAGGCTGGACAGGGGCCACGGGGCCATGGGCACCTCCTCACCCCCACCCTTACACTGCGCAGATGGGGACTGGGCCCCTGGGGCGGGTGAGTGAGTGAGTGAGTGAATGAATGAATGAGTGGCCTGCCCAAGTGAGGCCCCTCCATCTCCCAGGTCAGTGGCCCAGTATCTGGCCCTCCTCCAGTGCTCAGAGAGGGGCAGGGGCTCCCAGGGGCTCTGAGCTCAGCCGGGCAGGCTTGGCCACCTGCGCGGGGTGGACGTGACTTGGGACCAGGTGAGGCTGTGGCGGGGCTGTGACCGGGTGGGAGGAAGTGAGGGAGCTGTGTGAGGTCGCAGATGCCGCAAAAATGAACACGAAAACACAAATTTTTGCCAGAATACAGAATAGCAGTATATCTTATTCATTACTGGTGAGAATGCATAGTGGGACAGAAATTTTACCAGACATCTTGATGTGTTATTAGAAATCCAACCACAGTATAACCATATCATACAGCACACTGGTTCCAATATATTTAAAACAAGAGTAGATAAAAAACTGATGTGAAATATATATAGCAATATATATTGGATATATTGAATATATATATATGAATATATATATATATATATATGGCTATATCTATATATGGATAGACCACGGGAGGAAAACAGGAGATGCATAAACAGGAGGTGCATAGGGTATGGGTATTGGGCATGGGGACGTAGAGAAACACCTGGTTGCAGTCAGAGGCATTCTAGAAACTTAAGTATGACAGTGGGTTCCCCCACAAGAGCAGAGAGGTATATAAAGGTTGCCATGAGCTGGAAGCACAGACAGTGAAGTTACTGCAGGGTAGCAGAAAGATCACTCTGGGGAAGGGAAGCAGACAGTTGAGGGAAGATCTTGGCTTCATGTAAGAGGGGCTGGAGGACATGATGATTGACATGGTGCAGGTAGACACTCAGGAAAATGTGCTGGAGACACAAGGGATGGAGACTCATGCAGCTGGCATGTGCTGCAGGCACAAGGAATAGGGAATGTTGAAAGCTGACATGAATGTCAGAGATGTTATAAATGACAAAAAATCAAGGGTGAACAGGCATCACAATTAAATGAGATAGACACTGGAGAAAATACATGGGTTTCAGACATAGGAATGGAGAGACATGAAGCCTGATATGGCTGTGGGCACATGGGGATGGAGATACTGGGGCAGACAGGACCTGCACACACAGGGTTTGCAAACATGTAAGAAAATTAAGGGATTGCAGAAAAACCAGTGCTGAGAGAAAATCTGCATCCTTAAGTGAATATGTTAGGACAGCACAAACCAATCATCCCAGCTTCCTTCTTAAGAATTAAAAAAGAAAATGCATGAAAAATGTTTAAATAAAGTCAGGAAAAGGGTAATAGCAAGCATCAATAAAATGCTGGTTTCACAAAAGTACTACAGATACATATAAGCAAGGAAGAACATTTTTTAAAATATTAGCAAAATTTATAAGCCAGTAGCCAAGTTTAAGAAATGAAAACAGTGCTATTCTTTACAGGGCTCATAGAACTCTCCAAGATATTAAGGTTCTGTGAAATTCTTATGAATAAAAGTTTGACTCCAAAGAGGCAACTAACAGAATGGGAGAAAATATTCCCAAGCTATGTAACTGTTAAAGAAATGCAACAACAACAACAAAATAAGCAATCCACTTAAGAAATGGTTCAAGGCTGGCACCGTGTTCAATAGGCTAATCCTCCACCTGCGGCACCGGCACACCGGGTTCTAGTCCTGGTCAGGGTGCCAGATTCTGTCCCTGTCACTTCTCTTCCAGGCCAGCTCTTTGCTGTGGCCTGGGAGTACAGTGGAGGATGGCCCAAGTCCTTGGGCCCTGCACTCACATGGGAGACCAGAAGAAGCACCTGGCTCCTGGCTTCGGATCATCGCAGTGCGCCGGCCGCAGAGGCCATTGGGGGGTGAACCAATAGTAAATGACGACCTTTCTATCTGTCTCCCTCTCTCTCACTGTCCACTCTGCCTGTCAAATAAATAAATAAATAGAAATGGTTCAAAGGACTCAAACAGATTTTTTATCAAAAGATGAAATTCAAATTGCCAACAAACACATGAAAAAGGATTATGTTCCCTAGCCATCAGGGAACTGAATATAAATACAACACTGAGGTTTTTACCTCACCCCAGTTAGAACAGCTTCATAGAGCAACCAAAAAACAATAAATGCTGGTGGAGATTGTGGGGGGCATACCCTAATACACTGTTGGTGGGAATGTAAACTAGGACAGCTGTTGTGGAAAACAGTATGGAGATTCCTCATACGACAGGAAGCAGGAGGGAGGATGGCAGCATGAGTGGGAGGGTAGGGTGGGAAGTAGCACTATGCTCCTAAATCTGTATTTATGAAATACATGAAATTATTTACCTCATATAACTAGAAAATTACTTAAAAATTGACTCCAGAGTTAAAAATCTGCTATATTTTTTTGAAGTCCAATTTTCAAAAACACAAATATAAGATGAAATAGGAAAATTCCTATATAATTTAATAAGTTGAACAAATTTTTGGAAATCCAAACCAACTGATCAAGAAAAATGTTCCACAAGGAAAAATCTGGGTCCAGACTTATGGAACATTATAACTTCTAAGAGAAAAATAAATAAATAAATAAATAAATAAATAAATAAATAAATAAATAAATAACCACTGAATTTCCCTGACTTGTTCCAAGTGGACATACACAGAAGGTTTTTGAATCTGTTTTGGGAAGCTAGTGTTACACATATGATGCAAACGAGACCAGGGTATACAATGAAAATGAAATCAAAAAGCATGTCTTTCATAAACTGAGGTACATATATGTAAGCAAAATATGATTATATGAGTTCAGTCATCTAGGAAAGCATACCAGATCAAGAACAAATGAGCTACACTAAAAATTGAAGATTTTTAGCATTCTCAAATAAATCCTATCAATCATCCAGAAAGGTGAAAAATATGAGAAATTACATGACCACTTAAATACTAAAAAGCATTTAATAAAATTCAATATCTGACCAGAAAATAAATCTACTTGTAGCAGAACAGGAAAACACAGACTTCCTTCATGTGATCAAGATAGTCTAAAATGGAGTACAGCACACTACTTAATACAGGGCCAGTGAAAGCTTTATCCTGGGAAGAGACATGGATGTGACTGTCTTCTCTCCCCATCCCTTCAACTCTGTACTGGAGGAGTGGTCATGAAATCAACAAAAAGAAACATAAACTTTAAATATCAACTTTTAAGCAATAAAACTCAATATACATGGATGACACCATTATAAGAAGAGAGAATGCACTCTAACCCCAAGCCAAATACAACCGGTAAGTGAATTTAGCAAGACTACCAGGTAGACAATCATTATAAGTCACAGCAAGAAACAGAAAACATTAAAGGACAAAAGGCAAACTAGCAAACATGTATCTACAAGAGGAATTTAAATTATGTAATATCTTCAACATTATTCAAATGCATATTAAACACACATACACGCACACAAAGGACATAACAGAGAAATGACTCCACAACATGGAGAAAGCAAAGACCCAGATGTCAATGAAGTGCCAGTAGGTCAGGAAATTCTATCTCACCTGAGTATGACTTCAGATCACCAGGGCTGTGCAGGAACATGGAGGTGACCCTGCCACTGGGGAATCTGGCAGTAGAGGAGGCGGCTTCAGACCCCAGCCCAGCTCCTCACTCCCCTCACCTGGCAACACTCCCCTACACCCACTGTGCCAGGGAGCCTACTGATTGGCTACTGCTTTATGACATCATCCATGCCCACCCGCTTTGCAAACTGTCCAACCAGGCACCCCTTGGGGGAGAGGCAAACATGTACTCTCGTGAGATTGTCATGTCACAGTCTCTTCCAGGCTGCACTGGGCAAAGTGTCCCTGTGGTGGCTCAGCTTTCTCCCCTCTGCAAAGAGGGAGCTGGAGACTTGAGAAGCAGGAAATGCGGAGAGCTTAGGGCCCGGTGTCTGAGAAGGGGGAGGTGGAATGGGTGGATCCTGCTAGGACTGACTGTCCTGGTCCCTCAACTTGGACTTGCCCATGGGGAGCTCCTGAATTCTGCAGACTCCACAAGGTGAGGGCTGGGCTGGCTCCAGAATATGGGTGACATACCCTATCCCTGCACAGTGACTTAATCCACCAGGGAGGCAACAGGTGATGGCACAAGTATGCAGGTTCCTATCACTCATGTGGGAGACCAGCATGGAGTTCCTACCCTCAACTTGGCTGAGCCCTGGCTTTGCAGACATTTGGGGAATGACCCAGTAAATGGACGATCTCTCCTTGTTCTCTGTCACTCTGCCTTTCAAATAAATAAATCTTTAAAAAGTTTAGGAAGAATTTTCTCACCAACCATCTCTTGTCCAATAGCAATGGCTGGAAGTATGTTCTGAAGTGAGACATTAACAGACAAATGGCCATCAAGGCCATGGGTACATGGCGGGGCTGCTTGTAGCAGGCAGTTCTATAATGTTTTAGGAGGAATGCTCCCTCTGGACTAAACACTCAGAGATATGCTCTGCACCCTTCCCTCCCTGCCCTTGCAGTAACCTTCAGTAATGGCTAAATGCCCCTGCCCCAGGATACTGCTTTCAAAACTGTCTGTGGCCACAGAGAAGAGGTGGCCTGGACAGTGGTCACTGAGGAGAGAGGAAAGGCTGGGAACCTCAGGGACTGCTTTCCCTGGCCTGGAGTCCCTGCTCCTATGTCACAGGTCTGCAGCAGAGCATGCCTGTCACCTCCCTCAGCCTGCGGCACCTCTATTAACATTGCCCATGACTATGTTAGACTTGGGGAGCACAATGTACTGTCCACTATCTCAAGTCAAACTCCTAGGTTTGCTACAAAGTCATCTTCTCAGTGCATCCCTCCCAGGCCATGAGGTTGGGAAGAAATCTCCCAGCTGGTCAGAGGCTTCTGACCTGACCTGTGTTTGGTGGGGGGTGGCCTGTCCCCATCTGTGAGTGGGACCTGTTGTCTCAGCTGCAGCTCTACCGGCCCAATCCTTGGTGTCTAGAAGGATTCACCAATGAAGCCTCGGCAGGGTGTGTGTGGTGGGGGAGAGTGGTCAGGTGGCTGATGTCCCCATTAAAATGCAGTAGTGGAAACACTGTCCCCAGGCACTTCTGGGTGAGCTCTGTGCTTGCTCTGCCCTCTTCTCCAAGGACTCATCCAGGAGGTACCACTTCTCCATGGGCCCCTCCGACTTTTTCTTTTTTTAAAGATTTTAATCATTTTTTGAGAAATAGAGCCACAGAGAGAGGGAGAGACAGAGAAGGAGATCTTCCATCTGCTGGTTCACTCTCCAGATGGCTGCAATGGCTGGAGCTGTGCCCATCCATAGCCAGGAACCAGGAGCTTCATCCAGGCCTCTCATGTGGGTGCTGGGGCCCAAGCACTTGGGCCATCTTCCACTGTTTTCCCAGGCTATAGCAGAGAGCCACATAGGAAGAGGGGCAGCTGGGACTTGGACTGGCACCCATATGCAATGCTGGTGCCACAGATGGAGAGTTAGCCTGCTATGCCACAGTGCCAGCCCCCTGACTTTTTCTTTAAGGGGGGTGAGGGTATGGGTAGCATAAGGCTTCAGGCTCTGCCTGTGTGCTAAGGGAAGGTAACCATAGAGGGCCAAAGGAGCTGTACCCTAGAATCCCCAGGTTCTGTGCCTGTTCCTATCTCTCTGCATCTTCTCAGGTAGTTTTCTTTTCTTTCTGGTTGTGAAACATGCGTCTGTCATCTAAAGATTGTGAGTCCTGCATTAGCTGCACACACACTTTTATCTAGGGCTGACTGGTTCTGGTGTTTTGCATTCTTCTCCTGCAGTCTCTTTGCTGCCTCAGGGAGTGCTGGCCTGTGGTCATTACAAATTTTGACTACTGGGGTCTCACCCACAGTATTAGATAAGTACATCTCTAAAGCCATTTAAAACAATTTCTGTGTTTGGAAATGAAGAAGTTGCCATTACTGATTTGACTACATGCCTGTTTAAATGACTAACTCTGGGGCCAGCGCTGTGCCGCAGTGTGTTAAAGCCCCAGCCTGCAGTGCTGGCATCCCACAGGGGTGTCAGTTCCAGTCTCAGCTGCTCCTCTTCTGATCCAGCTCTCTGCTATGTCCTGAGAAGGCAGTAGAAGATGGCCCAACTTCTTGGTCCCCTGCACCCACATGGGAGACCCAGAAGAAGCTCCTGGCTCCTGACTTCAGATGGCTGTTGCAGTCATTTGGGGAGTGAACCAGCAGAATGGAAGACTTCTCTCTCTCTCCCTCTCTCTGTAACTGTCTTTCAACTAAGTAAAATAAATCCTTAAAAAAATTAACTCCACCTTGACTTAATTATTGATTTCCCAGTTGGAAGTTAATAGAGTTTTTAGAAAGCTTTTAATAAATATAAATTTCATAGGTACAACTTCTATAATTTAACAATTCTTAACCCCAATCCCACCTTCCCACTCCCAAACTGTCCCACCTCCTACTCCCTCTCCCATCACATTCTCCATTAAGATTCATTTTTAATTATCTTTATATACAAAAGGTCAACTCTATACTAAGACTTCAACTGTTTGCACCTACGTAAACACACAAAGTATAAAGTACTGTTTGAAGACAAGTTTTACCGTTAATTGCAGTAGGTTAAGCATGTGATGCTGGCATTCCACATCAGAGTACGGTTGGAGTCCCAGCTGCTCCACTTCTAATCCAGCTTCCTGTTAGTGTACCTGAGAAGGCAGAGGAAGAGGTTTCAACTGCTAGAGCCACCACTCATGTGGGAGACTCAGATGGAATTCTCGTCCCCAGCTTCATCCTGAGCAGACCTGGCTATTCTGGCCATTTTGGGAGTGAAACATTAAATGGAATATCTGTATCTTCTCCCTCCCAACCTTCGGTATAATCACCATTCAAATAGACTTTAAAATTGTTTTGATATTCATGTACCATTTTTGCATAATATGCATTTTCCATGAAGTTTTTGAAGACTGTTACATGTATGGATTTCAAAATTGGTTGCACAAAGAAAAGGTCCTTTAATTCAATTCTGCACAAGTTTTTCAAAACCTCTCATTTTTTTCTATTTTCTATAAATAATATATATTTGCATTTCTTGAAAAACATTGATTGTATTTCCTTCCTCATTTTGTCCCCAATGATATCATTCTAGTTTGATTTTCATTTTTTTATCTGCACAACTGTATTCTGTCTTGCAATTTCTTCTCATTTCAGTCTATCCTATGTGAAGTGATTAGATCAAACTTCTTGGAGAACAGTTTTTATGTTGTTACTCTCCTGTACAAAAGTGGTTAAGAAAACAAAAAGAAATACTCATATTTCATTAAGAATAAAATACAAAATCTTTAGTCAGATGATTATGGATATCATAAATCCAATGGCCTGTTAACTTTTTTTTTTTAAAAAAAGGCTTATTTATTTGAAAGGCAGAGTGACAGGGAGGGAGATAAAGGGAAGGAAGAAGGGAGGAAAGGAAGGGGAAGGGGAGAGGGAAGAAAAGGGAGAGAGAGAGAGAGAGAGTGCGTATGCAACCAGGGGTTGGGGGGGTTAATCTGATGAGTCACTCACCAAATGCCCAGAACAGGTGGGATTGGGTAAGGCTGAAGCAAGGAGCCAGGAATTCCATTCAGATCTTCCACATGGGTGTTAGAGACCTAAGTACTTGGGCCATCATCTGGTGCCACCCATGCACCATAATAGGAAGCTGGGTCAGAAGCAGAAGCAGGGTTCAGTCCCAGGCATTCTGATATGTGTTGTAGGCATCCCTAGTGGGAGTTTAACCCACTGCACCATAATGCCATTACTGGAAGTTTATTTGACATTTCTTTGATATTTTATGTTTCTCTGGCATTTTGAATTGCTTTACCTACTGGTACTGTGATACAGCAGGTTACTCTCTCACCAGTGATGCTGGCATCTCATATGAGCACCCTCTTGAGTCTCGGGTGCTACATTTCCCATCCAGCTTCTGGCTAATGCATCTGGAAAGAAGCAGATGATCCACGTCATTGAGTCCCTGCCATCCACATGGGAAACCTGGATGGAGTTCCAGCTCCTGGGTTTGGCCTGACCCAGCCCCAGCCAATGTGACCATTTGGGGAGTAAGCCAGCAGATGGGAGATGGATCTCTCTCCCTCGCCCTGCATTTCAAATAAGTAAGTAAATCTAAGAAATAAATTTATTTTTCAATATGTTTCTCCTTAGCTTCTAGAATAGCATTCTCCCTTGGTGCTACTGCTATCTGTTGACTTGTCTTTCTCAGTCTCTTAATGGAGCACAACCCATCTCCCAAATGTTGATATCCTGTCACAGTTATTTGGCCTCTTCTGTTCTCTAAGTTACAGACTCTTGAGCACCTAAATAACTCTCATGCATAACCTTGCCTATACATGCCTGAGGACTCCAAAATATCAGATTTCAGGTCTGACTTAACTTTCATTTTCAAATGACTGATGAAAAAACACATCTGGAAGACAGCATTTAGCCTTGTGGTTAAGATGTTGGTGTCCCACACTGGAGTTAATGGGTGTGATTCCCAGTTCCGGCCTCTGGGAGGCAGCAGTGTGATGGCTCAAATGATTGGGTTCCCCACTCCTCAACCACCTCTGGACATTGCGGGTATTTGAGCAGTGAACCAGAGGGTGAATACCCCTTCTCTTCCTGTCTTTTTGCCTCTCAAATTAAAACACAAAACAAAACAAAAAACCCATGTCTATGTCTTCCAATAAAATGACTGACTTAATGGCTAAAAGCAGTTTCATTGTTAAATTCAGCAAAAATAATTCTTGGTTGTAAATGATATTTGAATAATGAATAATTGTAAATCAAATTTACATAATGGATTGGGAAGAGAGAAAGATGTGGACAATGATTTTTACATGTCACTTTGATACTTCTTTGTCATGTAACCTTAAAAAATCCATTGTGCCTAAGTTTGATGTCCTTAAAATTATGGGCTCATCTAGTTGAGGCAGTAGTATAAAGGGAAGTGGTCAGAATCTTAGAAATCATCTTATCCTGCCCCAAAACAGTTAAGAGACATCAGCAAGTCATTTTATCTCTCTAGTTCTTTCTCCCTTGTAACATAAGAAGACCATCTTTCTATTTAAAGGATTTATTCTACACATTCCTATCTTAAGGTAAGATTCACATGACTGTGACACATTTTGTGACTGTCAGGTCTTCAATTCTACTGCATTGTTAGCAGTGTAATATCAAGCTGGCACTGAAGATGAAGTGCTAAACAACATAGGACTGCCAGGGCTTATTAGGAGCTACAAAGAATCATTTGAGTTCATGAAAATGTTTAAATTTAAAAATAGAATCACTCTATTATTGTTCAGAATCAGTATAGTTATGAATTTTTTTGTTTTAATAATTGAGTATCAGTAGCTTCATTTCTGATAGTATATCCCTGGTATTGTATATTGTAATATTGTACAAAAGTATATATTATATATTGTAGTTATACAATATTTATAGACTAACTAAAATTATAGGTAGCAATATTTATTGCTTTTTTTCTTTTATTGGATTTTATCATAGCATATGTCAATAAACCTTTCTATTTCAGATTAATGACTAATGAGATTATCCACTGTTCAGCCTCCTGGCTTTGACCTGGCCCACTCTGCAATGCTGTAGATATTTGAGAAGTAAACCAGAGGATGAAAGATCTCTTCCTTCTCACTCCCTCTTGCTGTAACTCTGCCTTCAAATAAATAACTAAATTTGTAAAACAAAAATATTATCCACTGCAAATTGAACATAATCAGAAGGAGAAATTCAAATTGGAAAGTATAACAATTTGGTAAAAGATAAAGGCATTTGTTATATAGTAAAGAGATTATTATGCAACCCAGAATTCTCCTAAATTGTATGGAGGAAAAGGAGCACTGGTCACTGACTCTCACCCTTAGAGGTTTACTTGGCATCTCTATTTTCTGGGTTTTTAAGGCACCAATATAATTGTAAATCCAAGTTTATATCTTTAGTTATTTAGAAGGTGGTTAATCACCTTGCCACCCACCTCCAGTCACACACACACACACACACACACAAACACACAGAGTCTGGTTAGGAATGCAATCAATCCATTGAGAAGTTTAATCTCCCTGGGCAACTTAATTTGATACTATAGCTATCAATTTTATGTAGCTTTGCTAATGTTACAGTAAAGCAGGACTGTTTTAAAATTTTATCATTTACAAAAGAAAACAGCCATGGTTTATACACATTACATTTATAATTTATCTAAATATTTTTGTATTTTCAAATCTTTGTATTTAAAAGTTGTTTTATTTTCATTGAGTTCACAAATATTTTTATTTAAGCACTGATATCTATCTATCTTTAAACATTCTCTTTCCCTGTTTTTCTGGGTTGTGCAGACAGTATCCCCTCTGAGACCTCAATCTCTTAGTTCCTCAGTGATTCCTGAATCCTTGATGGTGCATTCCAGACAGGCTACTCATTCATTATTCTAATCAGCAGCCTCACTGACAGAATCAGCTATCTGATTCACTATGCACCTTCTTTGCCACAGGCTGCAGGAAGACACGTGCAGTTTTATCTTATATGACTGTCTATAGGCTATCCTGCAAGCCCTGCACTGAGAGGAGTTATGGAATGTTTTTGTTCCAAGTTGGCATACCTGATGCTATGAACTATTTCCCAATTCTTAGTTATTTCATTTCAATCTCTGGGTAATACTCATTTCATTATTTTAATTTCATTGAGTAACTAGTGAACTCATAGGAGGTAACTTTTTTTTTTTTTTTTTATTCTTTTTTTTTTTTTTTTTTTTTTTTTTTTTTTACAGGCAGAGTGGATAGTGAGAGAGAGAGACGCAGAGAGAAAGGTCTTCCTTTTGCCGTTGGTTCACCCTCCAATGGCCGCCGCTGCAGCCGGCGCACCGCGCTGATCCTGGCAGGAGCCAGGAGCCAGGTGCTTTTCCTGGTCTCCCATGGGGTGCAGGGCCCAAGCACCTGGGCCATCCTCCACTGCACTCCCTGGCCATAGCAGAGAGCTGGCCTGGAAGAGGGGCAACCGGGACAGAATCCGGCGCCCCAACCGGGACTAGAACCCGGTGTGCCGGCGCCGCAAGGCGGAGGATTAGCCTATTGAGCCACGGCGCCGGCTCAGGAGGTAACTTTTTAAAAAAATAATTAAAAATTGTTTTCAGGAAGAGTTTGCTGCTAATGAGGGTTACATGGGTTAAAGATTGATATGACTGATTAAGATTTCTTTTTTCATGGCTTTATTGAAAATTATTTCAGGAAGCCAATCTTGCTTCTGACATTCCATCTTTTTTTTTGAACTTTTATTTAATGAATATAAATTTCCAAAGTACAGCTTATGGATTACAATGACTTCCCCCCCCCCATAATGTCCCTCCAACCCACAACCCTCCCCTTATCCAATCCCTCTCCCCTTCCATTCACATCAAGATTCATTTTTGATTCTCTTTATATATAGAAGATCAGTTTAGCATACATTAAGTAAAGATTTCAACAGTTTGCTCCCACACAGAAACATAAAGTGAAAAATACTGTTTGAGTACTAGTTATAGCATTAAATCTCAATGTACAGCACATTAAGGACAGAGATCCTACATGAGGAGCAAGTGCACAGTTACTCCTGTTGTTGACTTAACAAATTGACACTCTTGTTTATGGCCTCAGTAATCACCCTAGGCTCTTATCATGAGCTGCCAAGGCTATGGAAGCCCCATGAGTTCACTGACTCTGATCATATGTAGACAAGGCCATGGTCAAAGTGGAAGTACTCTCCTCCCTTCAGAGAAAGGCACCTCCTTCTTTGATGACCCGTTCTTTCCACTGGGATCTCACTCACGGAGATCTTTCATTTAGTTTTTTTTTCCCCCCCAGAGTGTCTTGGCTTTCCATGCCTGAAATACTCTCATGGGCTTTTCAGCCAGATCTGCATGCCTTAAGGGCTGATTCTGAGGCCAGAGTGCTGTTTAGGACATTTGCCATTCTATGGGTCTGCTGTGTATCTCACTTCCCATGTTGGATCATTCTCTCCCTTTTTGATTCTATCAGCTAGTATTTGCAGACACTAGTCTTGTTTATGTGATCCCTTTGGTTCTTAGTCCTATCATTATGATCAATTGTGAACAGAAATTGATCACTGGGACTAGTGAGATGGCATTGGTACATGCCACCTCGATGGGATTGAATTTGAATCCCCTGGTATGTTTCTAACTCTACTGTTTGAGGTAAGTCAGCTTGAGCATGTCCCAAATTGCACATCTCTTCCCTCTCTTATTCCCACTCTTATATTTAACAGCGATCACTTTTCAGTTAAGTTTCAGCACTTAAGAAGAAATGTGTATTGATTACAGTATTCAACCAAAAGTATTGAGTAGAATAAACAAAAAAAATACTAAGAGGGATAACATATTAAGCTGCTCATCAACAGTCAGGGTGAGGGCTGATCAAGTCACTGTTTCTCATAGTGTTCATTTCACTTTAACAGGTTTCCTTTTTGGTGTCAGTTAGTTGTCACCTATCAAGGAGAACAAGTGGTATTTGTCCCTTTGGGATTGGCTTATTTCACTCAACATAATGTTTTCCAAATTCCTAACAGGGATCACTTTTCAGTTATAATTTAAACACCTAAGAATAATTGTGTGTTAATTACAGAGTTCAACCAATGGTACTAGAACAAAAAAAATACTAAAATGGATAAAGTGTTACATTGTACATCAACCATCAGGACAAGAGCTGATCAAGTCACTGTTTCTCATAGTGTCCATTTCCCTTCAATAAGTTTCCCCTTTGGTGCTCAGTCATTGCAGGATCACTAAATCAATCTTGTTTTAGTGTGCTACTATGCAGACTGTTCCAGGATGTGCTTCCTTGACTCAGGGTTGAGCTGAGAAGTGGAGCAGGGGAGTAACATTGTTATTATTTGACTTGGAAACCTTATGTCATTCATTAGAACAGTAGGGAGGTAACAGCATGCATGTCATCTTTGCCAGCTAATGTGTGAAATGGGAAAAGTGTGCATACGTTTTGTTTCCTAAGCTTAGGTTAGTATTCATGGATAAATTAGAAAAAATTAGTAACGAAGCCAGGAAGTGATTAACAGTGTTTTAGTAATCCAAGAATATTTTCCTAATCAAAATAGAAATACACAGATAATCTTTGGTAAGTCCTAATATATACCATTTCTCCATGGGATAGACTCTACATTTGTTCATTTACAGAACTCTATTGGTCATCAAACTTGTGCTTCTTATTGTGCTTAACATTGGGCATGAAAAGAAAATTAAGGTCAAGTTTATATTTGTTGAGGAATTCACAGCCTGTGAAAGTATAGATGTAAACTGGAATGTAACATGGCAGTGGGTGGATTTTTCCTTCTGCCTCACCACTTTATATCAAGGTGACAAAGACCCACATCCTTGTGGAGTGCAAGGCTTGCCTTTCTGGGCCATTGCAGAGATTTCCAGTGGAGCACATTGATGCAGAGCTATGCTGGACAACTGCAAGCCCATACACAAGTGATGAGCTGAAGGGCTAACTTTCCTTCTCAATCAGAGTGATGGGTGGTATGTTCTGGAGTTGAAGGAAGGTCTGAGGACTGGGGTCCTCAGGGCAACAGCCTTGAATTGTGATGGACGGCTCCCATCCCTCTTAAAGGCATCACTCTGGGAGGCCAGCACTCCAGCATAGCAGGTTAAGGCATGGCCTGCAGTGCTGGCATTCCATATGGGCACTGGTTTGAGTCTTGACTGCTCCACTGCCAATCCAGCTCCCTGTTAATGAGCCTGGGAGGCAGCAGAGGATGGCCCCATTCCCTGAGTTCCTGCACTCATGTGGGAGACCTGGAAAAATCTCCTGGCCTCAGCCTAGCCTAGCCCTGGTCATTGCAGCCTTTTGGAAAGTGACCAATTAGATGGAAGATCTCTCTCTCTCTTCTCTCTCTCTCTCCTATCTCTCTCTGTCTCTGTACTTATGCCTTCTAAATGAATAAATGAATCTTTACAAAAAGCCACCACCCTGTCTCTGGTTATAGTTTCCCTTCTCCAAGTTGCCTTGCTGAGGTTGGAAGTTAGAAGAGCTAATGTGTGCTCTAAAGAAAGGGCTGAACCAATCATTTACTCTTGGATATAATTATGTATTGCTTCCTTTGGATCTTCTTTAAATTTTTTTTTCTCTTAGATAGTAGTCCTGAGCCATAGGCTACTATGACTGTCTGATGATTCAGATATGCTGAAATGCATAAATGAAAATGCAGGATTGAAAAAGAAACCAATTTGTTGAAATATGGTAATCAAAATATTAAAAAGAAAAAAAGGGTAGAGAATATGTTCACTTCCTGGGAGATGGAATACACACACTTTTCCCTATTTCTTCCCTTTGAATACAACTAAAATGTTTGTACATTATGGAGGAAACAAACATAAAAAGTCTGAAATGTAGGAGCCGGCATTGTGTTATAGTGGGTTAAGCTGCCTCCTGCAATGCCGGCATCCCATCTGGAAACTAGTTGGTGTTCCAGCTGCTTCTTATCCAGTTCCCTACCAATGTGCCTGGGAGAGCAGCAGAGGATGGTTAAAATGCTTGGGTCCCCCACCACATACAAGGGAGACATTGAAGATGTTTCCATCTCCTGGCTTCAGTCTGGCCCATCCCTGAGTGTTGTGGCCATTTGGAGAGTGACCCAATGGATGGAAGATCTCTCTCTTCCTCTTTCTGTAACCATTTTTCAAATTAAAAAATAAATCTTAAAGAAAAAGATGAAATGTAGAAAGACGTAGGACAAACAACCAGAGACTAGACCCAAGGAATGAGATGAGATGGTGGAAAGTTCTCTAGCTTGTCCTTTTGCTTAATATATGTCACACTTGGGCCCCAACAACTGGTAACCCAGAAGTGCCAGGAGAAAGACAAAAAATGTCCCAACAAAAGCTCTGTTTCCTAAGCCAAATGATCAGGAAAGGAGCAGCCTCACAAGACAGATCTGCTTAGGGTTGTCTCTCCCTGTTGGGTGTCAACATAAGCCAGCACAGAACCTGGACTTATCTCCAATCTGAGAACAAAGCAGGACTGCTTCTATAGAAAAAGCACATCCCAAACCAGCTGCAGCATGTTTGGCAAAATAGGATGTAGGTTCTCATCATAATTACTCACTCAGACTTAGAAAAGCACTTGTCATACCGAGAACCAGGCAAATCTCAACTTGCATGAACCCAATAAGTAGATACCAACAATGAGAAAGCAGAGATGTTAGAATTATCTGACAGGGCCTAAGGCAACAATTATACATTTGACTGCCTATATTTGCAAAAGAAATGATTGTCTTTATAAAGCAAAACAAATTCAAGAATCAGGTAAAATAAAATCCTGAAACCAATAAATCCAATGAGGTCTTAGAGTTCAAGATAAACAAGCAAATTCAGTAGTATTTGTATAAAATAGCAATGAATTACAGGCAACAAAATGAAAACTCTAATGCAACTGTAACCACTCAAATGAAGGAAAGGGTCAACATTATGGCATAGTGGGTTAAGTTGCTGTGGGTGGTACTGACATCTCATATGGTCAATGGTTTGGCTCCCAGCTGCTCTACTTCCAATCTAGCTCCCTAATATGTCTTGGAAAGCAGAAGATGGCCCAAGTCCCTGGGTCCTTGCACCCATGTGGGAGACCCAGATGAAGCTATTGTCTCCTAGTGTCCTTCAACCCAGCCCAGCCCTGGTGGATGTGACCATTTGGAATAAGGAAGAGGGAGATAGGGAAGAAAGGGAGGATGAGATGTATCACTATGTTCTTAAGATTGTATATATGAAATACATCAAATCTGTTCCCGTTACATATATAAATTCTAAAAAGAAATAAACCAATGACTCCTAATTTTAAAATATCACATATTATATTTTGGTTAGATTGTTTTTATAGGCAAAAATTGTTCTGGAACTAAGAGAAAGTTGTGACCTAGCTAAAATAACTTTCACATTTATCCTATTCAAAGAGGATTTGTTATTAAAAGGCAGAGCCTGTAGTTTATTCAGTCAATACAAATTCATGGAGCATATAGAATGTGCCTTCCCAGGCAATCAAGTCTCCCATTTGCCTCATCACTTACTTTGTTTTTCTTGCAAGCATTTGTCATAATCTAGAACTACCTTGTTGCTTTATTAGGTAACTTGTTCTTGACATTTGAACCCACAAGATTGTACATTCCACATGGGTAGGAATTTCTTTTATTCCTCTGGGTGTCAGTAGGGCCTTGTTTGAGTAGGCAGTCGATGAGTATATTTTGAATGCGAGCTTGGGCCAGAGATTAATGAACTATTGTGCCTTAAGAAGATGAGCTGGATCTTGAAGATGGATCAGATAAGGGAAGATTAAAGGAAAGGGGAACAATCCAGACAGAAGGTCATCAAGAGTAAAATCCTAATGGCTTTTATAGCAGTATTTGCTGCCCTCCCAATTAGAATAAACAGCAAAAACATTGAAGCTATGATTTTATATTAGATACTTTTGGGGAAAAAATAAAGTTGTCAGGGTAGGGACAGACTCTAAGGAACATCCAAAGCCAGACAGGATTTTGGAGCTGGAAGTGTTTTTAGGGATCCAGTCAACTCCCTTGTAGTGAAGTAACTGAGGAACTAAGGGGTGATAGTCACCTGGTTAACCAGAAAGTTAATTCTGTACGATCAGAATCTTATTCATTAACTTAAATCCAGTGCTCTAAGGTAATTCAGAAATATTTTAATAGAGAATAATATATGGTAAAATGGTGTTTATGGAAAGAAATCTGGGGCTGGTGCTGTGGTGTAGTGGGGAAAGCTACCACCTGCAGTGCTGGAATCCCATGTGGGCACCAGTTTGAGTTCTAGTTGCTCCACTTCCAATACAGCTTTTTTCTATGGCCTGGGAAAGCAGTAGGAGATGGCTCAAGGGCTTGGGCCCCTGCACCTGTGTGTGAGACCTGGAAGAAGCTTCTGGCTCCTGGCTTTAGATAGGCTCAGCTCCAGCCATTGCAGCCAACTGGGGAGAGAACCAGCAGATGGAAGACCTCTCTCTCTCTCTATCTCTCTCTCTCTCTCTCTCCACTTTCTGCCTTTCTTTCTCTGTGAACCCTGACCTTCAAATAAATAAATAAATCTTAAAAAAAGAAATCTGACTCCATATTTAAGGCAAATTGGAAGAGAATCTAATTCGAGGGAACACACAAACACTAGGAAGTAAAACTGGCATGACACAAATGAAGCCTTGATGAGGTGGTGAATATATGAAGGGGAAAGAACAAATTCACATTGGAGTGTAAACAAGCAGAACAAAATCAATGCTACTGTTTCAATGGCTCTTCTGGAGAAAATAGCTCTTGGCCTGAGGATATTTTTGTTCAGTCCCACCTAGAATATTTACATGATTTGTTTTCAGTTACATGTTTTTTAAAAGATTCATTTTGTTATATGAAAGGCAGAGTTACTGAGAGGCAGATTCAGAGAGACAGAGAATAGAGGACTTCTACCCACTGGTTCACTCCCAAAAATGGCCACAATGGCCAGAACTGGGCTGATCCAAATCCAGGAGCCAGGAGCTTCTTCCAGGTCTCCTTCCTTTGGAGCAGGGGCCCAAGGACTTGGGCCATCTTCTGCTTTCTCAGGCCATAGCAGAGAGCTGAATCAGAAGCAGAGCAGCTGGGTCTCAAACTGGTGCCCATATGGGATGCCAGCACTGCAGGTGGTGGCTTTTCTTGCTATGCCACAGCACCGGCCCCTTCAGTTACATTTTGAGAATACATTTTTGATTGGATTATATATTTGAAATGCAGAAAAACAGAGAGAGGAGAAAGGGAGACAGAAAGGGAGAGGGAGAGAGAGATGTTCTATCTGCTGGTTCACTTCTTCAAATGACCATACTGGCTGGGATTGGGCCAAGTCAAAGCCAGGAGCCAGAAGCTTCTTCAAGGTTTCCTATGTGGGTGCAGGGGCCCAAACACTTGGGCCATCCTCTACTGTTTTCCCAGGGATATTGGCAGGAAGCTAGATTGGAAGTGGGGTAGCTAGGACATGAACTTGTGCTCATATGGGATGCCGGTGCTGCAGGTGGTGGCTTAACCAGCTACTGTACAGTACTGGCCCCAAGGGCATGCAGTTTCAGTTAAGAGTTTTTGGGGGTTGGCACTGTGGCATAGCATGTAAAGCTGCCACCTGCATTTCCAGCATCCCATATGGGCTCCGACTCCAGTTCCAGCTGTTCACTTCCAAATCATCTCTCTACTACAGTTACCTGGAAGAAACTCCAGGCTCTTGGTTTCAGATTGAGCCCAGCTCCAGCCATTGAGTGCACCAGCAGATGGAGGATCTCTCTCTCTGCCCCACCTCTGTATAACTCTTTCTTTCAAATAAATCTTAAGGAGTCCATGCATCATTCAGCCAATCAATAAATTGACGATATCATCAGTGAGCAATGGGTCCTGACTATCTTGCAAGACATAATAATAATTTAATATTATATTATATAATTATATAATATTATAAAAATACTTCCATGAATTATTTTTGTAAACTTTTATTGAGATGGGTTATCTCCAAATATTGTATGGTCTGGTCATGATGGATTATGAACCAAAAATCAGACCTTTGCTTAATGCCATTTCCTCAGATTACAGTGCATTTCTTACTCCAGGTGATTCCTCTTTTTATCTGTAAGGCCAAGAAAAGGCTCTTTTGAGTTGTTACAGTCACCTTGAATGACTGCAAACTTCACCTTAACTAAGATGTTAAAAATCAGGTTAAATTTGTGTGGTTGGGCCAGCACTGCTGCACAGTGGATTAATTCTCTGCCTGTGGTGCCAGCATCCCATATGGGCACAGGTTCTAGTCCTGGATGCTCCTCTTCCAATCCAGCTCACTGCTATGGCATGAGAGAGCAGTGGAATATGGCCCAAGTGCTTGGGCCCTGCAAGACCCAGAAGATGCTCCTGGCTTCTGGCTTCTGGCTTCAGATCGGCTCAGCTCTGGCTGTTGTGGCCATTTGGAGAGTGAACCAGCAGATGGAGGACCTTTCTCTCTGGCTCTCCCTCTCACTGTCTGTAACTCTACCTCTTAAATAAATGGATAAAATCTTTTAAAAAAGGGAAAAAAACATTGTAGTCACCATGTAGTAAATTACTTTCTTATGCTGTCAAAAAGCATCTAAGCCAGAATTGAGGAATCTGTACATGTCAAAGCTTACTGATTCAATGGCAGGGATGCTCTATAACATCAGGCTAACTCCTTTAGCTGCAATTTTGGGCTTACATTGGAAAACAAAGTTAGAAATACTGTGACACCTGGCACAAGGTAGGCACCTCCCTGTCCCACACCACCCAAATATATATTGTACACTTTCATCTATGATACCTGTCATGTCCCAGAAATTCACTACTGTTTCTCTTCTCTCCAACACAATGATAGAAATTTGAACCATGAATAGTAAAATATTGTGGTTGGATAATAGCCCCCGTACAAGAGACATGCTCCAGTGAAAATTTTGGGGATTGTTTCAAGTGATGTCATGACAGATAACATAAACTGTTCTATTTGTTTTTTCAGAGTGCCTGTATGAAATTACTCTATGTTAAAACATTTCTGTTTCAAACAGAGTGACAAAACATTACCAAAATGAAGAAATTGACAGGAACATTATATAGTGTATATTTGCAGGGTTATGTGGTTTCTCATATTAAATCTATTTCAACTTATTCCATACTAGAGAACACTGGGAAACACTACCTGAGAAAATGTGCTTTTAGCAGCCCTGAAAGTCCAAACTCTAGTTTCTGTTATCATCTGACTTCTCCTTCCATGAAAGCCAAGAAGTCATAATGTGACGAGCATGAGTTTTTTTTTTAACAAAAGGAAGATGTCTTGCAGATATTCTCAGACATTTGAGTCCATGCGCTCTTAATATCTTGTCCTTATTTCCCTGTTCATTAGTAGATATTGCTTGCTTCACCAAAGTCTATCTGCAAGATCATTAAACACTCATACATTCAACAGTGATTTGCACTGCTTCCATTGTAGCAGGTACCATGCTCAGTGGTGTGATGCAGCAGTGGGCAGGAAAAAGTACAAGTCCTGGCAGCCACAGTCTAGTGGGGACAGACATCACATTATCAAATGATCATGGAAGTTAATGGGAACATGTGACTCCAGAGAACACAGTGCTATGAGAACATCTGAAAGGGAATCCATCTCAATAGATCAAGGATGCTGTCCCTGAGGAGTGGCCACTGCAATGATTTGTGAGTGGTGGGAAAGAACTAAAACTGCACTGCATGCAGAGGAGCCAGCATATCAAGGGCCCTAAAGGTCAGTGGGCAGACAATGTCATGGCTGAGAAATAACTCTTAAGACCAATCCCATTTACAATGCTTACAAAAAATACCTTGGAATAAATTTAACCAAGGCAGTGAAAGCATTAATATGAAAATTACAAAACATTAAAGAAAGAAGTAGAATAAATAAAATGGAAGAGTCTTCAATTTTCATGGATTAGAAGAATCAACATCATCAAAACACCCATGCTACCAAAAGCAATTCACAGATTTAATGCCATGCTAATCAAATTACCAGTAATATTCTTCTCAGCTCTAGAAAAAATGATTCCATAAAAATAAAAAATGATTCCATAAAATAAAAAATGATCCCATAAAAATGATTCCATAACAACACAGGAGACCTTGAATAGCTAAAGAGATATTATACAACAAAAACTAAGCTGGAGGCATCACAATACTTGATTTCAAGCCATGCTACAGGTCAGTTATGATCAAAACAGCCTGATATTGGCATAAAAACAGACGTGTAGACCAATGGAACAGAAGATAAACTCCAAAAGTCAATCCACACACCTACAACCAACTTATCTTTGACAAAAGAGCTACAATGAAAACCTAGAACAAAGACAGTCTCTTAAAAAATGTGCTGGATAAACTGGATCTCCACATGTAGAAGTATGAAACTAGACCCCTACCTTATACCTTACCCAAAAATCCACTCAAAATGGGTCAAAGACCTGAAGCTATGACCCAATACTGTCAAATTCTTAGAGAATATTGGGGAAACTCTGCTTGACATTGACATAGATAAAGATTCTTGGAAAGACCCCAGAAACACAGGCAATCAAATCAATATTGACAAATGAGATTATATTAATCTGAGAAGCTTCTGCACTGCAAAAGAAACACTCAGCAAAGTGAAGGGGACAACTGACAGAATGGGAAGAAATATTTGCAAACTATGCAACTAATAAAGGGTTAATATCCAGAATCTATAAAGTGCTCAAGAAATTCAATAACAACAAAAAAATCCAGTTAAGAAATGAACAAAGGACTTTTCAGGCATTTGTCAAGAGAGGAAATTCAAATGGCCAACAGATATTTGAAAACATGCTCAGGATCACTAACCATCAGGGAAATGCAAATCAAAACCACAGTGATATTTTACCTCAACAGGCTCTCGTACAGAAATTAAACAACAAGTGTTGGGAAGGATGTGGTGAGAAAGGTGCCCTAATCCACAGCTGGTGAGAATGTAAGCTGGTACAACCACTATGGAAGACAATATGGAAATACCTCAGAAATCTGAATATATACCAATCATATGATACACCATCACACTTCTAGAATTTACCCAAACAAAAATAAATCAGCCTATGAAAAACTTAACTGTTCTACCATGTTCACTGCAGCACAATTCACAAGAGCTAAGATATGGAATCAATCAAGTTCTCCATCAACTGGTGACTGGATAAAGAAATTATGGTATATATGGTATATATAGTATATATAGTATATATATATATATATATATATATATATATATATATATACACACACACACACACACACACACATACACACACACACACACACACACACTATGGATTACTAATAACCTGTAAAAAATATGTCTTTTTGCAACAAAATGGATGCAACCGGAAACCATTATACTTAGTCAAATAAGTCAGTCTTAAAAACACAGATACTATGTTTTCCCTGATCTGAGGTAACTTATAGAGTACCTGAAATGTAATGCATTGGAGTGAAGTGAACATTTTGAGAATCAATAATTATTACAGCCCGTCTCTTTCACTGAGGAACAGTTTTTTTTTTCATACTATTTGTTTAACTCCTTTACTTAGTGTAGGATTAACTGAATGATCATTAAATAAACTGAAATTAGCTTTTTGTAAAAAATTAAGAGCGGGAATGGCAAAGGGAGAAGGAAGAAGAATTGGAGAATGGGAGGGAGGGAGGGGGGAGTGGGAGGTATCATTATGTTCCAAAACCTATACATATGAAATACATGAAAGTTACATAACTTACATAAAATTTTAACAAATCTTAAAGACAAAGATGCCAGTAGGCAAAATGCTTAAGTACAAAGACAAATACTTATGTTTGCTGTTGATGCAAAAAAAAAAAAAAAGTCCACAGGGGAATGACAAATTCTCTCAGAACTAAGCATCTTGTAAACATATGCAATGGAAAAGCAGACTCAAGCTCAACCGAGAACACAGCCACTGTGCTGTTTAAGGCTAATTTGTCTTCCCCACTTGGAGTCAATATACTAAAAAATAAGGAGTTAAAAAGATGTTCTAGGCTCCCATGACTGTTGAGTCTATTTCTCCTCTTGTGAGCTGCTCATTTGTTGTGGGGACACAACCTTTCTAGACTCTTGCAATATTTGCAGTAGATCAAATTCAAGGTTAACTCACATTTGCTGGCCCACAGCTCCTCAAATCCTTCTGACCACAGCAGTGCTTCCTCTGGGGGAGGCCTGCAAGAGAAGTTCTGCAATTAAGAGGGCACATATCAGGTTCCCTTTCCAGCTCAGCTGTTCAGGTTTGTGAGCACAGGATTCTCAATTTAATTAATGAAAGTTTATTGTTTGCTTTTCTTGCTGGTTTTGGGCTTCCCAGGAGTGGAAGAATTTTTGCAATAAATAACTCAATCATGTCTTTTAATCTTAAAAAAAAAATCACTAAGCAAACAGGTTTGAAAGCACAACTACAGCTGAATATATTTTTATCCAATAAAGCTGTCTAGTAGCTACAGACAAACCAAATGAGACAAAAACAAGTAGCAATCTTATTGACCTAATATTTAAACTTAGCATCGAATTACTGAAGTTTTCACAGTTCCTCAGACTGTAACTACTAATGTTAAGAGTAAAGGTCAGAACTACCTTAAAATCACAAAGATATCATTTTTTAAAGATTTATTTGTTTATTTCAAAGTCAGAAGCACACAGAGAGAGGAGAGGAAGAGAGAGAGGGAGAGATTTTCCATCCACTGGTTCACTCCCAATTGGCTGCAATAGGTGGAGCTGTGCTGATCCGAAGCAAGGAGCTTCTTCCAGGTTTCCTACATGGGTACAGGGACCCAAGGACTTGGGCCCTCTACTACTGCTTTCCCAGGCCATAGCAGAGAGCTGGATTGGAAAAGGAACAGCCAGGACTTGAACCCACACCATATGGGAATGCACCACTGCAGGCAGTGGCTTTACCTGTTACACCACAGCACCAGCCCCATCACAAAGATATCTTAACATATTGCACAGTCCAAACAGCAGATGATGGGACCTGGCACCATGAATTAAGCCATCCACCCCATATTGGCAATGGGTTGAATCCAGGCTGCTCCACTTTCAATTCAGTTCCCTGCTAATGCAGTTGGGAAAGCAATGGTGGATGCCCCAAGTCCTTGGATCCCTAAGCCCTAGTCCAAGACCCAGAAGAAGCTCCTGTCTCAGCCTCACCCAGGCCCTGGTCCTTGTGGCCATTTAGGGGAGTGAACCAGAGGTTGGAAGACTTCCCTTGTTCTGCCTCTCCCTCTCTGTAACTCTGACTTTCAAATAAACCTTAAAAAAAAAAAAAAAGCTATTTCTGGCCCACAAACAGTGGCAGTTTCTTTGCAAGGTTAATTGCTTTGCACCTTTGGTCCTGGATGCACCAGAGACCATGCATAGGGAGTGATGAGTGATGAGTGATGAGTGATGACTGGCCCCAGCCTCACACCCCTCTGACCCACAACACTCCTTTGAGGAAGACACTGCAGAACTATGATTTGTTCCACAGTCATGACTATGTGAGAACGGCTTTATCATGAAAAAGTGAGAAAGGACTCAAAAGGAAGTCTTCAGCCAGCAAAAGCATGTCCCCTGATATGAGCAGGCATACAAGATTAAGTTAATCAGATTCATGAGCTGGAAAACTATGTCCCCAACCCCTATGTATTCCACCTGTATTCCCAACTTGCCAAGCAGACAACTAATTATGCCCCTTTGGGGAGTGTATAGAAAGCATGGAGCCCTCTGGCCTGCCCTTGCCCTCCCAAGCCTCCAGGCACACAGCTTTTTAGCAGCCCCTCCACTGTCTGCCCACACAACGTGGTTTTGTGGTCATTCCCGCCTGCACAGTTTTTCCTCTCCCCATGGCTCTGGACTGTGAAGGCTTGTACATGGCCCTTGTTCACCCCACGTCTCTTGGTGTGGGGCCTTCTGGCTGCCTCTGGAGCCTCCTGGCTTGCCCCGCCGCTGCTCTCCTGCCCACATGCTCTCTCTCCTTTGCAGCCTCTGGTCTACTCCCTGGAAAAGCCTGGTGTGCCACAGCCGCTTTCAATTTCTGACCCCCTTCCTCTTGGTAAATCCCTCACCTTCCTGTGTATTTCTCTCACACTCTAAATGCTAGACTGTACCATGTTTTCTCATTTACAGAAACCCAATATTTAGAATTCTTATCTAAATAGACAAGGACCCTCAATATATCAATCTTGATTTTAAAATAAACGATGTCCCGCCCACCCCTTCCCCCCAGCAGCAGCACAGGATGATTAAGAGCACAGCGTGGCCAGGGTTCCTGGGATGAAACGGTTCTCAGCCACACACAAGGCCGCTCCACCTGCCTCCTTGCAAGCCCTCCCCGAGTGTCCACACTCACAAAGTGAGCACAGCCCTCATAGATACAATTTCCCGGAGTAAATTTGTATTGTGCACTTGGCTTTTCTGCAGACGTTCAGGTTACAGGATATCCCAAAGTGCCGCATATGTAGCAAGCCGCATGTACTCACTAGGACCAGTTCATCTTCTCCAGCTTTTTCACACTCTTGGTGTCATGCGGTACCAGTCCCCGCACACACAGACTACTAACCCGCAGCCCTCAGTGGGCCGCAGCCTTTACAGCCGGCCGGCGTGGAGGCGGGTCTCTCGGGGCCAGCCCCGCCCTTCTAGAGTGATGATTGGCTGAAGGCCTATGGCAGGGGCAGAGCCTGAGCCGGTGCTGGGCACTGAAGCCCACTAACTGGCTGGAAGCCAGGGAGCTGTTGACGTCTGAGCTACCGCTTAGAGCGCCATCTGGCGAGATGCCACAACCTGCAGGCCTGCAGAAGGCGATGAATTTTTCCAGGCCACAGAGCTATGGCACAGGCTGGCTCAGGCCCTCCTTTCCCCCAGCCTGGGGAATCTCTGCCCCCTAGCTGAGCGGATTTCCGGAAAGCACAACTGTGCCTCTGCTTCCCTCCTTAGTGAGCGGGTGAACCAGGAACTCTGCAACACGGGGCTGGGTAGTCTTTAGCAGCAGGAGACAGTGACTGTCTGAAGGTAACACCTGAGGTGGGCCTGCTTTTGGGTGGACTCTGGGTGGGTGTCTGTGCTCCTGGGCCTGTGGGGCTACTCATTGCCTCCTGGCAGCACTGGGAGCTGGCGTCCTGGTGGCGAGGAAGGGTGAGTGAGGCGCAGTGAGCTCCGAACTTGGGCGCACTGAGGTCTTATGAGTCTAGCAGTGCAAAGAGACAAGCTCGCCTCCTGAGTCACTGCTGGCCAACTTAGAACTCACCAGAACCTTTAATTAACAAAAACAACGTATATAGTGGTGCGGTGGGGTGGGAGCACTTTACTTGAATGAGCTGCATTTGTGAATTCATCAGAAACCACCACCCCCTCCCTATTCCTGCAGCCTTAAAATGGTTGGTAAGTGGGGCATCACTGTGTCCTAACGAGTAAAGCCGCTGCTTTCAGTGCTGACATCCCATATGGGAACTGGTTCAAGTCCCAGTTGCTCCACTTCCAATCCAGCACTCTGCTACAGCCTGGGGAAGCTGTAGAAGATGGCCCAAGTCCTTCAGCCCCTGCACCCGCATGGGAGGCCCAGAAGAAGATCTTGGCTCCTGGTTTCAGATGGGCACAGCTCCAGGCCTTGCAGCCATTTGGGAGTGAACCGGTGGCTAGAAGACCTTTCTGTCTGTCCCTCTCTCTATGTGTAACATTACTTTTCAAATAAATAAATCTTTTTTAAAAAGTTGTATCTAATGTTGTGAACTAACTGTGCATACACAATTAGTTAAGTAAGAAGAATAACAAAAAATAATAAGGAAGAGGAGAATGAGGAGGGGAATGCTGAGATAATGTGGTACAATAAGAGAATGAAGATGTTTCAGGGCTGGAGCCATGGGATATTGGCTAAAGCCACCTCCTGCAGTGCCAGCACCCCATATGGGCATCACTTCTAGTCCCGGCTGCTCTTCTTTCAATCAAGCTCCCTGTCATGTCCTGGGAAAGCAGTAGAAGGTGGCCCAGCTCCTAGGTCCCCTGCACCTGTGTGTGAGACCCAGAAGAAGCTCCTGGCTCCTGGCTTCGGATTTGCATAGCTCTGGGTGTTGTGGCCATTTGGGGAGTAAATCAGTGCATGGAAGATTCTCTCTGTCTCTGTCTCTCTGTCTCTCTGTCTCTCTCTCTCTCTCTCTCTCTGCCACTGCCTCTGCCTCTGCCTCTGCCTCTCTGTAACTCTGCCTTTCAGGTAAATAAAAAAAATCTTAAAAAAAATAAAAAGAAAGAAAATGGTCCAAGGAGAAGAAAGTAGCAAAACAGCTGAATGCTGTTGCGAGTTTAAGATAAAGGCAGGGAAGTGACATTGACTTAGACAAGATTGAAGTTTTTGGCGATATTGCTTAGCACAGCTTCTATGAAATGATGAGGATAAAGTCCAGTTAGAGCAGACTGATGAGATGAGAGGATAAAAAGTGAGGGAATGAAAGAATGACTGTAGAAAGCACTTTAGGGAAAGAAAGGAGAGAATTGAAGTTGTAACTCTAAAGGAGGTGTGATCAAGGAAACAGCTTTTTCTCTTCCCTCCCTCCTCCCCCTCTCCTTTTTCCTCCCTCCCTTCCTTTTTTCCTTCTTTCCTTCCTTCTTTTCTGCATAAATACTTAATAGAGAGGGGAATTTTGTGCAGAAGTAGTTGAGGGTGTCATCCAAAACCCAAGTGAGAAGCCTATAGAATCAGGAACACATCATCTGTTGAAAGAGGAGAGAGAAGGTAGAATTTATATGTGGGGAAGGTGTCTTGCATGGTAGGAATATTAGAGTTCCCAACTCATTCATTATACTTGCTCAATGAAGTATGAGCCAGGTCATCAGTAGACAGTAAGGGACAGTCAGGGGTGATACAAATTTGAGGAGGAAAAGGGTTTGGAAAAGTAACATGGATAGTGGAGAAACCAATGTCCTTGGGAAGTATAGTGTAATACTCACCAGTGTTGAGTGCCCATTTGAATCTGAGATTACAAATAAAAATGGGTTCATTTCTCCTGACTCAGCTTCCCACCATTGGCATTCCGAGCTGCTGCCACTGCTGCCCTTACCACCACAGCCATGATCTCCTTAACAGACACCCAGAAAATTGGAATGGGGTTACAGGATTTGGAGTGTTTTTCCTATTCTTTGGAATGGTTCTTTTTTGACAAAGTGTTACTTCCTATTGAAACGTTTTGTTTGTGGCTGGCTTGGCTTTTGTAATTGGTTTAGAAAGAACATTCAGATTCTTCTTTCAAACACATAAAATGAAAGCCACTGGATTTTTCCTGGGTTGACCTTTGGTAGGTGTGTTTTTCAAAACTTATGGATTCTTTCTCTTGTTCAGGGGCTTCTCCTGTGGTGGTTGGCTTTATTAGAAGAATGCCAGTGCTTGGATACCTCTGCAATTTACCTGGAACTAGATAATTTGTGAACAAAGTTGGAGAAAGCAACAATATGATATAACAAAAAGTGAATTTGAAGAATCATTTAAAATATTATTTATAAAGTTCTTTGAAGAATATTCAGCACAAAATTAAATTTCATGAAGTAGCTTTTAATGTTCTTTACAGAAGTTTAAAATGTATAGCCTACAAAGTACCAACAGCAGTTAGCAAAGGAGCAATGAAAAAACAGGCCTTCTAATCAAGTGACTGGAAGTCAGTAAGCAAACTGAGGGAGAGGAAATCATGTTGCAATGGGTATTGAGACTCCTGAAGGCTGTCTTCATTGTTTCCACCAAGTATGAAACACAGCCATCTTTGAGAACTGTGGTACCTGATTTTTTTTTTTTTTTTTGCAAGTTAAGAAGCACCCATAGGCATTTGGTTTGTAGAAATGTCCACTACAATGGCAAATATATTTCCAATGCAGTGTACCTTTGAAAGTGTTGCATGAGTTAGATTAGATTATGTTCTTTTGATGTATTAAAACCAAGGGAAACCCAGTTTTCATGTATGAATTGCTTTTGTTTTGTAAATATGTGGTTAAAATAAAACTTTTATGGTCTTTCTGAATCTTAGTTTTTTACAGCCAGATGTAAATCTGAACTTTGTAATAGTCTTTTTTTCTGGAATAGGCAGAGGTCTATTAGTTCTCTTGCTTCCTAAATTACAGCTGACTAAGCACTTTTCTGGTCAACCACACACTCTGGAAGTGTGGATGCTTCTTTGGAGTCTGACCTCCTGAGTTTCTGTATCCTTCATTACATGTTAATATTTAATAGAAAGCATTTTTGACCATGAAGAGGTCTGTTATGAAACTTGTCTCATTAAATATTCTACTTAATGATACCAAATGATGCAAACCAAGTAGATTTTTCTACATCATGATGTGGTTTTTCTTCATTCTTTTATTTTTTTTAATTTTAGCAGTGGCTTTACTATTTTGTTTTTAATTAATTAAAATTTACTTTTAATAATGTTTATTTTAAGACATATAACATATTAAAATGTTAAACTTATAACTTATTAAAAGCAGTTCATTTAATCTGAATCTTCATTTATTTTCACCTTTTTCATAATGTACAAAAATGACTATATATGATGTATGCTTCATATGATCATTCTTTGGGTTAAGGAAATGGAAAAAAATATTTTAAGTTCACATCCTAAGGTTATTTTATTAGAATTAAACTGGCCATGGTTACCTAAAAATATGACACTAAAAAAAAAGGTGAGAAGTTGCTGACTGACAGCAAGAAACAGCAGTTGTTTCTTTTATAATAGATGTGGAAACACATTTCAACAGGCACAGTACTATTTGTTTTATCATGAATGTTTGTGCTATTTATTTTTAAACACTTTCAAAGCTTTTTAATACATAAAATACTAATTGAAATTTGTGGTATTATTTACAAACATGTCTACAAACTATATTACAACTTGTATTATCTTTAGTAAATCTTTTGATGCACGTAGAATTCCTAACCTTGTTCATCTAAAGAAAGAAAGACTTGGTACATAGTCTGATGGTTCAGTTTTGGAGATTTCTGTCTTTTTGGGAACTTTCATTTGACCTAAGATGTATCTGTGAAAATGGCGATATATGGAGACTCCTACCTCAATCGTTCATGGAATAAAAGACCTCAAGTTGTGTCTAATGTTCTTCAAAAATTAATATCCTCACTTGGGCAGTGTCAAATATATACACATTGAGTGTTGTCTTATATAGGTGCCCTGTAGGACTCTATTAAACATATTTTTGACTGATTCATATCATTTACAGTGGGTCAATTATTTTCAGAGTAAGAAGAGTATCTGTTGATGTAAAGCACATTTATATTGTTTCACTTCTTTGTAGACATGTATTTCTTATAAAATGTTGCACTGTAACAGAGATACCTTTTCAACAAAAAATAAGAATAGAAATAGTAGAGGGAGGAAGAAAGGTTGGAGTATGGGCAGGAGGGAGGATAGGGTGAAGGGAATCACTGTGCTCCCAAATTTGTATATATGAAATGTATGAAGTTTGTACACCCTAATTTTTTTTAAAGTAAGGAAAACACAATGAGCACCCATGCACTTTCACTAAGTTCAACACTTGCTACAGTTTTGTGGCTTTTGCTTCATCTATTTATGTGTGCATTTTCTGTGAACCACTTCAGAGTTGCAGACATCATGACAGTGCATACTCAGAATGCCTGCCTCAGAAATAAAAGCCAACATTTATAGTCTCAATGATCACCATTTAGCCTCCTTGAAATGTGCCTGAGAAGTCAGCAGAAATTGCCCCCAAATCGTTGGGTTGCTACTAACCACGTAGGAGACCAGAATAAAGTTCCTGGCTCCTGGCTTATGCTTGGCCCAGACCTAGTTATTTTGGGCATTTGGGCAGTGAACCAGCAGATGGAAGATATTTCCCTATCTCTCCTCTTTCCTCTTTTCTCTCTCTCTCTTGTGCTCTCACTCTCACTTTCTCTCCATGTGTGTTGCTATCCCTTTCAAATGAATGAATAAATGAATGAATGAATATTTGAAAAGATACAGTTCAAATAGTGGAAGACAAGTGCCATGCGAGGAAACAGTAGAGGAATTGTATTTAAAATTTATCAAAAACTTAATCAACAATAAGAAAATAAACTCTTCAATTTAAACAGTTGATAAAAATGTGAAAAGTCACTTTCTTTTAAAGATTTTATTTATTTATTTGAAAGGTAGAGTTACAGACAGTGAGAGGGAGAGTCAGAGAGAAAGGTCTTCCTTCCGTTGCTTCACTCCCAAATGGCCACAATGGCTGGAGCTGTGCCAATCTGAAGCCAGGATCCAGGTGCTTCTTCCTGGTCTCCCATGTGGGTGCAGGGGCCCAAGGACTTAGGTCATGTTCTGCTATCCCAGGCCATAGCAGAGAGCTGGATTGGTCACTTTCACATCAAATATACATATTAGAAATAAGTGAATAGATGCAGCGAACTGGAGCCACTCTTGAGCACTGATTTCCAGCTTTTTTTTTTTTTTTGACAGGCAGAGTGGACAGTGAGAGAGAGAGAGAGAAAGGTCTTCCTTTGCCATTGGTTCACCCTCCAATGGCCACCGCAGCTGGTGTGCTGCGGCCGGCGCACCACACTGATCCGATGGCAGGAGCCAGGTACTTATCCTGGTCTCCCATGGGGTGCAGGGCCCAAGCACTTGGGCTATCCTTCACTGTACTCCCTGGCCACAGCAGAGAGCTGGCCTGGAAGAGGGGCAACCAGGACAGAATCTGGTGCCCTGACCAGGACTAGAACCTGGTCTGCCAGTGCTGCAAGGCAGAGAATTAGCCTAGTGAGCTGCAGTACTGGCCCTCCAGCTTTCTTATAGATTGTCCTCTAAGCATCTCATGAAGACAGAAGAAATGGACAATCTCATTTGTCTCTACTTTGAACAAGGCTTATTCATACTTGCAGACCCTGGGAGGCAGTGGAAATGTCTCAAGTAAGTCTTATGCCTAAGTGTGAGACATGGATTGCATTCTTCACTTCTGGCTTCAGCCTGGTACAGTTCTGGAAATGCACATTTGACAGCAATCTCCTATTAGTTAAGATCCCCTCTGATAAATCTTGTCTAGCAGAATACCACCTAGCACTCCTAGAATACTAGCTTTTTTTTATAAAAAAAATCTTCAGCAAATGTCCCAGAGAATATTCTGTTGAGACTGATTTTTATCACATGCTATAAGTCCATTGTAAAATAATTGCTAAAGAAGTAAATGTTAATCATAACACATTTCAATCTTAAGCATAATGCTATTTTTAAAAATAATCTTTTCACTCTCATGTTCATCTGCAGATTACCTTTTCCAAAGTCTCATGTTATATGAAGTCAATTTTTTTCCAAAGAAACTTGAAAATTGTTTCTTTTTCAAATTGCTATCATTTTTTTCTATGAGACTCAGGGGTTTAAAATTCTGCCTATGGGGTCCATTGATGTGTTGCAGTAAACTAAATCTCTGCCTGTGGTGCTGGTATCCTATATTGGAACAGGTTCATGTCCTGCCCCTCTTTTGATCCAGCTCTTTGCTATGGCAAAGAAAAGCAGTGGAAAGTGGCCCAAGTACTTGGGCCTCTGCACTTGTATGGGAAACCCCCAAAAAACTCCTGGCTCCTGGCTTCAGATCAGCCCAGCTCCAGCCATAGTGGCTGTTTGAGGAATGAACCAATGGATGGAAAACCTTTATCCCTGTGTCTTCCTATCTCTATCTGTAACTCTACCTCTCAAATAAATAAATAACATCCTTAAAAATTCTTCATTTTGAAATATTGTGGTATCATAAGGAAGCCTTTTTGTTCTATGATAATAAATTCCAAGAAATTAAACAGCTCTGCCCCTTGAACACAAATAAAATACTTGAAATTCAACATATTTTAGGGTTAATTTCTAAATGTGACTCTTAATAATAGTGCAAAATACAGACTGCATATCATAAGAGGCAGTCAAAATTTATTTATCAAGTCACATTTAATACTGACTGTAGTTTGAATACTACAAATGTAAAAAATTGTGTATAACTTATAACCTCAAAGAAAAGTTACTCTGTTTTGATATAATCCATGTATTACCAAATTTATAAATGATCCAAAGCTCAGAACAACAATTGACAGGTAGATTAATTGTAGTGATAGAGCATAGGAGGACATGTCTATTGAAAAGGGAAGAGTCTCAGTACAAAGAGACTGCTGATGATCAGTGAGATGGTGAAGAAAGAACCAGGAAGATCAGCATGGCTTGGGACAATTACATAAGGAAATAAAGAGCTTGAACTAAAAGATTAAAAAGCCAGGGCGGGCACTGTGGTTTAGCAGGCAAAGCTGATGCTTGCAATGCCAGCATCCCATATGGGTGCTGGTTCAAATCCATCTGCCCATTTCTGATCCAGCTCTCTGATGTGGCCTGGGAAAGCAGTAGAAGATGGCCCAAGTCCTTGGGCCCCTGCACCTGTGTGGGAGACCTGGAAGAAGTTCCTGGCTCCCTGCTTCAGATCCATGCAGCTCCAGCTGTTGTGGCCAATTAGGGAGTGAATCAGCAGATGGAAGACCTTTCTCTCTCTAACTCACTCTCTCTCTCTTTCTCTCTCTCTCTTCCTCTCCTTATCTCTCTGTGTGTAACTCTGACTTTCAAATAAATAAATAAATCCTTTTTTTAAAAAAAGAGATTTAAAAGTCTATTTCAGAAGACTATCAAAGACCTGGTGACAGAGAGGGAGTGCTGCAAAGAGCAAATTGCTAGAGGAGATCACAGAAATCAGCTCTACCCTCTTGGAATGAAAGGGCTGAAATTTTGTTGCATCATTCAAAAATGCTTTATATAAATCTCTGAAAGTCTTCTTCACAGGAGACTAGAGCTGAAAGTCCTTCCACTGAAAGAGGGAGAAGAGAGCAATTGCTATGTAATCTGCTATGCTAGCATTGGGAAACTTTGAAAGTATTGAAATGTCTGTTGTGCACATTACAGGGTAAAAGGGCACACAGGAATACATCCTATGTGAATAAACCCAATGCTAATCAAAATGGGGAAAAACTGTTCTGAGGTACAATCTCAAGGATGGATATAATCTGGTATAGAAAACTCTTGACATGGCAGATTTAGTACAAAAATTTAGCTGAATTTTGAAAGATTCTATATAATGTACAGTAACTTGTAATTTTGCTTTTCATGAGGTTGTGTGGCCCTCTGTGTGAGGTTATAGCATAGATATGAGTCTACTACAGCTACTGAGTGAGGTGATCCCTGAGTATTTATTTACATGTCACTGCAGTTTTGTGTTCTCTTCTCACATTAACAGTTTATAGAATTCCAGTGAAATGCTACAATACCATATTTCTCCATGAAAAATGAGTCTGTGAAGATTCATGATTCATTTGTCAGTGAAGATCCACTCAAAGTGTTAGTAGTTTTATCCATAAACTTACACTTGATAAATTAAAAATGGATTATCAAATTACACAGAGGCATGGAAATTTGAAGTTATCAAGTTCTATATGGAAACAATAAAAAGTGATTTGGGAACCCAACTTAACAAATGTTCTAAATCACCTGAAATTTGCTCTTATTGTGAAAGATAAAACTTTAGTAAAATCTGAATAAAAGAAACAAAATATGCTGACCATTAGGGAATTATAATGAGAAAGCATTAACTATACATTAAGTGAATGCAAATTCACATATCAATAAAACAGTGGAAGTACACACTTATAAGGGTGTTAACAATATAAAACATCAATGACAATGACTATGGTTTACAAGTATACAAAACACCAGAAAGTCTTATTCATGGCAGGTGGGAATATATAGTGGTGCTTTACAAGATATCTTGACATGCTCTCATAAAGGCTACAATAGTATCAACATACCATGCAGCAACCATGTCCCTATTTATTTATCCAATTCTCATGAAAACAAACTTATGCCCACATATAACCATATTTACCATGACCTAACTTTTAAGACATAAAGATTCTTTAAGTAGGTTAACAGATAATCAAATTGTCACACTAGGTAAAGACTTGTGAGGCAGAACATCCTTAATGTGCAGCCGCTTGGCATGGGGACCAATAGAAAAGGAAGAAACATAAAGTGGACACAGATAAATGGCACAGAGCCACCTGAAGGAATGCATGCCCTCTCAGACAAAGGACAGAAGTCACCAAATGCTCATATGAGCTGAGACACAGGGAATGGAGAGACTGCAGGACAGAAACAAAGTCACCCTGTAGGTCAGAAAGGTTAGAGACACTGAAGTCCTGAAATGGGCTATATGGACAAGGGAAGCAGTCATTCTTGTAAGTGGCAGACTCCTCAGCCAGCACATGCTGCAGGCACAATTGACAGAGTCTTCTAAGAGCTGGGCTGGAGACAAAGATTCTTCAATGACAAAAGCTAAAGGACTGACAGGGTTCACAGTCACATAAAATGGTATACTTCAGAGAATATACTGGTTTCAGGATCATGATTAGAGACACACAGAGTCTGGCATAGTTACAGGCACATGGGGTTGGGGCCATTGGGAGGCAGATGGGGTCTGCAGGTATAGGATGTAGAAGCAAAGGTAGGAGTACCTGGGATTCCATTTAAATCAGTTCTTGGAGAAAATTTATATGCTTCGGTGAATATGTTGGAATCAAAGGCAAAATCAATCATTTTGGGTTCATTCTTATAATTAAAATAAGAAACAGAAAGAAACAGAGGGTAGACTGTGGCATAGCAGGTAAAGCCACTGCCTGTAGTGTCAGGATCCCATATGGGTGCCGGTTCAAGTCCTGGCTACTCTACTTCTGATCTAGATCTCTGCTATGTCCTGGGAAAACAGTAGAAGATGGCTGAAGTGCTTGGGCCCCTGCACCCACATGGGAGACCTGGAGGAAGCTCCTGGCTCCTGGTTTCAGATCAGATCAGCACAGCTCTGGCTGTTACTGCCATTTGGGGAGTGAACAAGCTGATGGAAGACCTCTCTCTCTCTCTGTCTTTCTCTCTCTCTCTTCTCTCTCTCTGCATCTGCCTCTTTCTCTTTGTAACTCTGCCTTTCAAATAAATAAATAAATCTTTAGAAAAAGACTGTCTTGGGGCTGGCTCCGTGGCACAGTAGGTTAATCCTCTGTGGTGCCAGCATCCCATATGGGCACCAGTTCTAGTCCTGGCTACTCCTCTTCCAATCCAGCTCTCTGCGGTGGCCTAGAAAAGCAGTAGAAGATGGCCCAATTGCTTTCCCCTGCACCTGCATGGGAGACCAGGAAGAAGCACTTGGCTCCTGGCTTCAGATCAGTACAGTTCCGGCCATTGCAGCCACCTGGGGAGTGAACCAGTGGAAGGAAAGCCTTTCTCTCTCTCTCTCTAACTCTACCTGTAAGATAAATAAATAAAATCTTCTTTAAAACAAAAAACTAACAGCACAATAAACAAAGAACATTGAAACCTTTTCTATGGGCTAGAGCTCCTCTCACAGTCTCTCCTCAACAAATGTAGTGGAGATGTGGTCAGGAAAATAAAACATAAAGAAAATGTTAGATATAACGAAAAATTTTTAAGAAGCTAAATTGTCAATATATGAAGATGGCACTATTATCTACAAAGATAATCCAAAATAGTCCAAACGTAAATCCAAACTGATAAGTGAATTAAGCAAAATTACTGGATTAGCAAGCAATATATGCAATCAAGTGGGTCATTATGTGCCAGCAAGAAACAAACAGGAAACAATTGTAAGTGACCAAATACAGACCAGGAAAGAAATTCTTAAGGGAAATGAAACAAATGTAATATCTTTAAATATTCTTAATATATATTCAAGTGACCTAAGGGCAGAATAAAACAAGACTATGAAGACAAAGAAAGGCCCTGGATCCAATAGACAGAAAGATCCAATAGGTCAGAAAGGTTAGAGACACTGAAGTCCTGAAGTTGCAACTCATGAGCACTTTGTTGTTGCAGTTTACATGACCCCCGTGCGTGGGGTCACCAGGGAGGTGACCCAGCCCCCTGCTGTCTGCAGAGTAAGGCCATAGGAGGGTGAGATGGCTTCAGACTCTAGTCCAGGCTTCATCCCTCACTGTCCTCACTCTGCATGACCCCAGTGACTGCCCCCATGCCAAGGGCGATTCTGATTGGTTGCATCTCCTCTGATGTCATGTGCACTTACTGGCTGTGAGAACTGTCTATTCAGCGCACTGGGACAACACTGCATAACCATGGTGATCTTCTTTGCTGGCTCCGTTATACTGGGCTTTCCAACTCTGCTGCTGAGAAAGGCCCCAGGTGGGTGAGGCTTGTCGTTCTGTGAACATCTCGCACAACTGCAGTCCTCAGAAGTGCAGGGGGAGGCCTTGGAAGCCGGGCAGGGTGAGTGTGTGGGGCCATTCTACTTGGCCTGCAGGCTGTGAGCTCAGCCTACAGCCTGGACACTGGCCATTTTGTCTCACTCGGCACTCAGAGACTTCAGCTCAGACCTAGAGCTCCTTCTGTGCTGCTTGGGGTCCCCTCAATTTGTGTGGGGAGGATGGAACTGTCCTCAGGGAGAATTCAGAATGCATGTGTTGTGTTCCTGTGAGGAGAAACCATGATCTCTGGGATCCTCTGTCCCTTCTTTCTGAGGGACAGAGTTGGGGGAATCAGGATCTCAAGCCTACAACCTGGTCCTCCCGGCATAGCTCTTCTAGGGATCTGGGCACACTTTCTGTTGCTAGTAACACAGTATCACAGACTGTGCAAGTTACAGAAAACAGTTTTATTTGTCTTACGGTTTTGGTCTAATTTGGAGGGGCAGCATCTGATGATGGCCTTCTTATTGACAGAGCCCTGAGGTGGCTCAGAGACCATGTGGCCAGTAGGGGAGAGGCCAATGTAAAAAGGCTTCTATAGCAGACACCCTGTTGAAAATCCATTAAACACTTTTTATAAAGTCCCACCTGGTACCACTCATTGATAGCTCATAATTGCATTTATTTTTCTGTGGGTTTTAGATGGGATAAACCATGTTAAGCCATGCTGTAAAGTCTGGCAGTAAATCCCTAAATGTTCATCTCTCTTCCCCACCTTGCCAAATGCCAAGTTCCCTACTGAAATTTCAACACTACAAAATATTTTCCCCTTGATGTTTTTAATTAAGTTTAAGCTTCTGTATTTTAATTGATTTTTTCTATAGAATAATCAATAAGTCTTTGAAAGGTTTATTTTCTGTTTGTATTTACTAGGAGAGAAAGTAGAAACTCCAGTGTACATACATATATATAATGTATATAATGTGTATATTATACACATACATTATATTATGTATAATATGTATAATGTATAATGTGTATATATAATGTGTACATTATATATGTATGTGTGTGTGTGTATATATAGATATGTATATATATATATGAAGTCCTGGAGTGGACATTTGAGCAGATGTTTTATTAAGAGGCTGCTTGGGATAGCCACATCCCATATCAGAGTGTCTGAGGTCTTCCCATGGTTCAAATCCAGTTTCCTGCTAATTCATTCTCTAACTGTAGGTGATGATGTCACAAGTCCTTGGATCTTTGCTGCTCACAGGCAAACTGTAGATTTGGTTTTGGTTCCCTGTCTTCACTCTGGTCTAGTCTGGCCTTTTCAGGCATTTGGAGGAGTGAACCAGTAGATGGAAAATCTGTCTTTCTCTGCAATTCAAATTAAAATAAATAAATTTAAAAAAAAATCTGGGCACCTCTCCATTTCTCTGTCTATGTGCTGATGTCTTATCAGCATGACATAGAGTTGAGGCTTTCCTTGGAAAATTTAAAGCGATGTCTTCTCAATAAACCCTCTACTCTGCCATTGTCTGGGTTTTAAAACCATCTGTTGGTAATGACCTGAGATTCCCCCAGTGATCAAAGCCCCTAGGAATGTGGTGTGCATAGCAGCTTCTGTGTCAGTCTACTTGGAGAACAGCAGGAGGAAGAACTTGTCATGGGAGTAGCTGGGTCCCTGAGACTGGGGCCTCTGCTGTATACCCTCCACCTAGATAGCTTACACCTTGGGAAAGTAAAACTTTTTCCTCCTTACTGTGGTTCCTATTCCTCAGAGACACTGTCAGCTAATTTAAAGGCTCATATTCAAGAGACAAGATAGTAGTAATTCATGCACTCTGTATTCTCTCAGCTTTGTGAAGGGAAAAAATAAAACTGACAAAAGCAGAAGAAAACCATCATAGCTAAGTGATGTGAAACCTAGAAAGCAATGTGCTTTGGATGCACAGCAGTTTGATTTTACATTTACAGAGTTGATCTTATCAGAGCATGGTTTGTGTAAATGGAGAATAGGAAGATCAGATTCTGTTGGATGAGAAAAATTTGTGAATTTAAAGAGTTTATTTCAGTTCCTGGTATAATAAAATATTTGTTTGGACTTGCCTTAACTTTCTGGCACAGAGATCCAGATCCAGAGACACTGGAAATTTCCTGAGTGATAGGGGTGGCTTTTTTTAAAAAAAAAAAAATGTATTTACTTATTTGAAAGTCAGAGTTACACAAAGAGAGAAGGAATGGCAGAGGAATAGAGAGAGAGGTCTTCCATCCACTAATTCACCCCTCAGATGACCACAACAGCAGGTGGAGCTGTGCTCTGATCTGAAGGGGGTGGTTTTGATTCTGCATGACACATACTTTTAAGATAGTAGCTAAGTTTATGCTAATGAGGTGACTGGGCAGGATCCCTAGATAACATCACAATGGAGACCAGTAATCAGAAAAAGCAAACACTGGCTTTTCCACTGGCATCTGCGGGAGGACTGTTGTGGCACTGAGCACTTAGCCTTTGAGGCCTCTGCTGACTCTAGATGGTGGTACAACTGAATTGTTTGGCAATTAATAGGTATTGGAGAATTGGTTAGTGTTCAACAAACATCTCATGTTTGATGTTAAAACTAATGTCAAAGACACCCTGGGTCAGAACCTTAAACTCATTTTGGGTGAGTGTGTTGAGCTGCTACTCTAGTTTTGGATGATTCCGCATTACTGAAAGTGTGCAGGCTCCAGAGTTACATTTTCTGGTTGTTAATGTTTCATTCATTCTCCAGCTAGCATCACATCTAAACAGTCAGAGTGATTGTCAAGGCTTGGAAACCTGTTTAAGCTTCTGCATTTGGGTTCCTTTGTGAACTGTGGATTAAGCAGGCTGCTTCCCAGAGCTATTCTCCTTTATGTGCTTTGTAGAAGCTTGCTGCAATCTAATTATACTTTGCCCAATTATTTAGGAATTATGTACTGTCATTTGAGTGTTAGATTTTTATGTTCTTGCATGGAACCTGAGTTTATTCAATAAGGCATGAAAAGGGAAAGAGAATTTTTTAAAGATTTTTTTATGTATGTATTTATTTATTTATTTGAAATGCAAAGTTACAGAGAGAGAGGCAGAGATAGAGAAATCTCCCATCTACTTGGCTCATACCCCAATGGCTGGAAAGGCTAATGCTGTGTCAGTCCATAGCCAGGAGCCAGAAGCTTCTGGCCATCCCACATGGGAGCAGGGACCCAAGCATTTGGGCCATCTTATGCTGATTTCCAGGTGAATTAGAGAGCTGGATTGGAAATGGAGTGCCCATATGGGACACTAGTACTGCAGTAAGGGGTTTTACCTACTATGTCACAGCGCCAGCCCCAGAGAAAGAGAATGCTTGGCATCTTTCTTTTCTGCCAAGTTTCAAGAACATATAAACATCCATAGTGTTGTCCCCAGGATAAATGGGCCTTGGTCAGTTTAGGTGTCTTCCTGATCTTTTCTATTTCTCCCCCCGGAGATGATCAAATCTTGATTCTTTGGGATGTTCTTTGTAGCTTATTGTCAGTTTCTACCTTTTTTTAAAATATTTTTATTTATTTATTTGAAGGTCAGAGTTACACAGAGAGAGGAGAGACAGAGAGAGAGAGAGAGAGAGAGGTCTTCCATTCACTGGTTCATTCCCCAGTTGGCTGCAATGGCTGGAGCTGAGCCAGTCCAAAGCCAGGATCCAAGAGCTTCTTCTGGGTCTCCCACACAGGTGCAGGGGCCAAGACCTTGGGCCATCTTCTGCTTTCCCAGGCCATAGCAGAGAGCTGGATTGAAAGTGGAGCAGCCGGACTCAAACCAGTGCCCATATGGGATGCTGACACTGCAGGTGGTGGCTTTACCTGCTATGCCATGACACCAGCTCCTCTGCCTTTTGTGAACTGTCCAATTTCATGTTAACCTATTGATGCTAAAGTAATGCTGCTTCCCCCAAAATTTTTCACATGCAGCATGCTGCTGTTTGAGGCTGTGGTTCACCAAATTCTCTCATCGCTTCTGTATTTTATGGCATTTGGCTTGTTTTAAGTTTATATTTGATGTTGATGACAGTGTTTGTTTTTTTTTTTTTTAATTCTTGAAGAACTAATGCATGGTAAAGCTTTGTACATAATGGGAAAATTTTGTTGTTTCATACATGGTGAATAAGTTCAAATTTAGTAGGAAGTGTTGATAGATTAATATATAACTTTTCATATATGCATTTATTTGTTTTACAATTTGCCAAAACAGAGTGGACTTAATTATTGATTTTCCCATCTTGTGTTAACTAGCGTCTCTGAATGATTACACTAAATAATAGGAATCACTTGCTTGTTATGTGTACTGTTGTGTTTATACATTTAACAATGTTGTGTCAATATTTTGCTTTGCAATTCTGTAAGTTTTTGCATTAATTAGTATGATGCTCTGTTACATGTATAGTTATGAAGCATTGTAATTCCTTTTTAGACAACTGCCTGCTGTATCTTATGTAACCTTTGCAAATTTTTTTCTGATCTAAATCCTGATTTGTCTGAAATGGTTATAGATATTCCAAGTTCATTTGGACTGGTGTTATAATGCTCTATATTTCTGTATGTATTTAAATTTGTATCTTTATGCTTATATCTTTTTTAAAGATTGAGAGAGAGAGAGAGAGATTTTCCACATGCTGATTCACTCTCCAGATGGCTACAATGCCTTGGAATGGTTAGGCCCAAGACAGGAAATTCTTTGAGGTCTCCTATGCAGGTGGCATGGCCTAAGCACGTGGGCCATCCTCCTCTGCTTTTTCTAGTCCATTAGCAGAGAGCTGGATTGGAAGTGAAGTAGCTGGGACATGAACTAACACCCATATCATGATGCCACCATGCCAGCACCTATGCTTACCTTTTAAAATACATATTTATATAACTTAAGTTGACAAACATAAGTTTACCATATAAAATGAAGTTTGGAAATACTTATACATTGTAGAACAGATACATTAAGCTAATTATGATATGTATATTATCACATACTTATTTTTAAAGCTTTATTATTTATTTAAAAGGTGAAGTTACAGAGAAAGAAGCAGAGGAGGCAGAGAGAGAAATCTTTCTTCTGTTGGTTAACTCCCCAAAGGCCAAATGGGCAGGGCTGGACCAGGCCAAAGCCAGCAAACTGGAATTCCATCTGGGTCTCCCACATGAGTGGCAGGGGTTCAGGGACTTGGGTCATCTTTGCTGCCTTCCCAGGTGAATTAGCAAGAAACCAGATCAGAAGCAGAGCAACTAGGACCTGAACCAGTCCTCATGGAATGTCAGTATGGCAGATGGTGGCTTAATCCACTATGCCAAAATGCTAGCCCCACATACCTATATTTCTTATGGTGAAAACACTTAAATTCTAATCTCTTAGTTAATTTCCATAATAGAGTATGTTGTTATTAATTATTGTCACTGTATTGTACATCAGATCTCTTGAACATATTCCTCTTACACAATGAAATTGATTCTCCTTGGACCAATGTGATGTCAAATTCCCTCTATATTTAATTTTTTTGTAGACAACATAATGTTGTACTTTTAATTTTCTTGTTACTTTTTTTAAGATTTATTTATTTTAAAGGTGGAGTTTACAGAGAGAGGCAAAGACAGAGAGAAAGAGATCTTCATCTGCTGGTCCACTCCTCAAATGGCCATAATGGCCAGGGCTGGGCCAGGATGAAACCAGGAGCCAGGAGCTTCCTCTCAGTCTCTCATTGTGGGTACAGGAAACACAAGTACCTGGTTTCATATTTTTCTGCTTTCCCAGGTGCATTAGCAGGGAACTGGATTGGAAGTAGAACAGTTGGACTTGAACCACTGCCCAAAGGGGATGTTGGCATTGACTTAACCACTGTGCCACAGTGCTGGCACCTGCTACTGTATTTTTTGATACATTTAGATAATATACATTTAAGGTTATTGATATAGTTGGATTAATATTTCCCATAATTATTTTTGTTCTAGTTCTTATTTTCCTAAAATCTTATTTTTTGTTTATATGAAAGACAGAGAAAGATCTTCCATATGCTATTTCACCCCCCATATCACTCCAAGAGTCATGGCTAGGCCAGTAAAGTCAGGAGACAGGAACTCCATCTGGGTTCCTACCTGTATGGAATAACCCAAGTATTTGAGCCATTACCTGGTGCCTTCTAGGATGTTCATTAACAGGAAGTTGAATCAGAAACCATGTAACCAAACTCAATCCAGGAACTTCAATATAGGTTGTGATCATCACAAATGGGCATCTAAACATACCAAACACCCACTACAGTTTTTGTTTTTTAAAAAAATTCTGCCTTTATTTTTATTTTTAAAACACATTTCTGTTTCATTATTTATCATATTTGGAGCATAGAGAGATAGAGAGATGCACCATCTGCTGGGTCACTCCCCAAATGCCTGCAATAGTTTGGGCTGGGCCTGGCCAATGCCTGGATCTTAGAGTAGACAGGGATCAAAGTATTTGAGCCATCTCTTGCTTCTCACAAGAGTGTGTATTAGCAGGAAGCTGGAATTGGGAGTAGAACCTGGACTCAAACAGGCACTCTAATATGGGATGAGGGTATTTCAAGTAATTATGCTATGCCTACTCCTCTCTTCTCACTATTTTAAGGTTTATTTAATATATTTGAAAGGCAGAATTAGAGAGAGAAAGAGAGGCATTCCATTTGCTGGTTCACCCCCCAAATGACTGCAATGGCCGGGGGCTGGGCCAGGAGCTTCTTCTGGTTCCCCCATGTGGATGCAGGGGCCCAACCACTTGGCCTATCCTCTGTTGCTTTCCCAGGTCATTAGTAGAGAATAGGAACAGAAGTGGAGCAGCCAAGAATTGGATTGATGCTCATGGGGTTATAAGATCTGGCATTGCAGGCAGGTAAAGCCACTGCCTGTGACACTGGCATCCCTTAGGGTACCAGTTTGAGTCCCAGCTGCTCTGCTGCCAATCCAGTTCTCTGCTAATGTGCCTGGGAAAGAATTGAAATATGTCCCAAGTCCATGGGCCCCTACATCCACATGGGAGACCAGAAGAATTTCCTGGATCCTGGCATTTGACTGGCCCAGCTTTGACTGTTAAGGCCATTTGGAGAGTGAACCAGCAAATAGAAGATTTCTTTCTCCCTCTCTCTTTCTCTCTCTAAGTCTACCTTTCAAGTGAATGAATAAATCTTAAAAAAAACCTGCTTTATGTGATCTGACATCTAAGATTATGTTTCTCTTTTTCTGGAATTAATTCCTTTTCTGTTTATTTGTTTGAGAGACTTACAGAGACTTCCCATCCACAGAATTACTCCCCAGATGCTCATAACTGCCATGTTAGGGGCAAGACAATACTGGGAGCTGGAAATTAAATCCATATTTTCCATGTGGGTTTCATGAGCTTAACCACTTGAGCCATCACCATGGCTTCTTAGGATCTGCATTAGGAGGAAGCTGGAGTCATGGGCCATATCCGTATCCAGAAATTGAACCCAGGTACTCCAGTGAAGAACACAGGCTTCTGTACTGTTAGGCAAAATCCCACCCCCATTCTGTGTTTTAACTGTGAGCCACAGATGCAGAGTTGAACATCCTGCCAGTAATTTGACAACTGTATTAACAATGAGTTAAACAGTGTAAAGATTCTTCCATCTGGCTTAAAGGTTAGTTTTACATTACTGGCATTTTCAGAACACCTGACTACTTAGTTGTCAGTCATGTAAGGACTGATTAGAAAATCCAAGGGGGAAGCTGGCATTGTGGGATAGCAGGTCAGGCCACTACCTGCCATGCCAGTATTACATATTGTAATATCATACACCAGTTTGAATCCTGATTCTTCCACTCCTAATCCAGATCTTGCAAATATGCCTGAGAAAGCAGTAAAAGCAGTAGAAGATGGTCCAAGTACTTGGGATCTGGCTCTCATATGGAGACCCAGATGAAGCTACTTGCTTTAACTTGGCCCAGCCCTTGCTGTTGCAGCCATCTGGGGGATGAACCAGTGGGTGGATGATCTCTCTCTTTTTCTGTCTCTACTTCTCTCTCTAGGGTAGCTTATTGCTTTGGTTTTAAATAATTTTCATCAATTTTAATAACATAAGGCCTGTCAAAGAAATAAGTGTATCTTTCAAAAAAAAAAAAAAAAAGAAAGAAAGAAAGAAACCACACATAAAATAAATGAGTGGCCTGCATTGTGGTACAGCAAGTTAAGCTACTGCTGAGACACTGGCATCCAATATGAGTTCTGGCTGTTCCACTTCCAATCTAGCTACTTCCAGTGTGCCTGGGAAAGCAAGAGAAGATGGCCTCAGTGCTTGGGCTCCTATACCCCACATGGAAGGACCAAGCCAGCCCCAGCTGTTGTGGCCATTTGAGAAATAAATGAGTGGATGGAAAGTATGCTTTCTCCCTCTTTCTGTAAGTCTGCCTTTCAAATAAGTAGATAAATCATTTAAAAAGAGAACATCTAAGGAGAAAGACCACCTTGACATTTTTGTTAAGATTGTATGTTTCATTAAATTATTAAGATTGTATGTTTTATTAATCCCTAAGAGTGCTGGAGGACACTGGCTCCTGTTTTTAATGATACTATATCTAGGATTGTTTCCTCATTTCTTTTTTAGATAGTTCATTGTTAGTGTATACAGATGCTTCCAATTTTTAACATTTTATTTAAATAATTTTTGATTATACATTACTGTAGTGTACAATGCATTTTTTAAGATTTTCTTTATTTGTTTGAAAGGCAGAGTTATACAAAGACAGGGAGAGACAGCAAGATAAATCTCTATCCACTGATTCACTCCCCAAATAGCCACAATGGACAGGCAGAAACCAAAACCCAGGAGCTCCATTTTGGTCTCCCACATGGACATCAGGGGCCAAAGAACTTGCAGCATCTTCTGTTGCTTTCTCAGGCACATTAGCATGAAGGTGAATCAGAAGTGGATCAGCCTGATCTTAAACTGGCACTCATATGGGATGCTGGTGTCACAGGCAGTTGTTTAACCCACAGTTAACAAGGCAATGCCTATTTTGGGATTTAAAATAAAAATTTTACATTATAATGGCATGGATAATAAACATCTGAATGGCCTTCAAAACACATAATTACATGAGTCATTTGTAAGAGACTCACATTCCATTGAATTTAATTCTTTTTAGCTA